>NW_027526361.1:44507155-44944655 GCF_048455015.1 Haemaphysalis longicornis | reverse complement strand
TTTATTATACAACCTGCTTTCTACCTCAAGAGGCAGGCATCGCGAAATGATTTTTACTAGAATACGTTTTTTCTCCTTTCGCGCCTTTCACTTCACCACATTCACCTCCCTTTTCATGACACACTAAATCACATTTCTTCCCCCAAAATAACCCTAATTATGGACCATCCAGGCTGAGCGCTTGCACACATCGTAATTCTGAGACACAAATAAAACGAAACTATGGCTCCAAGGTGCCCTGTCCGGAGAGTGCCTCTTCCATTCCGGAATGTCCTCCGTTGCTTCTTTTTTCCGCTTCTCTCCCACAGCGCCTCCTCCTTGTGCACAATGTCCGGCGCCCCCTTTCCCACTTCCTAGAGGCCCCTTTACCATCTTTAGTTTGCTTTTTCTCTTTTTTTTACAATTTTTTTGCGCATTTTCTTTCAAGTATTTGTGTAAGTAACGAATTACGACCAGGGCTCCCAAGGTCCTCTGGCAAACAGTGTTATGATTTATAGCTGCACATCTTCCTTTATCATGCCGCCTTGTACGTTCCGATGCGGTCTTAGGTAGGAAAAAAACCAAGTCTTAATTATCGTAGCGTTGCTTATCTTCGGCGCTGGTGTGTTAAGGAGGCTGCTACTTTGCGAGTATTCATACTGGCGTATGACGATCCTTTGTTTCGGCTATAAACTGGTGCAGCCAATGTTAGTCCCTCTGCTCTTTTGCTGTTTTTCTTGGTGGCGTGTATACGCAGTTTGTTATAAATTAGGTAACTATTATCGGGGTGTGCGTGTGTGTGTCGCCTTGTGTCTATCGCCTTGCGTCTGTCGTCGATCTTACGGAGGATGCTCGGCCGGGCCAACGCGAAAAATACCTACGCTGGTTTTCAATTTTTGAGAATCAATCTCAGGCCCCTTTCATTCTGCGGCTGTAATTGGAGCCAGTCGGTCACAAGTTTATTATGCGAAAGCATTGAATTTCACTTTGAACAAAAAAGCCACTGTCGGCGTGGGAAGCCGGCTACTAAACCCACGTGACAAAGAAGCGTTCCAGAGCGCGTGCGTCACATCCTGGCAACACGAGAAAAAGTCTGCGCTGTTGGACAACGTCTGGGTGCACGCAGATCCACGAGGGAAGCGGAGAGGTCATCAAGCGCATGCATTGCCTATGTGTTCTTCGTATTGCAACGAGGCAAGGATGCCATTGAAAAATGTATTGCTCGCTATCGTTGAAAGCACGTACAAGCTCTCGTGCAGTTTTGAAGCACACGTGCACACAAAAGCGCTCACCGAAATTTGAACCGAATCCCTGGAAACTACAGCTTAGTAGTAGCCAACAAATGCGACAAATTGATTGATTGATTGATTGATTGATTGATTGATTGATTGATTGATTGATTGATTGATTGATTGATTGATTGATTGATTGATTGATTGATTGATTGATTGATTGATTGATTGATTGATTGATTGATTGATTGATTGATTGATTGATTCAAACCTTTATTGGAGGAAAGGGGAGGCCTGGAGGCCGTGCATGGGGAATGGGAAGTGAAGGGATGTGGGGCAGCAAAGGTCGTCGTCGCACAATTGAATGTCCCTTCTTTGAGCACTCATTTTGCGTCCATGACGTTAATAAGGCTCTTCTCAGGATGGGTAGTCACCCCCACGCTACACTAATCTCGCAAGGCCAGTCTGTATACCATAATTGCCCAGTGCTTGCAGAAAATCGATGTCGTGATTTGGAGTGAGCTACAAATAAAAATATATTTATGATGTTAAGCAAAGGAGTTCGGGCGGTTCACGTTTTTCCGTGGCATACCGCAATAGAACACTCTATAAGGAGCATAGCATCTTGAAGCCTCAGTTTCAGCTCATTTTATACTGTAGCAATTACACAAAACCGTCATACAATACCATTTTATAAAATACCACTGTGAAATTTCTCTTGCATTTTTGGTGCTTGGATTGGCCATGCGCTTAATGCCAAATCCCTCGACTTTTCGCGCACATAGCGTGGTTTGAAGTGCTAAGCTGGAGTGCTTGTGTGAATGTTTCCAGTTAGCGGGTGATCACAAAAGCGCGTAACGCGCTGCTGGCAGCTGGCGGAGGCTGACAGTTCACGCCTTGCGCTCCCAGTCGCCCCAAGGATGCAGCGCCCACGACTGCGCCTGAAAGCACCGAAGCGAATCGGCGCGATTTCGGAAGCCGAGGCTGCCTCTGCGACTGACTTTCTCGTATCCTATTCACCGGCCTTTGTAACAACAGCACCGCGGACGCCTCCGGGCGGGAAAATCCTGTTATACCAGGGACCCGCCCCACGATTAACTCCAAAAAAGAAAGCTTCACGGTGTCTATTCCTCACACCTTTCCACCCCCCTTCCCTTTCTACGTGTTGCTGGGTGTAGCGTGAAAATCCACTTCCGGCGGCAGGAGGTATCTTAAGCAGCGACGAAGAGAGTTCTAACGTGCGTACGCATCCACTCGTCCCGACATTCGCATCCAACTCTGGAGGGTCTCGCTTCCGGCTTGTAAGGAGTGGTGACAACGCAATGGGAACAGCGTTGAAAGGAAAAAACTGCCGAACTGACGCAGCACTATCCTTTCTATCACAAGTGTCAACAGGAGCTTTTACTTCCTGAGATAGGGCAGCTCGGTAAAGTATTGAATAGTTTCTGAGTAAGTAAGCGTGACGTTTTATACGCATGGACACCATGAACTCGGGGAACAGACCCAAGCTTCATTCACTTACCATTCGTTGCTAGGTTACAGTGAAGCTGTAAACGTTACAAAATTGCCATTTGCTTGGCTGTGTGTGGAGGGAGCATTGCTAAAGAAAACGGCTGTAGCTTTTTTTTTAATCGAAACTATCCTGAAAAAGGTTACAGTGAAACCCCGTTAATCCGTACCCGCTTAATGTGTAATTACGGTTTAAACGTAGTTGTAAAGCCCCCCCCCCCCCTACCTTTCTTTGAACCCCTTTGAACTCCTTGTATTGGCTGCACGCTTAATTTACCATCAAACGATTATTGCGTTCCATTTTCTTCCTTTCTGTACATGCCCAGCCGCAAAATAGGCAAACTCTTATGCGCGCAGACGTTCAATGCTCTAGCTGCGACGCCAGGACGACACTCGCCAGCGATAGTGACGTTAAAACATGGCCGCCATGACGTATTTCTTGCTCGTACAGCTCTTGCCGATTGCAGCGAAAAGCATGCCGTCGAGATTACCTTCCGGTAAGGCCACCACGGCGGCAAGTGAAGATGACGGATTTTTTGCTGCCTGCCCGCAAATAAAAAAAGCTTCTCTGCGTTTGTGTGTGTTTGAGGGCAACGTGTCGTAGTTCTTTTCCGGTCGGTAAGTAGCCCCTAAACTGGCATTGACAGTGAATCCGTACATCGTCTACTGTGTACCAAAACGTCGTTTCAGGCCCACTCCGTTTTAACGGGTTTGACTGTACATGAGAATTACTTTCCAATAATTTCTAAGGAAGTTGTATACATGGGCCCTTTTTGGGTCAACATAGTAAGTCACCATACATAGTAAGTCACCATACATAGTAAGTCACCATACATAACTGACTATTGTTACCCGGCACTACAGCTTCGCTGGTTTTTCATCATCAAAGTAGTGGAAGGGCTTTAACTTTGTTCTTATAGTTTTTAAAGCGACGATTACAGGAAGTACCACGTACGGCCCTTTAAAAGATGTAGTTTTCAAATGGGTGTACGTAAACAACTAATGGTGTAGGTTGGGATTTGTGAGCTTAGAGTGATCGTCAAGGAATTCCTTTCTTTCGTAGGTGTCCAAGCATTCTTCTTTTTTGACACATACTGTGCAACTCTCCTCCCCTTTGGTGATTAAATCTGCTTCACTATAGAAAGAGGCAGTACCGGGTGACAGTTTTTCAAGAAAGAAATGACAGGACAGAGTAAACGAAAACAGAAATCTTTAAATAACGAAGACAGGCAAAATTTTATTATGTCATGCTCATATGCACTCAAACTCACTAGGATTTCCGGCGAAAGCATAGAAAACGCTCGGCCAGCACATAATATATTCCTGCATGTGTCGGGCCGGTTGCCCAGGATAAGTCACTTCTCAGAAAGCATTTCTGTTCGCCTTTTTCGGAAGGCAAAAATAGTTTCGCTTTGGTAAACTGGATGTTTCCATTTCAAATTTAAATTTCCCGCTTTTCTTGTCGGTCTTTTACACAGAGCTGTAGGCGCCAGCAGCATTGCAAGCTCGTTTACCTAATGGTGTCAACAATAATAACTGAAGAAAGCGAAAAGTAGCGGAAACGTCACCGTGTCGACGCAAGTCTAGGGCAGACACCATGAAATTCAAATAGAAGGAGGAATAAATTAAAGAAAAAACAAATAAATAAAAAAACAACGAAGTAAGAAGAAAAAGTACTTGCGGGAAAAAATGTTACAGAACAATTCTCGTTGCATCCTAGTGTTTCCGGAACCGGCTGTGCAACCCCACTTAACCCGACACCAGTGAAAAAATCAATAATAAACAATAGTCTGCCAGCCAGTTTATTATATGCCACGGGCAAGCGCCTGACAGAGTGAGATTACGTTTGCCCCCATCGTTTTTATTGTTGTTGCACCAATGTCAACATCTCTTGAACTTCAAAATAGCTTCGATGACACAAATAAACACAAACGAAAAAAAAATATGAAATGTCCGAGACGGCTGTTCTACAACAATGCACAAGCCAAGATAAGCGCACTAGTCGCAGCATGATGGCGAATACAAAAATAAACATGAATATACAAAACCTTGTTTGACACTTCCCCGGGGCGACTTTTCTTACGATTCGCAAAGCGCATGTTTTCTTTGCCCTTGTATGCTCTTTGGTATATCCTGCTTCGTGATGCCCTGCCGGTGAGTTCTAGATTTTATCCCTGTGAATAAGTGATTCCATCAACACATGAACAGACGATCCGCGTTTACTTTGTTCACTCATCGGCGGTAATGCCATCGATTATTCGCACTTTCCAGCGAATATAGGTGGCGCGACGGGGTATCCAAAATGGAGGACGGGACGATGATCGGGACGTCGCGCAAGCGCGCGCGTCTGGAGGAAAAAGCCGATCCGGGCCCATTAGTGTCTCTTCACACCATCTTTTCCCTTGCCGATGAGAAACGAAGGTGCTTTGCCGAAGGCGAAGCAGTCTCTAACGCCAGTCACTCGGTGTTTTGCGGCATCAGGGAGGCAACCGATGTCATGCTGAGCATCGAGGGATTGTGCCTGCAATCGAATGGCGTGACCAGCCAACCGCACTGCGTGAACGTTTGTTGGCACTGCAGGTTCTATAAAGGATGCTACACTTTCATCCATGCTCGCAAAATTGTTCAAGCACACCTTACGAATATTTATTAGGCGCCAAGCAGAGCTCGGTAGACGCAACCGAGGATTCAGCTTTTGTTATTGCCACTTGCGCAATTGTGTCGGGTTAAGTGCGAATAATGCCAGTAAATTATAATTTTGTTGGCTGTTTTTACAAGAAAAGATCCAACGGCGTTTATGCAGGTTACAGGTAATAATAACAATACCCAAACTAAATATCAAACGCTGAAGCCTCTACGGCAGGGCCTGTTACATCAGCTGTGCTGTGTTTTCAGCGCGCTGTCGGAAACTACGATGCCGCAGTAACAAGTTTATTTATTTATTACAAATACCTACATCGTCCACTCCTGTGGGGGGTTTGATAAAGAAAAAAAGCAGTAAATTCAAAACAGCAATCACACATAATGCTAAAAAGAGAACGAAGCGCAAACAACCCAACAAAGCACAAAATGCAACTGGAATGCAGCATTTATTAAAATAAACCAGCACGACAATGAAAGAACAATGACGTTCTCCTATTAGTTCTTGGCTTCACTTTCTTCTCGTGCGTGCGCATAGGAATGTTATGTGGCGACACGTCGCCTTTCTTCAACGACGGTTTCAGTGGCTGCCGAGCATCTATTAATAAACGACAGACTCAACTTGCACGAGAAAGACACCATCAATAACGAGAGAGCGAACTAAATTTACGGATATTGCTCCAGAAGAAGTCAGCTTTCTGGAAGTGACTACTGCAAACCCCATTGTGTGGCTGACACCTAATGCGGAGCATAGTTATTCAAACCTTTCAGGCTTTTTATCTCTAGGAAAGGCATAAACACTGGCTTTTCCCGGCACTGAGCGATTTCTATACTGCGGTGCACAGCACATTCTATTGCTTTTTGGTTTTGCGGTCTCAATCCCCACGTTTCCGAACGCTCCGCCTGCCTTCGCCCGGGACGCCGATCATCTACAAACAGCTTCCGAAAAAAGGCGCGCGGCGGCGCCACCGTTGCTGGAAAGTGCGAATAGGGGGTGGGGTATCTTTGAGGCCTTTGAGAAAATTTAATATTTCACAGGTAATGGGGGTGGGTGATGTTTCGTAGAAAGGCGTTCTCTCGGAACTTTACGGTAGTTACTTTTCGTGTCCTCACATATCATTTTTACCGCTCCTAGTAAGCCGCATTCTTTCTATTAACAGCGCAGTTGTTGTACAGGCTGTAAGTTCCAGCAAGAAAAAAAATGTTTTTGTCGTTGTTCTTTTATATATGGGCGCATATCCACTTGGGGGATTGGCCAGGATCAGGAGCTTCTTTGTGACTACTGCGCCCGCTTCAGGAAACTAGGATTTGGAAAAAACATTTTGGTTGGGGAATGAGCGCACAACACAGTTGAAAATTGGTAGAAGAAAAGTGCGCACTATGCGAATTAGGAAGAAAAATTGCGCCCACCTCCCCGCGAGGGGAACCCTGTGTAGATGCGACGCATCGTGGGGTTCACTTGGTGTTTCCGTTGGATTGATTCGGAAATCGCGTGAAACGTGTCGGAAACGCGTATGATTATTATGTTTTATGATTATTATTATGTTTTATTGGCCAATCTTGGTCAATCTCTCTAAGTGGTATGCTTAGGGCTTCGCTGTCGCAACGACCTTTACTCCATCATTGTTGCTGTAAGTGGGAGCTTCTTTTCTTTTATTGCAAATGTTAATCATTTCCCCATCATGCGTTGTATCAGTAGCTTCTTGACGTAGTTTGAATGAGTCAAGGATATAAGGCGCCTTTGTAGCATTTGATTCTGTTTCGGTTTTGTGGCGCAGTGGGAAGAGCACCATGTAGCTCGCGTTCCGCCCACAGGGTCGTGGGATCGAAACCGGGCGCCGCTAACTATTATCTTTTTTTATAGTGTATGGGGAGGGGTGTGGAGGGACAACGCCGTATGGAGGGACAAGGCGAGTGAATGAGATGCAGTCGCATCTGAAAGGTTTTCTTTTGAAAATGCCGAGCGCTCGTGAGCTCGTGCCTCGCGGCGACCGCCCAGGGTCCTCACCGCGCGCAGTGGCTTTAGCGAAAAAAATACCGGCAAAAACCCCGAGAATGGAAAAAATGGCGAGCGCTCATGTGCGGGTGCTTCGCGGCGGCCGTTGAGTCCCCGGTTCGCGCAGCGGATGCAGCAAAAAAAAAAAAAAAAAAAAAAACCTCCAGCACTGTCACCAAGCGCTACCTCGCATGAAAAAAATAGAAAAAAAGCCCGGCGCTAATGATAAAATTGAGAAGACACCCTGCTTGGAAGACCTAACCCGCGGCCGCCGCATATATTGGAAACATGGCTACGAGTGTGGCAATACTTCCCGAGACGACTTCCAGATTCCGCCACCACTGCTTCGACTCGATAACAAAGAGCTGGTGGAAGTCTACAATGTTGAGGATGAGTATGGATCCACCACTTCTGCGCAGAAGACGACGACCTCTTCGATGCACATGACAACGATTTCTAGTATCGCAACTATGCAGACAAACAATGATATAACCTCTTCGATGCACATGACGACGATTACTTGCACCGCAACTATGCAAACAAGCAATGATACTGAAACTTAACTATGTGTCCGGCAATGCTCACATACAACCGCTTCACCATTGAAGTCTTGCGCCTGAGTGCAGGCATCCCTGAATTTTCTGTGTGGTCTGCCCTATGGCAAACCCCTCTTCATACGGTAGTACAGACTTTCCGGGCGTCCACTTCTCTTGTAACCTCGCACCTTCCTCTGGAGAATGAGAACTGCGCAGCTCAAGCCGGCACGAGTAGAAGGGCCTGATTCTGCGAACCCAGTGGTACGCGAACCCTGCAGTCTCTCATCCCCATATTCTGGTAACCGCAGCGATGAAGTAGGTTTGTCATTCTTCTTTTCTACTTTAAAGCTCGCGCTAACTGCATTTAGGTTACAAAAACAGTAATAACGGCCTCAAGGACCTCGTTTTTATTCAAAAAATGGCTTTCACCATCACCTTATTCATGCGGCATTACTTCATTAAAGAGAATTGATCATTGAGATGACGTGTACACGGCGAGGGTACGAAACATGGCGTATGCTGTGCAGACAGCTCAAGAAAACAGGAGTTCGTCGCTGGCCGAAAAGTGCTTCAAAATACAAAAAAAAAATTAGTCTAAAAATTGTCTATTACTTGATGGAAGTTCCTGCTTGGCAACATTTGTGGCTTGATTCGCGCTGAATTTGATGACAAGCCGCTTCTGCCGTTTTTGAAATCTGCCCACAGCGGTCTTAGATAATTTCTTCCTGAAAGTTTGCGTTTCTTGTCCAAATGTAACCCAACAGTTGTGTCTACACTCATACGGATGCTCAGATCTAAAGGGCAGCGAGAACGGTTCTGAATGCGTACCGTTACAGCTTCTGCCCAACCAAAACAAAACCTTTACACACGGAGGGTAGCAATCGATCACGGGAGATCGGTAGTTTCAGAAACTCTGTCTGTTTCTTTATTCACGATTCAATGCTTTCACGCTTCATGGTGCGCGTAAATAAGTGAAGTTACGACATATAGTCTCCGGGTTTTTTATGATGCCTTGATCAGATTCGCACGCAAATAATGACTTCAGGACGAAATCACTGCAGTTTGGCGCCATAAATAAGACCCTGTAGCATGCTTCAATTCATCACAGTCGGGCTGTGCGGGCTTTGGTTGTGTTTCTATGCTTCATCGATTCAGTGTTCGTTCATTCATCATGTCATAAAAAGAGACAATGCGAGTCTGTATTTCTCTTTTCAATCACTCAGATCTTTTTTTCTTTTCGCCATCGTATTCCAAATAACATCTCCCCCTGCCGCCTTAACCCATCTGTGAGTCTCACGTCCTTCTTTCTGTAGCTCCCGTTCCACTGCCAGAATGTACGGTTTCTAGAAAAGCAACAATAAAATTGACATTGCGATTCTGAATTTTGTCTCTCTTCCCTTTTACTTAACGTATTTTACTAGCAGTCCAATCAGTAGCATCCTGTTTATATTCACGAACAATGTGGTACGCATGAGTGTTAGTTTATGATCATCTTTAATTCGAGGATAAGCAGTGAAGTAGCTTGTAGACAAATATAATAGTAAATTGACAATAAAATTAGGGCAAATTAGGTAAAAATGTAAGCAAAAGCAAATACACTAGCAACATTACTCATCAATAGCATCATTGCAGCCACCAATCACCGCACGTGCACGAGGTCCATTTGAAGGAAGGGAGAAGAAAGGACGGAAAGGCCTGGATATAACCAGGTGTAGAGACAGGTTTGCTACCCTGCACTGGGGGTGTGGGGTTCAGATCATAAAAAAAAGGGAAAACGAAGAGGAAGAGATAGGGAAGGGGGTCACTTTATTCCTGTTTTAGGCACTATAGTCGTTCATGCAAATTCCTTTCGCTCAGGAAATGTAAAAAGCTTTCGGCGCCTTCTGTGAAGTAGATGGTAGAAACTAATGACTTAGGATAGCCTCTACTGTAAATGGTCGATTGTCCAACCGGCTGAGCGCGGTGTCAAGCACGCTTCTCTCCGACAAGTACTCGGGGCAGCGACACAGCACATGCTCTATAGTCACAGACGTCACAGTAGGCGGGGCTGGCCATCCCGACGAGGAAGAAGTAGGCTTTCATGTAGGCCCCTCCCAACCACAGTCTACAAAGTAAAGTCGACTGGGGTCGAGGCAGTGCATGCGGAAGACGGCGCTGAAGAAGAGGATCTTGAATGTACACACGGGGATTCGAAAAGTCCGCTGTGTTCCATTGGTGCATGGCAATTCTACGTGCAAAGGAGCGAAGCGTCCTCGCGGCATCGATCGTTGAAAGCGAAAGCAGGATAGTGCAGTCGCTCTCCTGGCTTGTACGGGCAGCGTCATCCGCCATTACGTTACCGATGACTCCGCAGTTACCTGAAAGCCACTGAAATATTATGTCATGGCTGGCTGCGATGGCTTGATAGAATTTTTCTCTAATCTCCATCACCAATTTGTGGAGGGGGTCGTGGCGCACGTCCGCGCGTAAGCTTTGTAAAGCAGCCTTGGAATCAGAGAAGATAGCCCAATTTTGAGGAGTAGCTCCAATAACGTGATGAAGAGCCTCACGAATGGCTGCAAGCTCTGTAGCTGTCGGGCTCGTGGTTTATGGGCAACACAGAATGGAGTTGTGATAAAATCTGCTGGTAAAACCACCGCACCTGCTGAAGTGGATGACGTTCTGAGCTATCCGTGTATACATGTCTCCGGTCGTTGTACGGTTCATGCAGTAACAGCATCGCAAGCTGTTCTAGGTCCAATGGTGACAAGTCGCCATTTTTCAATTCCCGGAACGCTGAGACAAATCTCAGGTTGTGGCAGGCACCACAACAGGGAGGACGGTGTTACCGCAGGGGCGTACCTCCAAGGGATTTCAGCCCTGTGCATTGTAACAATAGCTGAAAACATAGATCGTGGTCGGTTATAAGGGAGCTGCGCCAGATGGTGAGATGGCAGCCTCGTGAGGAGCCTGATGTACAGGCGTAGTGTTTCAGTAGTCACGTACGTTGCTATTGGGTGTTCCTGATGGATGCAAATGGTGCCCACTGTTGATTCACAACGCGGCAAACCAAGACACCTACCCAGAGCGTGCGCTTGGATGCTCCGTATTACCCGAAGGTTAGTGGCGCAAGTATTGGAAATTGCTGGCAAGCTGTAACGCAAGGCTCGTAAAAAAAGTGCGAAGTACAGTTGCAGCATTTTTCTTACGATTTTCCCCACGTCCTTCTAGAAATCTAAGGCAGACTAACCCTTGTGGTGTTCCGGGGAGCCGATTTCGGTGATGTGGTATCAACCTTACCAACACAAAAGCCCAAATCCTTCTTCCCGGTGGTGTTACACAATTCACAATGCGGGCGGTATGGCCTCCAGGCTATTCCCAAGGTTGCATCGATGACGGCAGAAGCTCGTGGAAATAAACTCATGCTAGTCATGCGCCAGCGTCATGCGCCAGCTAGTCATGCGCGCCTCGTGGCAGCTGGCCTTACGCGAGTGATTAATTACATGTTTCATATTCCCTTAGCAATCTTGGTCCGGATCTCTCCTAATTTTATATGCTAGATGCAAATCTGCAAGCGACATTTTCCTTCGCGGAAGATGGTAAACCCATTCCTACGCAAAGTGATTCCAACGACGTGGGGCTTCCTGTTTTGCGGTTTTGGCATCGGCAGGCACCTCAACCGTCGCCATTGTTTGAAGCCTCATAAAAAATTAGATGCGGCGCGGGAAATCCACTGAAAAGCATCCGGCATTTTATGTATTTGCTCCACGTCAATAAAACGAAACGGCGTAATTTTTTTTTTGGTGTGTGTAGATTTCACACCGGTTCTTTCGGGTATTTATTTTTCTGTCAAGCTTCTTTTTTGCCACACGAATGAAGAAAAATCGAAGTAGTAGTGTTACTTGATGCATTTAACAAGTAGAGCTATTCGTTTCGCACGATCCTGGTGGCTTTGAATTTCTTTTGCTTTTCTTAGACATTCGACGAAATAAAATTGTGTAAGCTCATACAAAGGCACTGTAACTCCACGGCCATGATTCTGTTTACGACGCGAACGCGTACTAGTTTCTGAACGGACATGAATTTGTCGACTGTATACTACCCGAGACCGCGTTGAAGATGAAACCTTGAGGAAATAACCATCTTTTTGTTACGTAATTACTATGACAAGCTACATGGCGGCTCTATTTACACCACAGGTGAGTCTAGGGAAAATAGGGGACGTAACCATGATGCATCCCTCCACGCGAATAATAACAGGAAGGAAATATGTGGAACTAGTAATAACCAAGGGAAGCTGCCCCTGTGGTACAAACACCAAGACAGTAAAAACTCGACTATTAAGGAAGTTCTTCCCTTGTTCGCGCGGAGTACACATTGAAGTGACTGAGCCTCTCCGCATCCGAGTACCGGTGCAACAAGTGCAAACACTGCAGCGTCCACACATAAAACACTCGAAGAGGAGATCCAGGATCCAGAGCTGCTACGGGATGCTGGAGAACCACCGCAGGGCTTTTTTCGCCGGCCAGAGATATCAGATCTAAAGCGAAGGCATCGACAAGCCAACGTTTGACGGCACGTGTGCCGAGATGTTGCAAGGAAGGAAAGGAGGCGGAGCCTGCAAAAAGGAGAAAACGGGAAAGGAAGGAAAAAAATTCGGGGGAGTTCAAGGGGAGGACAGGGCTATTGGAGTAGGTGTCGAGAGGGAACGCCGGAGTCAAGAGCAGGTGCGTTTTGATTGGGGCGCCCTTTGCCGTTATCGAGGTCGACTTCTCTGCGCTGCCAGAAAGCTGGATACGGATCAATGCTGGTTCCTTACACTCCGCGGTGGTTAGGGGCCGTATATGTCAGTGCTGCCAGAGACAGGGTTTCAATCAGGACAATAAATGCGTCCGCTCACTTAAGGCATCCGCTATATACTTGAGTCGGCAGAACCTTGGAGACGGTGACTTTTACACTGCCGTTGCCGGTGCCACCTGCTGCAATTTCTCGATGAACATCCAATTGGCGACAGCGTTACAGGCCTCTGCTGCGAAAAGACCACAGAGGAATGGGCTCTCCCTCCTAAATTAACCGAACGGCGCCGAAAACGCAATGGCGGGTGACCTTGAAGTGAGCGATTGTCTGCCTTAGGAACTATACCACCCTGAGCGAACTTTAGAACCTAGTTTAGCGAGGAAAATGGGAAAACACGAGCTAGTAAATTAAAAGAAAATGGCGTTACACTGCCGCTACGTCCCACGGAAAAGTTTTGAGCGAGCGGTTTACGGGCCGTGTATGTTGGTTGGTTTATTCTTGATGAAGTCTTTAAAAGAAGTCTTGGTGACGGTATCTTACCAAATTTGGAAATTAATATGTCAAAAAGGTAATATGGTTGAGAACATCGTCAAGAAACGAAAAAATATTCTGGATATTTTCGAAAATTTACTTTTCTGGAGTAATTCTTAGTACACGATATTTCCCTGCGTATTATAGGATTTTTTTTCTAGTGATCGTTTTAGGTGACGGGGGAAAAATGATCCAGATTGTACAAAATGTCGTTGAAAACGTCTGTGGTGCGCGCTTTTAGATCAATTGTTGTGAGGCGAATAATTAACGCTCTTTTTTTTTCAATCATTATACCCCTATAACACATTATTTACGTTCTGGCGTAGGATGGCAGACTCCTTGGGCGTTATAGTTTTCCGGTAAAAAAAAAATAAAAAAAACGCATTTTACTTTTCAACGAAAGGTGCGTGGACGACGAAACATTTCCCTCCTCTCAGAAAAATAAATAAATAAAATGAAGGCTCCTTTGTTCGTAAGCGCGGCACGGAGCCTCGACACAAACTGAATTCAATTTTCTAAAACGACGGTAATTGGATGAGCGATGGCACAAAGGGCTTCCTGCGACCAATTAGAATGCCGCCTTGGTGGTTCTCCGGGGCGTCCTTCCTAGTTTAAGCTGCCGTTTTTTCGCCTATCACCGCGCCGACTCGGCCGGCATATACTGGCGGACCAGCCTGCTTTCACTTTCTGTTGTTTAACATTCTGTCTTTATGCTGGCAGCAATCCGCGTACAGTATAAGACCTCTCTCTTTTGTTTGTTTCGCCTAACACCCACCCCCCTAAATCCCGGTTTTAAGAAATCTTACCGTTGGCTTGATTACAAGTAATGAGCATATTAGGCTTGCAGGCTTTTCGGCATTGTAGCCCTTATGTCGAGGCTGTTTCCCAGTGATCTAGTGATCCCTTGTAGCTGCTATTTAGGTTTTGCATAGCACGAAACGAGTCTTCTGAGAGATTGACGGGAAATTATTTTTATACGTCGGGTGCGGGAAACAGCAATCGATCTGCGCGAGTCGAATCTCTGTATAAGCAGATAGCTCGAAGAGGGTCAAGATATTGAGCTATTTTTTCTGTTTGATTTCTTGATCCGAGACTGAGAAATAATCAGCGCATATAGCTGCGCAGCAATTTCCCACATACGTAAGAAGGATATTGAAATATTGATGCCAAATGAAGTACCGATCCCCACCCAACACTTCCATTCCTAAGAAAAAGGCATACTTATGTTGCTGCTCAAGCGGGGTGAAGCCTAGTTAGGAGGGTATACCTCCTTTTGCTTTGCCTCGCCGTCATTTCTGCATTGTACTGCCCAAATAGAACAATAAATATAAATACAAATACAAATGTAGGTAGGTTGAAGGACTGAGCCGAACAAACTCCCTGGAGGGGCACTGAGCGATGTACCTAGCAAGTTAGTGTGGGTGTAACTGCTGAGTGGTTGTAAGAACCACTTGCTGCCTAAATTGAGGCTTGCTAATAGCAGGTAACTAATAACGACAGAAGTTTCCTGCGAGGAAGACAGTTGTGGAGCGCCATGAACAAACTAGTGAAATACCAGCGGGATCAGGGCTGCCGCTATTTTACCCGTGAAAGTACACGACGCGGGATTGTTCGGGCACGTTGTCTTGCGATGTGGGAGAAGGGAGACAGAAAGGAGGACAACATGGGAAGGCGGAGTTATGAAGGAGCACCGAACACGCGAAGTGTACCGCTATGCCACATCTCCCGACTAAGCAAAGACCCCAAAGATAAGATAACCGAAGATAAAGAGACAAAAGATTCCCATATTTCTCATTAGCAGGCTATACCGACACACACACTCTCTCTCTCTCTCTCTCTCTCTCTCTCTCTCTCTCTCTCTCTCTCTCTCTCTCTCTCTCTCTCTCTCTCTCTTTCTGTGTGAAAATATTAATAAAGCTGCTGAGAGTCCACCTCATCCGCTTAATCAGGCATTTCCAAAGATTAATATGAATTATTAATATTAAGATTAATATGATTAATATGAATCCAAAGATGAATATGAAAAAGAAGAAGATACCCAGACAATCGAGAAGGAATAAAGCTGGCGATTGAGCGGAGACACGCCAGGCCTTCACGGTTCTTTTCTTAACGCACGAGAAAAAAATGGAGCGCAAAAGTTGCTAGTTCGTGGGTGTTTGGGCCTCTTTCATGACGGCAGCGTTGCCTTCATTATTACGCGGCAGACGCACGAGGCAGACGCACGGGAGGCGTGGGTATGGGAGTTCAGAGCAAGCCTGTGGACTTAGATCATGTGTCGCGCCAGATAAATCGTGTACAGGTAAAGTAGGCTTTTGCTGCCTAAATCGCTCACACATTGCTTGTGGATTTTATGAGAACGGCGAGTTTTACCCATTCAGCCCTGTAATGCTAATGATATCATAATGTGAGCAACAAAAGGGGAATTTTGGTAACAATTCTCGTTGTCCATCTGTGGACAGAGAGCGGCGAAAGAGCTGAGAATGACATAGCACGTGCGTATTGCGGCGAGATGACCACAGCGTTGTCTGCGGTGTGCTGCGTTTTCACTTCTGCTCACCTGTTTTAAAGGAAGACGTCAAGTCGATGAGCATCTGTCCCCATCTCCCAGCCCGAGGTGCTTTAAACAACGTCTAACGGCGTCGCGCAACGTCCCGCCACCACTTGTACGCGTTGTAAAATGGAGTGTGCAGCTACTGCTGGGCCGAATAGGAGGCATAAAAGTGTGGGTATGTGAGTGATGTCGATGAAATACCGTTATTGATTGACACCAAAAGAGCGACAGGCAGCCAGTGCTGGTAGAAAACCGATCAAACGTCACCACTTAGACAGAACAAGAAGTGCGGCTCGCACTATGTGTGAGGGGCGTGCCCGAAATGCCGTGTTAGGGCCTTCTAAAGCCGGATAAAGATGTACCCATCGAAGACAGTCTCGACTGCGTGAGGAGACAGACGAGGTGCTCACGCAAACTGAAATGTCCACGAATGAACGCTCCAGTAATAATTTGGTTGGCATCATCTAGATCTTACTCAACATTTTAGCGATGCTTTTTCGTAGGAGCGCGTTGTCTTTATCCACACAGACAAACAAGTCCAAAAAAGAAGCGTATATTATGGTGATGATATGGATCTTTTTGTTTAAAGATCGGCAACGAACGGGAGTAGCAACCACAGGCTAAAAAACACAAACTAATGTTGCCGAGTGACCATTTCTTTCTTTACTTCGTGAATTTGTGGACGACATAACAGAAGCATAATAAAAGGCGACGTACGTCATCTGTAAACCTTGAGTAAGCCTTTCCCTTTCACAAGTTGAAGAAAGCTTTACTAGTATGCATTTTATGGTTTTGTATCTAGGTTCGATTTCGCTTTAACACAAAAAATGGCCTTCTTGTGGGCATCTAACACAATCGTTTGTGGCTGCATTGTGTTTTTCTACTCCTTAGCACTGATTAATCGCATGCATCAAGCAATACTGCTATGATATAAAGTTTTTTTGCGTCGTCATGTGCTGACTGAAACTGCAGGTGGTTTGCGCGGTGGTGTGGGTAATTGAGTTACCTTTACAGCGTGCAGTACTTCGTACACACCAAATGCAATTTACAAAAATTTCACCCATGCAAGTTTTTGTTGCTCCTTTAGGCCAGTTTTATTTTCGTTGAATTCACGTCTGTCGCGCAGTTCGAGCTAGCCGATAAACTTGATTTTTTATGTTTCAAGTACGAGCGGCCGCAGAGTAATGCCGCTTAAGTTGCAGGCCTCTGGCGTCTGTCGAATCACCCTGTGGCATCTGACCTTTTCACACAACGAAAGAAACATACGAGAATTATCATTTATAGACAGTACCGAAGTGCCTAAATTATCTTTTTCAGCTGCTTCTTCTTTGACTCCTAACAGCTGGCGTGAAAGGTTCGTGCTAGCCGCGTTCCCTTTCTTCGTATAAGGTATTAAGAAAAGCCATGGGATTTCTTGTCGGTACCACATACGCACTTCTGCTTTTGCAATAAAGAGGGAGCACAAGCAGGCTTCAGCAGAGAGTGGCAATACGTCTTCCTATCCCCTTACGCGCTTCAAGATTGCCTGTCGGTAAGACGGGGCATGCGGGACGTGAGGCGAGACATTATTGATGAGCTAACACGGCTGGAGCGTGGAACGGCCGTGGATAGCCTGCTCAAGCTTTATCGACACCTGGGAAGCATCATAAGATACTACATGCGCGGCACGGAGAAAAGCAGCCGGTGCATGCGGAGAAGCCGTTCTTTGGTGGCTTCGGCGCCAGCCATTTTTGCAACGCAAAGCGTGTGCAAAGCAACACAAATGCAGCCGCTGTGAAAAAAGTACTAGTACAGGGCCGTTAATTGTTAAATCAATCGCACACGCGCGATCTCAGGGATCTAGGAGTCGATATCCGGTACACTTATTTGCATCTTAGTGTACTCAAGTAGCTGAGCCTGCAGGAAATGAGTGAGTAGCGACTTGGGGATGTTGGAGAAGATAGCATGGTGCTTGCTTCTGACCTTGGAGTAAACGCAACTTTGCTTTTATTGAATCCTTTGGTTTGGAGGACCAGAACAGAGGTGGGGACCATGTCCACGCACTCGTGTTCGGGCTAGTTGGTATCGATAAATACGTTGCTTTAGCGCGCCAAAAATGGCACGCACAAATGCAGAAAACAAGGGCTCTTTTGAAAACCGCTTTCTAATATACCTACAGCTTTCTATTAATTAACTGAGTTCAGTCTAATATTGTCACAGGACGTGGCGGATGATCCTCTTGATGCCATGGCCCACCACCAACGACAATGACGACACGGAGGAAGATGTGTGCGGGGCGAAGCGTGCAGCCCGGGCTCAGCTATGGCCGCATTTAAATAGTTCGTCTCGTTATGTAACTATATCGCTTCATCGCTACACGGTTCTTGTTATCTGTTCTGCCGACACGCTACAATATTAACTAAACTCAAACTCAACTCAAAGACCGCATGCAAGATTACTAGACCTCTGAACTTCTCACGCTTTGTGTTGCCACCTAAGAAGATAAGCGGCCCAGCATTTTTGTTATTCCCTCACAGAGCTGCCAGGGGTATAGAGACGCTCAGCTGTAGTTCACTTTTGACCGTAGTGAAGCCGTCTCCGCTGAATCGTACTGCGACGTTCGGCCGCAATGCACCCTCAGTAATAGCGCTACTCTGCGTCTTTCGCGACGCTCCGCCTTAACGCACCGTCAACTGTACCGCAACTATGGTGGCTAGTAGGGGCTGTCTACCGTAGTGGGAAGAACCCCTCGTGTTTAGTGGGGGAGGGGGGGGGGAGGGGGGCGATCGTAAACCTCGCTATTTCGAAAGGGCACCCAGCATACATGTGGTATTTTACATGTGGCTCAGCAAAGCTGGAAGGAGGGACTACTGATCTGTTGACTGAGCGTATTGACTGCTGCGACGTTCAACGCAAGGAATAAAAAAAAAAAACTAGAATGTAGCAGCAGGCCTCCAGACGACGAATAAACTTAGCAAGATTAAATACCAGCAACGTTATTCACTTCTCAACAAATTGCGGGCTTGAGAAGCATCACCCCGCTCGTTTAAATATTCTTGCAGGCATTAGCCTTTCCAGGGAGTGACAGGGACGCAGCCATCGGAGAGTGAAATTCCACAATCACTGCCGCAGGTGCTAGGGAAAGTTAAAGGCCCACGAGTAATTTCTTGTGACTCGTGGCAACTATGCGCCCCTACTAACACGAGAAAACACCTCACTGGCTTTTGATTGTTCCGTTGAGCTGGTAGGTCTGCAAATGGATCGTGAAGCACATTGTCTGCGTACGTTCGTTCATTAATCGTCTCGCGGCCATTACCACGGCAGGAGAACCTCGTTCCGAACGGGCTTCCATTATCCGCGAAATGATTTTTTCAGCTGCAGTAAGGTGAAGAATCTGCACTGTTATTGTAGCCGAATACAGAAGACGTCATCAACCTAAGCGTGGTTTAGAATGTGGAAACCCCTATGAAATATGTAAAAACGAGATACCCATTACATGTCCGCCATTCTGCGCCAAGACGCGAAAGAAAAAGAAAGCGTAAAGAAGATTAAAAATTTAAGAGAAAACCAACCATTTGAGGGCGGGAAATCTTACACGCTCCAACTTTTACGGGCTCCCCGATGACCACGCGGGAGAATTCACTTAGACATGCATGAGTTCAGCGCAATTGCTGCAGTGGCTCGTAAAATGTCCCGTTTCTTTTTTTCGTTTACTTTTGTGGTGTACTTGTTCGTGGTCGCGCAAGTGGGCTCGTGTATCGAGGTGCGTAGCTCCGCGACGGCGAATAAGCCCCTGGTGCGGAGCTTTTTTATACGCACTTCAGCATTATGGAGGACCACACGGGGAATATTTATGGCCCGTGTGCCTCCAGATAGCGGTGAAGCACGTGGCTGAGTTTTACGCTTCACGGGCAGCCCATGTGGTGGTGGCTGAGGTGAGCCCGCAGAAGCCAAGGTGCGCAAGAATTCCATGGAGGCCCTCCTTAATGCATGGCCGTAAAATGGGCGATTACCCGGGTGCTGTAGCCTGATCCCGGCCGTCGTGAAAGCGCCGACTTCACGTACGCACCAAAAGACTGAGACTACTCCTGCATGGTAGCACAGAAATAGTCTGATGGTAGTCACAGCAAACGTCACGAAATACATCCATGGCAAGCAACACGCCAGGAAGATATTGTCGCGTGTTTCTTAACACCGGCGCCAAGAGGCGACTGAGATGACCAAGAAGTGGTTGAGTGCGTGTGTTCTCTGATCATCGTCATTAAGAGCTCTGGCGCTCGCACTCGGAACCCTGAGCTTGAGCTCTAAATGACGATGATCAGAGAACACGCGCACTCAACCACTTCTTGGTCATCTCAGTCGCCTCTTGGCGCCGGTGTTAAGAAACACGTGACAATGTACTATTTTGTGACCCCTCTGAGCAAGGGAGCTCCTCCTAATTGTTGCTGTGACACAGATTTATTTTTATCTGTAGAATTCTGTGTAATTCCTTTTAAGGACGTACTTTATACAGACGTTGAATTTTATGACGCAACTCCTCATCCTTGCTCCCACGTGTAGAAAACAGCAAGTTTGAATTGTCACACTAAAAAAGCTTTGATTACCTCCCATCTCACTTTTAAAGGGGTTGAAATACACCTTCCTTCGACTTCACAGGAGGCATTCCTGGTATGTTCAGACTGGTATATAACGGTAACCAGGCACATCAGGAATTGTAACAATGAAGAGTTCGATGCCAGTAAAACCTTCAATAGCAATTAGAGCTTTCAGCAGCAACGTAATTGCTAGTACAAATGGTTATTGCGAGGTATTTGTAGAAGAAGGCAACAATATAGCTAAGATTTTCGGGACGCCAAAACAATGCATTTTTTAAACAATCACGTACCGACCCTAAATTTCCCTTATTTGCTGTTGTAATATTTTCTTTCCTTCAGCGCAATTGCCTTTTACAATATTTTGTAAAAAGCAGTTCCAGAATTCTCTGAGCACAGGTTTAAAAAATCGCACAATCCACGTGGTGCAAATGACTTCCCTTTGCAATAGCCATATGCAATAAAAATTTTATGTCTAGAGCTTCCTCAGTTCATTTTCCAGCCGGCGTTATTTGAAGCCAGCACAAGTTACTTGGTAATTTGAATGTATAAATTTGTTTGCGATGTTACAATCCCTCTTGAAAACTGTGACGTTTATGCAGCATATTATAATCCCTCAGTATCGTTGCTGCCAGCTCCTTGAACTTGTAGCTGCATAAAAATAGGATCATAGGTTCGGCAAATCGCACGTTACGTAGAATGACAGGTTCCTCAAGTGTTGTCCGTACCGGCTCTCTAGACAGACATTGGCTATTGCGGTTTTCGCTGCCCGGAGTATTGGTGGGTCTACTAACAACACTCGTTGAGCAAAATAAATTCGGTAAAGAATACAGATATGTTTGTATGCCCTTTGCATTGACTTGCATTGACAAGAGAGTTACGTGGATACCTCGGCACTACTTATGATCTGATGATTTCGAAAGCATTAAAGCCCAATTGTACAACCCTTCTTTTAGGTGTACAACTATAGGTGTAGGTTGTATAGGTGTACAACTACAATCTATATAGGTGTAGAATACAGGTGTACAACTACAATATAAATAGACCCCGTATCAATTTTCCCCATTCTGTGAAGCTCAAGATAAAAACAACGACGGAAGCGTATTGTGACCAGCGACTTCAGTAATTCCAATTCGCACTGTTCCGCAGGCGGAATTAGAGATGTATAGAACGCCCAGAGGAAAAGCGTGTGGGTGAAAGAAGCGTTGGGAATTGTATCCATCAGTTCGTCTCTCAGGAACGGCTTTTCTGCCGGTCCCTTTTCACTGGGCGCGGAATTTTGGAAATTTCAATTCTTCGTCTTTTTTCCTATTCAAGTTTTGTTATGAGTATTCCAGCGACGAACAAGTACGATTAATAAAGAGCGTATCCCGCAGAACTGTGGCTGAATCAGGGGTGCGTAAAAAGAGACACAGAAACCAGATGGGGGAATACATTTCGATGCAAAGTAGCACGAGTCCGTTTTCTTTTTGATTACTCCATTCGTAATATGTAGTGACTAATCTCGTGGTGCGCGAACAAACCAGATTTTTTTTTTTTGAAAGCGCGATGGAAATCTGATAGGCGAACAACGTTCCCGTGGATCGCAGAAGCGTAGTTTTGTTATAAGTAAGATGTCCATCTTTAGTATAGTAGCAATAATATGGTAAGAGGAGAACAAACGAAAATTCTTGCTCTGCGTTTCCTCGATCAGTAACTCCGACACAGGCGGGAAAAAACGAAATTACAGCGTTGCCCTTCTTTTGAAGAGTACAATAAGTAGTACAAGGGATGTCTTTGGTGTTTTCATTTACCGTATGCTTTTATACGTGCGTTAAATCAAGAAACAGTAATAAACTCAAAAAGCGATTACTTTTTTTTCGAATTTAGCGATAGCTGCGAATATTCTTGCTACACAGCAAGATAAAAACGAGGTAGGGCGGGTAACCATATTTAATGTGAGCGAATTTCCTCGTAAGTTACACAACGATTTTTATTTTGTGTTGTATTGTTCGATGTAAACTAGACACATGTACACTTCTCGCATTTAAAAACACAGCGTCGCTTGTTTTTATTTGGGAGCCCAATGAAGCGCACCTATCTACAGCCCTGTCGCCTGTATTAACTTCTTTCAGCAATTGCTAGCTGCTGAAGCTGTTCACGTATCATTTAGCACTCCCTAGTGTGTCAATTAATCATGGAATTCCGGTTCCGAAGGGCATGGCCCGAAATTTGCATGCTTAAGCGCACTGAATTAACTGACGTCTTGCTAAATACTTAAAATGTGTAGCTGTACTTGGAGGCCATCTACATCCTTCTGCAAGCTGTGCCTTCTAAGAAAACGACAGGAATCGCTTTTCTGGAGAAATTGTAGGAAGCGGAATACACATGGCAACGTTTGCAGCAACCGAAGCATAAAAAATGTAATCAATCTCTCTCTCTCTCTCTCTCTCTCTCTCTCTCTCTCTCTCTCTCTCTCTCTCTCTCTCTCTCTCTCTCTCTGTATATATATGTAATTACCAATAACACTGAAAGGCGGGCTAGTTGGTGACAATTCATAGCTGTAACTTTTGCGCACAAAAAATGAGGACTAAACGGAGACACGAAGACCAGCGCAGACAAACAACTGAAATTTTATTCATCACTCAACACATATATACTCTCTTTGACATCACCCGCGCATGCTCAAATGTGCGCAAATGTGCGGAAATGTGCGTTTTTTGTGCGAAAAAGTTACAGCTATGTAATTACCGATTTGGGTCTTCCCCGTGCACATTTCTTTGGCTGCGAAAGTTAAAAAATTATCACTCACTCACTCCCTCCCTCCCTCCCTCCCTCCCTCCCTCCCTCACTCACTCACTCACTCACTCACTCACTCACTCACTCACTCACTCACTCACTCACTCACTCACTCACTCACTCACTCACTCACTCACTCACTCACTCACTCACTTCGAACACCAGCCGTTATTTTCTGCTGAAGAAGCTATCGTTCCCTCATCTATTCTTTCTTCTTCGTCGCGAACAGAATGTCCTTCTGTCTATCGTTCCTTAATTTATGCTTTTCCCTCAATCGCCTACAGCAAGACCCTGTTCTGTCTAGAAGCTTTTTCTCGCGGCAGTTTGTACGGCCTCCACGGAAACATCTAGGTTGGACACACCTCACGCGAGGGCTATGGAAGGCGCTTGTTTGAGGACGCAGCGCGAAGGCAAAAATAGGTTTGTAAACCCGATGAAAGCCAGCTTCCACGACATCGAACCAACGGGGTAATCGAAATCATTACCGATTCGTAATACGCGTAAGAAGATGCACCGGAACGAAAAAGTTAAACTAGGGGTGTTCAAATAAAAGCCATACAGTACACGCGGAAAAACATTTTTATACTAAAAGGCATTTCAACTTCTGTCAGTTTTCATGGCAACATGGATGGTATAGTTCATACCACAAGCTGCGTGCAGTACTGTAGAGGCTACATTGTTGTCAGCAATCCGGTCGCAGAGCACGCCTAAGTGACCGTGAAGGGGGCTTCAAAAGGACATTTCAGTCTCAAGTGCAACCCTGAGGCCCGGGAGCCTATTGTCACTTTCTTTCACGGTGAGTTAGGCGCCCCAGTGGGCAGACGGCTGAAAGCAATGTAGCCTCCACAGTGCTGCACGCGCCTTCTGAAATGAACGACATAGGCACTGAACTCACACCATCAAGGTTTCTTGAAAAGCTCTCTCTTTTTCTCTTTGTAGACATATGTGCTAAGGCGGCGTTGGTATTTGTCGCTCACCTAAATGTGCGCTGAAATTCTTCTACTGCTCTTAATACTTAATGTGCCCATATTTTAAATCCCCGGACTATTATCCGTGGCGCGCACCCACAGATCTTCTTCGTGGGAGGCTGGGATGACGAATCCACGCCGCATTGTCTTCTTCATCGTATTCTCATAGCAATATCATTTCGCGCTAAATGGCCTCGGTGATGACCCATGACTCGTATAAGACGGTTTCCGTTTAGATTCAGCGCTGAAACTGTCCGAGAACAATCGAAAAAAAACCACCCAAGAACAAGACAGTCTATGTATTTCACTCCTGATTCGTGTAGGCAATCACATAGCACCGCTCACTGCACCCGGTAGCGTATTTTTATCGCTGTTTTTATGTGAAAACGAAATCAGTCATTTCATCTGGGATTAGCCCCAACACTCCAAAGAGCAAGTTTAACTTAGACTGAATGGCCGCTGGTGCCGGTCTTGTCCAAGGGTCTTTTATTGTTGCCGTGTTCTTTTGCCTTGTTACCATGCCGCAGTTCTATCACCCACTAGCCCGAACTGCCGGGTTGATCGACTAGGGCCTGGTGCGTGGCCACCCATGGCGATGTAGATTGAAGCAGCGATACCGCGCGGCGACCTACACAAGCACCATAGAAAATTGTGCAAAGTGTAGGCTGCCCGGAGTACTTGGAAACTGATTGGATTTTTTTCTGTTTTTCGGGCAGTGCTGTTACCACTAGTCGCTGCGAGCTGATATGTGGTTTTATAATAAATTCTCTTCTCACACAAGCCGCGTTCAAAAAAATCCGCGGCCCCTTAACATTTCTCAGACACCTCCATCGGCGGCTGCTTTTCCCTTTCCCACCTCGCACTTCTGTGTGATAATTTTCTATGCGATAATGTACACCTCACAACAATTATCCGTACCTCACCTGTTTAGTGAAACAGAGTTCAAAGGCTTGAAGAGAACACAACAGGTTTGTCAATAATCAGAAGGAGAAAAGCAAGAAGAAACACAACAAAACAGACAGCTGCAATCCGGTATCCCGGTTGGCTCTAGCCGAGACGACTTTAGTGGGCTTTAAATTGCAACGCAAAAAAGCGAAGGAATTTAAAGGAGTTGTTCAGTTGGTGTCAGCGCCAATAAGATTGAGAGCGCGAAAATAGGGTCGTTCAGGGGATTCACAGGATTAGAACACCGACGGCTATCCATTCCAATGTTCGCGTTTTCTTCCTTAAGTTTGTTGGTTCCTGCCCCCCAAAAAGTCGTTACTGCGCGAGCGCTTCAAAGAAAATGCGCCTAAATCCGTCGCCGATAATTGCGTCTTGGTGAAATGTGCACAGGTTTCAGTCGTCCAGTCTCCAATTATACCTTTGTTGAGTTCAAACCATCAGCCTTGCGTAGCTTTATTACGCCGCGTTTTTTATCCTTTTATATGTGTAAAAAGCGATTATGTCGTTTATTTTTCGGACTACTGTTGTAGCTGTGACTTTTCAAAATAGTGATGGCCGCTGGCAATTATTGCGAGATACGTGGGTGCTTTCTGGTCTCTAGACTTAGGGTGCATGCGCGTACACACGCACGCATGCTCGCCCGCACGCACACACGCAAGCACGCAAGAGCGAGCACAGCTAAACATTTATGTTTGTACTGGCTACAATTTTTACAGACTGAATCAATGATCATTGCAAAGCCCTTCGATTTCGTAGGTTAGCTTTTCTGCAGTGCTCCAATTCTACGTATGAGGAGGCCACGCGTAGGCTTTGATTAAGCTTGAAATCTGCTCAGTGACAATACGCGAGGAGGGAATAGACTTTTGCATTGCTCTCTGTTGCTGCGAAGGTGTTACTTTTCTTACCACCGAAATAGCGGACCTAGATTTTCGCCACCTTCCCACACTTGGTCACCTCGATTGGTCATTCTCGTATTTTGTGGTGGAGACGATCTACGGGAACTTCTTGGTATGCGGGTTCATGATACTCTGCATATGAAGCGTACGTTCCTTTATTGACGTAGAGGATCACTTAGAGGTGTTCTTTTTAGAAATTTAGAACTTCAGTCATGAAAAAGGCTCAAACACGTCACAAAGCTATACTGACAGGAATTTAGCGGCAATGGTAGCGGCGAAATGCAATTGCCTTGTCCTAAACCTGGTTTCGGACCCTAGCAAGGAATATCGCCCTTTACATTTTCGACAATGTTGTGAAGGCGCTTGAAGGCATTGTTCCCTGCATTAATATTGAGAAATAGGGGAAACAAAGGTGCTGCTATCTTTCTGTGCCCAGCTATCGTGTGCTTCCCGAATTCTTCGTGAGGCCGTTTCTTGCGAATTAGAAGACTTTTAGAAATGGTCGAAAGAGAACGCATTATTTACCCTAAATACAGACTTTGAAATATTCTCTGTCCGTACGTGCATTATCACAGTTACAGGAGGCAAGATAAAGTACACAATACACTAAGCCTTGGGGTGCACAAGATGGATCATATACGTTTTTGAAATCGACATATCGAATCAAGTAATGACGAATGAACGAGCACGAGAGTAAATGGGTGAGATTGCAAGCAATCACGATGAATATCGCATTTGCTGCACAATGTGATTTTGCTATGCAGGACGTTATTCAACCCGCTAAAACAAATGGGACCATGCAGTTTTCCCTGAGACTTCCGGTTTTTGAACACCATAAAAACAATCCCAAACGCTTGATGAAAAAACAACGAAAAAATAGCGATCGGATCACGCTACGTGGCGCAAACTGACGGCACCGCCATGGTGAAAGGGTTGCAATACAAGCTTCCGCACACGACACAAGCGGAACGAAATGCATTTTTCTACCCAGGAGGCTTTCCCATGCATGTGAAAGTCTTCTTCTCCCGCTCCTTCAAAGAAACCATTGTCTTACGAAGTACAGTTTACATGTGTGCATATACTCGTTTATTGCGATCCTTCTTTCTGTCTTTTTTTTCTTTCGTGTTTTTCGTTCTTTCATTATTTCCATTTCTTTTTTATTTTCTTTCTTTCTTTTTCTCTTCCTTCCTTCTTTCCTCCCTTCCTTCCTTCCTTTCTTTTTCTCTCTCTCTTTCTTTCTTTCTTTCTTTTTCTTCCTTCCTTCCTTCCTTCCTTCCTTCCTTCCTTCCTTCCTTCCTTCCTTCCTTCCTTCCTTCCTTCCTTCCTTCCTTTCTTTCTTTCTTTCTTTCTTTCTTATCGTCGCGCTGTATTTCCGCATGGCAATGCCATTCGACAGTGACAGCAGCAACCCAAAACGGGAAGCCGTCACAACAATAAATTCCTATCCGCATACAAAGACGGCTAGCAGCAATTCAAAACGAACACGCGTGCTTCCTACACGCAAGAACGGCGGAGCCAGCGGTGCAACAGCAGCGGTTCACGTGTAAGCTGCAAAGCCTCGACAGCGGGATCAGGCACCCCATCTTTTCGTCGTCGCTGCAGGCTGTCTCCCGTCATTCGGCGCCAGCACCAGCGTCGTTCCGCGCTTCTGCTGCCATTCGGGGGCCCGGTGCGAACTTTGCCCACTCCGATCTGCTCATTTCCTGTTGCTTCTCGGGATGTTACAAAACCGCGACAATGCGTCTCCGCCGCCCGTCTCCCCGCACGTTCCCCGTAAAGGGCAAAAGTACACTGAGCTTGGCCGCCTAGTATTGCGCGCCTATTTTTTTAATATTATGCGCGTTAATGTGCATCGTTCCTTTTGGATGGGTAGTGCGGGTATCCCCTCTACAGTGTCCATGAAAGCTTTGTTCTAAAAGGATTCGAAGTTCCGGTCATGGCAGCCACCACCGCCATATGGTGCACCGCCCCTATAGCTTTGCTTCTGCAATTCGTCTTCTAACTTTAAATTATGATGAACTGACTTTTAAAGCGAAAGCTTTCTTAGTGGGACCAACGGCGTCCTGTCAAAAAACTAATGCATTTCCCCATAGACCCATTGGTCGATCTCTGCACACACGGTGCGTGCGTGACACCTGGCTTCCACACTCTGTCAAAAAGATTACTTGAAAATCGCGAAAAGGGAACGGTTCTAGATAAGACAATACACGCATTGATCATGAAGAAAGAGAACAATATTATAACTTTATCTCATAAACCACGTATCGGTACATATTTAGATCGTTCGTATATGCGTTTACTAAGTGCCCGAAAAATCGTCGCATGGGTTCGCTCTTCGTTTGCGATTTGGATATTCGGAGGTTTCACGACCGATTGGACACACTTTCAAAGAAGGTTGGGCGCACTTTTAGCGAAGGTTTTGATGTGGTTTTAACGCAGCTTTGACGTTAGAAAGCTTTCGCTCAACTTCCTTTGTTAAGGGATGTGAAGTTTTTATACTAGGCCAATACCCATGAATAAAATTGATCCCAACAACTACCTCATCCTTCCCACATTTCTATTTAAAGTTTTCAATAATATTACCCTCTCAAGCAGCCACGCCCTCCTATTTTGGTCATTCACCAGTGTTCAAACCACCAATGGCATTTCTCGTAGTGCCGCAGTTTGTACGCATAGCCTCGCAAGCACTATTGTGACGGAGTTACTCCTTTCCGCTTGTGTTCTTGCCCGTCTTGCGTAACCATGCTCCCCCATTGAGTTGTTCATTAGCTATAGGGATAAAAAATGTCTAATATTGTTCGCTCCTGCCCTCCCAAGCACAAGCTCACCACTCCTACCATCCCTAGACTAATGGTCTAACGGAACGACTAAACCAAGCGCTTACAGACATGCCCTCAATGTGTGTCTGTCGATCATCGCGAGTAGGGCACTGCACTGTCCTATCTCACTTTAGCATACGACTCACAACGACTGGGCACGGCTGGATTTTCCCACGTTTACCTTCTGTATGGACGTGAGCCAAACCTGCCGTTATACATCTTGCTTTCATCGCTCCCCCCTACACCAACTGAATACCCCAGCGCGGCCTTCGCACGGGCTGATCTTGAGCGCCAAATTGCCCGCGCCCCCGTCAACGCTTCCCAAATCTCACAAAGAGCACGCTATGGCCTCAAGCACCGGCACGTCCAGTTTTCTCCCGGGTTTACTACTTCTGCTTTGTTATACTTTGCTAAGGGGGTTACATTACAGCATAAAGATACCTAAATCCCATCAAAACACCCGATCTAAAATAAATAACAGCCTACGCGGACCTAAAATGAATGAAAGAACGCAATTGAAAAAAAAAAAAGCTTCCCAGTTCCCCCTTGTCGCCCTTGAGTGCTGGCTTTCCTATTGATGGTCAATGGTGGTTACGGCTACGCCTTAAACGTATAACTTATCAAAATTGACGATGCGGCGCTTGCTGAATGAAGACCAAAAGGAGTTATAACAGTCAAAAACGTCAAAGAGAGCATAGTGTAAGTAGTTCGTCACTTTTTTCTTTTTTTAGAAATAGGAACTGGGAGATATGAAGAACACGAACGCCAATTTTGGGTCCGTCCCAACTGGCGCGCGTGTTTGTTCAGTAAATTTCTCCAAGGAAGCTATAAAAAAACTTCCGTGCTCAGAAATGGATATTTTTTAAAATATTGAACTCTTGCTTTCAGGCGACTGAGCTTAAACCCTGGTGTGTCTACAGCACAGAAGTTCTATTTCAGAGGAAGGTGTTGTTTTACTAGCATGAGCCTACAAAAATAAAAAAGGAGAAAGATAACGTTTGTTCTGTCGGAGCAGTGAAAACAGGGTCACAGAATAAACTTTTCACCGGCACTAAACTTTTGAGCGTCCCACTACGTTTATAGGGGCGTAAGTGCCACGGAGAAACAAGCATTTTTGCTCCGTGGCTGGCACCTACTGCAGCACTTGTTATCAGGCCGCAAGAAGGGGGGCGTTTTACGATCAGAGTCATTTGTACCTCTTGAAGCACTGCTTCCCTTCTAGTGCCCAGATCTTGTTCTCGCGACACGCATTTCGCATGTCATTTGCTGGCCTGTCGTTTAACGACAGTAGCCTTGTTTACACCAAGAGCCGAACGAGGAAAATTTTCCGCTAGAGTTTCTCCCGTACCGCACGACAACTGCTCGTTGTTTTCCGTGGTATCTACAAGAGTTTAAGGCAACCACCCTGCTTGTAGCGTTCATACCGATTGTACCAAGCAAAACCATAAAACGAAGGAGGCTACCCAGTATAGGAGAGAAAGTCGTTCTGCTATGAATTTCTTTTTGGAACAGTGGCAGTGCACGTAACGCCGTTTCCAATGACGTATTTGTCCCCCTGTTCGTTTGGTATGTACGTTTATGTACATACGAGGTGGGTACAATTTGTTTTAAAAATAAATTTTGTCACCAAACGAAGAGGGAAAGACAATAGCGGTTTCCTCCGGTTCTTTGCACCGCTAGATATTAGGTGCGCAGCAGACTTCTCAGTCGCTAACACGAGCGCGAAATTACAACAATACAAAAGGGCGACATGGGTGGTTTTTTTTTTGTTCTATTTGTCACAGTTTCATAGCGGTTTAGGCAGAGATTAGGGCTTACTGCCTCACAGTAACCGACAGTGGTCAGCCGCGTCTCTACCAGTTTGCTTCAAGTGAATGGCGCTTTCCTTGAGCGAAGTGATTGCCATCGATGGAGAGAGAGAGAAACAGAAAGCAGGGGAATGGCTTTGCTGCTTTGGCTTGATATCAAGTGTTTATTTGAAGCCGAGCGTTTTCATTTCCTCGTCGAGTCGAGAAAGTGTCAAGGGAAAGCCAACGGTTTTTCTTGTACGTCGGGGGGCTCTCAACGAGCCTTGTACGGTGGCGCCACTTGAAAAAGGGAATGCAGGAACGATAGAAGAAGCAGACAGGAGAGAAAGAGAAGAGGGGAGAGGGTAACGAGAATTGGAAAGCAAAAAAGCAGAAGCTGAGCAAAACATCGAACACGCTGAGCGCAAACACGAAACCAATAACTGGAAGCAGCCAGGCGAGGACTCTTCGCAACTGCACCTTCTCGACTCCTTTCTTACCTATATCGCAGTATTCGGTCTGCGCAGCTGCACTATATCTTTCCCACGAGACACGAGCAAGGGGCAACAAAGGCGGTAGAAATGGCAGCGCACATTCCCAGAGGAGAGCTGGGTAGAGGGGTTACGAGCCAAGATAAGAGCGATTTCCCAAAGCTCGAAAGTGCCGCCAAACTTCTCCACCTGCGACGAAACGAAGAAATACGAAAGTGGAAGAAGGGGAACTGACGCTAAAGCAGGGATAGGGTCTGAGAGGCGATAGAAAATAAGCGCCAGACAAAAAGAGAAACCGAAACGAAGTTGTACTAGCAAGGCATTGATAAATGATCCAGATATCGAGAACATACTCCCTGCACCAGGTTATGTTTTCTCCATCATAAAGAGGCAAGGGTTTATACGTATAGAATGCGTGGAGGGATAAGCGGGGAGGAAGCAAGATATGGCTCGAAACGGCGGGCTTATAGCTATTGTGAAGGCAATTTTGTAGCTCTGCGTGTCCGCACCCGCCATGTGTGGACATTCTCGCTAATGAGACGTTCGTTATTTTCTCTGCCGTCTAGAATGACGCTAATGTATTTGCACCAGCGTTCGAATAATTTGACGGTTCTTACAAAGGCATATGGCACGCACATCACTTTTTGTTTTCCTAAGTGCAATTCTTATTTTCAGCTGCGTTACTGGAGTGATCGCTTTCAACAATCTGAGACTTTCGTTAATGTTGTACCGTTAAAATAAGTATATTTGGGGCTGAGTGGGTATCCAACCCAGGGCCTTCAAAATGCGACATGATCTCACATCACTAATGACGACTCCCTGGCCCTGCCGGACTAAGGATGGGCGTAGGAAAAGCACTGCAGCCTTCGACTAAAAAACATGTGCATTGTAGGGAGGACAACATGCGTTGGTGGAGCGTGCTCATTACAGAAAAAAATGCAATAAGGTGTACAGCTATATGCGTACCCGCTAATGGGTTTTATTTTGCTGTTGTTGTCGATGCGATTGCGAGTATGTGCGGGCTTACGTTGTAGCCACATCTAGCGGCATCCACTGGAACTTGCGATCGCACGGTGCTGCACAAACAAATGGCGCGCCACCGGGGATGAGCCGGCCTGACGTTAGGCCTAACTTTATGCTCTCAGCCCTCACGGGCACATCATATCAACATAGATATAGGCCTTACGAGGGGGATTTGCCAGGGCGTTCAGACATGGTAACGGAGGCACGAAGATAGACCCGCAAAGAGAAACTGAGGATGGTAAGGAGTCTGGATGAGATACTCAGCGATATGACTCTAAAATTTCCGCGTTGACTAAATCACAGCAAATGCTTATACGGTTCCTCATAATTCTTTAGCTCTTGAATTACCTGCCATAGAAGCCCTTCACCTACTCTGTTAGCAATGCAAGAACTACGCTACCACATAGGCCTTTCCCGAGTGAAAGATCGCAAAGTTTCCTCTGCGAAACAATGACAGCCCGCGTAATGTTATCACGTCAGGCGGGATTCAATGGTAAGCCTGGAGTCTGCCTGTTAGAGAGCCCTTAGGCCTCCTCCATTATCAGACTGAGTTGCGATCGGAGCACAGGCAGGGCCGGCCTTTATTAAAAAAAATACATGGCAACTGTTGAGAAATCCTATTCAACGTCTTGGGTACGTGTTCTTGTTTCTATACGCAGCACCACAATTTTTTCCCCTATGTGGCTACCGGCACCGCCAATTGCAGAAGCGCACAACAATGTCGAAATTCCCGCCTAGAAGCAGTCTTCCCTGCCTCAGGTGTCCCTAGCCAAGAGAAAAAAGTGTAGCAGGTAAAAAATACAAGCAGAGCTTGTCTCATTGAGAAACATCTATTCTTAGTGACACCAAGCAAATACATGGATATGTACAGAAAAGACAATTCTAAGTTCGTTTATTTTCATTGCATTAAAAAGGCAACGTGTAACTACCAAGCCGAGGACTGTACCGCTTTCTGTCGCCCCTTTTCGCATACTCTGTCTACGTCTGGACTGCTGCTCCTCGTCTTGTTAAATAACAAGACTCCAAGGGTAGCAGACCCTCGCTAATTAGAACTGGCTAGACCAACAGGCATTCTTATTACACGTCGAATTCCTTTTTTTATCTCGCACATTGACGCATTCTTGTGTCTACGAATGCAACCATCCCCGCACGCGTACAACCCAGCGCAATGTTGGACATGAGCGCGGTTTTTGGCCCGCTCGTCCTTACCCCAATGCGAAGTATTGCGAGGGAAAAATAAGTGTCAAAAGAATGAGAATTCGAGGTACATTCGCTTCGAACGTAAGGGCGCTAGACGCGAAGGAAATGGCACTGGTATAGCGTCGGGTTTTCCACGTCAAAATACGTTTGGCACAAACAAAGAGTCTCTAGTAAAAACCACGCAAGCGATTGCCGCCTGAAGGGACGTCATCTGCCTGTGTGTGTGTGTGTGTTTTAGTCCCGCTGTACCACTGTTTTCGTGCGTTTTTATTTTTATACCTACATGGTGTCACTATGGCCAGTGAATAAAAGTAGTGCACAATCCGTTTATGTCATTTTTTGGAAACCATGAGTACGTATTTTTTTCTTCTTAAGACCCATGATTCGTCCCACTTGGCATCATATAGGATTACGTCTAAAACCTCGCCGAAATATTCGTGACCCGGTTTTGGCTCTCGGCGGACTATACGTGACAGTACTCAAAATAAACGAGACCAATCTCCTTGAACGCCTTCTGTATAGCACTGTGCGGCCTGGTATTTCTGTGTGTCCGCGGCTGTCACACGCGTTCCTTCCTTTCCCGCCCTGCTTGCTTGCATATTTGATGCGTCAAGGCACTGCACCGCGCTTAAATTTCCATGATTCGTTTCAAACCTGTCATTTCCACAGCGAAATAAAATAGGAGAAAAACTACACTAACTTAAACGAATTCACATGATGCATCACTAGCGTGCAATCTCGACAACACGGCCGAATGCGGTTTTAGCCAACCATCCCCTTGGCCGTCATTAGCCTGCCGAAAACATCGAATGTGTTCGCGCACTTATAGCATAAAACCTGCAGCCCATTTCACGAGTTTTGGTGATCAGCAGTGTATTCTTGTGTTGGATATCCGTAGTAAATAGCCAAGGGCTTTGAGCTATAAACCTCGGCTGCGCTTTTTACTCGGACTTTTCTTCATGCTTATTTCTGACGTATTGGTTCGATTTACACCTTCAGATGGCGGGCCCCGAGTGAGACTTTTTTCTGCCTGAGGTTCTGAGGTGGGACAGTCAGGCATGGCCCATTTTTTTCGATCATCGCCACTGTCTTATCCACCGATTGTATGCGATGATTTGAGTCCGAGACTCGTTCCTCCAGGCTTGCATTCTGTTCGCGGGGGCTGGAATGATTGCGAACTGGGTCAGCCTGCCATGGCCTTGGCCTCACACATCAATCAGCTGAAAGGCGAAGCATCGAAGCAGAGTGACTGCAGCAGCGGACCGTTATGTGAATGGGGCACAGAGAGCGAAAATACATCGAAGGGTTCAAAAAACAAATAAATATCGCTCGGGAGCTCGATAGCCACCTCCCAAAGACTTTACAGAAAGAGAATCGTCCTGGAATACCGAAACCGAGGACCCCTATTTGTTCGCCCGGTGGGACGACGGAAGGGCATGACGGAAAAAGGCGCGTAGACAAAAGCACCGGAACGGGAGAGGGCGGGTCCACGCTGGTTATTTCGCCTTCGCTGTCTCCTTGGAGTTATTTTCTGCTTGCACGTGTTAGAGAAGCAACTGTTTATGTGAACGCTTTACTTTTTGCGTTTTTCACGCAGCGATGGAGGCGAAGAATGAAAGTTGACAATACGCAGGAAAGTATGGGGAAGAAAAACAAGGCAAAAAACAACAAGACACGAAACAAAAAAGTGAATGCATAAAAATCATCTAACGAACTAGGGCATTCAAATGTAGTGTCGTCTTATTATGTACGTTGAAGAAAAATTAACCCCAAATTATCGGAACAGGCTATTTGTTCGTGTATCAGAAATAACGGCAGCCTTGTCTCATGGATTGAGAGCAGAGGGCAAGACAGTATGAGGGCTTTAAATTTTGTTTTGACATATCAGCCTACCTGAGCCCACCTTAATTAGGTTCGACCTCAAAACAAAAATGGCAAAATGTTACACAACTTTAGGCAAGCAAGACCTTCATGAAAGGGCGGTAAAGCTAACAGAGCGCTTTCCTGCCACCATTTATGATGTCTTGGGTCACGAAAAAACATTTATTTAGGCGATGATCTTTTAAAAGCCAACGTGAGAAATTGATTCTTTTTACCGGGATTAAACTTTTATTTTAAATATCACGCATCAATACCCCGCTTTTCGCATGATGGAGGAGTAACAAATTTAGGTTTCATAAAAGACAGCCCCGGCTTAAAAACAAAGGCGCTGAGCCGAGGAATGCTCACTGGCTCAACATTTTTGAAATACCGGAAGTTTCACGGCATAGAAAATGAAATGCGAAATTATATCCCGCAAGTGGAATTTCATGTCTGCCGGGTAATCTATCTTGGTTACTTAGTAAAACAAGACCGAGTTTCTTTGCAAACCCTTCCGGCTTAGCTCCGGCTATCGTAGCCTTTCAAACGCACAACCTTTAAGAATAACATAGGGTAGCGTTGTGCAAAGGATTTATTGATTAATTTATCGTAGGGTTTAACGCGCCAACGCGACGCAGGCGATGAAGCGCGCCTCAGTGGAGGGCTCCGGATTAATTTTGACCCCCTGAGGATCTTTAACGTGCGCCAAAATCTCGTACACACGGGCGTTTTTGCTTTTCGACTCCATCAGAAAAGCGGCCGCCATGACCAGAAATCAAACCCGCGTCCTCCTGCTCAGCAGCCCAACGTCTTAGCCGCTGAGCTACCGCGGCGGGTGTTGCGCAAAGTAGATAACTGCTGATATGGCATGATGCAGTAGTGCAACTACTTTCATTATTTCTTTCCTATAGCCTGCGTAGTACTGAAACCAGTTGGAGTACCCCCTCCCCTTCCATGATTCACACATCACACGTCGGGCACATGCACTTATGTAATTATCCTCTCACAAGATCGCGTGCAGCGTCGTTAAAACTCCGAGCTCTTTTCCGGGCCAGCGTCAGCAATGCGCATCATTTTCTGGTGGCACGAGCTTTTACTCTTACCAGTATCCCTCTCTCTGCACGACTCCTCTAGGAACAAATGAGCGATTGGACGTTTTCACCGCGCAACCTCCCAAGGCGCTGTCTTTGTCTTGGCTGAGCTTTTAGGCTAAGTGACGCTACTAAAAACAAGCCGTCTTCTTAGTACGACGCCTTTACTGGGAGTGCCATCCGCCAGACCTATGACCATACCTGTGTTTCCGCATCGTTTCCCGGGAGGACTGGTTGAACCGGGGGCCTAGCATGGATGTCATGTCGACGCAAGAACTCCTAGCGACCCACTGCCTTATTATTAGCAGAGTCCTTCAATGCCTTTCTGGTCATGAAACTTCGCCATCACGCTATGGGAGAGCTTCGGACGCTGCCGCGCCGCGACGCTGGTGTTGATCGCACGGCAGCCGGGGGCGTGGTCAGAGCGCGTTTGGCAGGGAACGGACCACGGAATAAGATAAAACAGACGCTCGCCCGCCTTATCAGCAGTGCGCTTTCGCTTTACGTGTTCGGGGCCGCTCAAATGGACTTGTCATTTTGTGAGTGTCGAAAAAATTTGGTGCGAACGGGCATGCCGCTGCGGCGTTCCTGCCTGGCGGTCTGGGCAGCGGCGGCCGCCCGATGCCCTCCGATATGCGGTAGCGGCACTCGCGGTAGCCTTTGTCTCCATACGAAACTTGTCCGGGAGTTTCATGACCAGAGAAACATTGAAGGACTCTGGTATTAGTGAGGAACTCTGAGAACTCTGCGGACCAGCCGTCTCCTAATGAAGAGACTGTGGCACGACGGCCCGGACTAGGGCTGTTTAGAGAATAAATGTTTCTCCTCTTCTTAGTTTTCTTTTGCGGGAGTAATTAGCTTCACTTCAAATACGTCGCTGGACTGCGCGCCATGATTTGTTGTGGCTGCATGACTTCTCGTGACTGCTGTTCTTTGATCTCATCCAAGCGCACAGCAACGTGCTTTATTTCCTTCGTAGTTCGCGTCACAGATAAGCATAATTCTCTTCAATGCGCAGATGGCACTGCTAAGCAGCTTGAGAGAGGGGTGGAAACCAAAATTTTTAATGCCCATACAACAATAAAACAGCTTGCAATCTAGAGTGACGACATTTCGGGAATTGGCGGGGTGGCCGCTAAGAGCGCATGGCGCATTCTTTTCGGTTGAAATACAGAAAACCCAGGCTTTGAGGCACTGAGCATCTCTTAATTACCCCAATAACAAATCAGACGGGCTGAGTTCTGGCCCAAAACAAATGTGTGGCAGATTCACTTCAATGCCTCCTACTCTTCCTATTCGACTTACATCGACTTAGATTCTAAATCAAGCTCTGTATTTTAAGGCTTTTGGGCCAATATTTTAAAAGAATTCTGAATGGGAATAACTTTTGTAAAACTCCTGGCTTGTGCATACGCGCGACAGACTGCAGAGAGTCATCACACTGCTTTTTATAATAGTTTCCAGCGTTTCTCTCGATTGGTTCGCACACCATTAGAAACAAACTTATTAACTTGCCCCACCAAGAAACCTTACCATTTTGTTATAAGCCGTTCTTCCACAGAGAACTTTTCTCGTTTTCCTTGTTGCGTGGGCACCATTTTTCATCACGGGCCTTAATTGTTTTCCGCGCCACCTTACAAGGAAGCACGAGTTTAAAGGAAGAAAAGAAGTATAACGCACGCTTTTGCTCTCGCCGTTAGCGCATACCACCGCTTGTAAAAAAAGAAAAGGTGTTCTCAGTCGCGCCAGCCTTTCGATTTTTTCGATTTTCCTTTGCCTTTTCTTTGTAACACTCCACGCATGTGTAGCTACTGTGCTCCTTGTGACAACCTCCCAGTGAGCAGCGGTGAGGAGCGCGGTGGCATGTTTTCAGCCCGTTTCTTTGTTCATGCCGCACTGAGCTCAGCCTAAATGGCCGTGAGCGCACAAACGCGCAAAGGCACCCTGTTTTACATACGCACGTACACTCAGGGAATCGCGAGAGGCAAAGCATCGTCTTTCACGGCTCGTTATCTCAGCGCTGCTGTTCGGCTGAAGGGACAAAGAATATGAAGCAGTTTGATCAAGAAAGTTTGGGACCCGGTGGGCCTTGCGGCACAGTCTTCGGTTCGTTCGTTAGCTGCGCTTAGAAAGTCTCAACGACATTTTTCTTGTTTCTGACGTGCACAGCAGGGATAAATGCAGAAGGGAATTTCACGCGAAACGTACCAGCCTAAAAATCGACCATCGCCAACTTTGTAGAAAAAAAACCGTGTAAGTTGCTGATTAGGTGTAGGATGTCGGCACAGAGTATTTCTGTCGAAAAAAATTTGCCGGCCCTGTGAGAGCTCCTGGATGATTCTGCAAACACTGAAATTGTGGTTATAAATTTTAAGTAAAGAGTGAAACTATTTAGAATGACAAATATTATTTTAGAACATTCCGCTTGAGTATGCCTTTAAAACATTTTACTTACACCTGTATCCTCGCGTGTTCGCTTCGCTCAAGTGACTGTGCGAAAACCCAAAAATAAAAAAAAGGGGCGATGTTACCGATGTATGCCGTTCACGTTGTATTTTTTTCTGATGTCAGAAAGAAAATGAGGATAACTCGTGCTTTTGCTCTCACCGTTAGCGCACAGCGCCGCTTGTAAAAAAAGAAAAGGTGTTCCCAACCATGCCAGCTTTTCGCCTTTTTTTTAGTTTTTCTTTGCCTTTTCTTTGTAACATTCCACTCTGGAGTAGCCAGGTGTACACATGCCTGCCACAAAAAAGGCCGGCAGCGCGTGCGCGTTCGAAGTTGGGGACACAGTTCTGTAGTGGACACAAGTGCGGCTTATTGTGAATTTTAGTTTTTTTCTCACCTCAAACAAAATTTACTAAACCGAAGTTTTCGAAATTAAAAGACAAAGTTTTGATGCGTATAATGAACGGTCTTATGCAATTTACCTCAAGGTTCTTGGTACTTCAGTTAGGCCTAAGCTTAGGAAAAAACTCATTATTTGTCATTTTTGTAATTAATTTTCTTAAAACTTCCGCTCTATTATCGACTGAAATTATTTTTACTTGACACTTAAGGAACGTATCAAGGTACGCTGGAAATATTACTGCTAAAGCTTTTGCGGCGCTTTTGCTGAAAAGTCCTGAAAACACGCCATTTCTTGCGTTTTTTCTTAGCTAATACAGCACCAAAACTGATTACGCGGTTTCAATCATGGTGCCACAGCAATTAACAACTCAAGCGGAATGTCCTAAAATAACTATTTGTCAGCCTGTTTAGTCGCACTCCCCATTCTGTGTGTTTGCAGAAACTTCCAGGAGTGCTCACGCGGCCAATTTTTTTTTCGGCGTAAATACTCTATGCAGACCTCTTACACCTAATCGGCAACTATACCAATTTTTTTTATAAAATTGGAAATTGTCAATTTTCGGGCTGGGACGTTTTGCGTGAAATGACACATAACTAACGCGTGATAGAAAGCGATAAAGGAAGCAGGGAGGACCAAAGGACGAGAGGAAATTTCCTCGAACTCCAGCGAATTTGCAAACTGTGGCGACTCAGCTTTAAATCCCAGAACAGCCTGTTCAGCGAGTCCCAACTCGACGCAGAGGAGTAGCAAAAGAACCATTAGGGAAGCGTTAAAGCACACCTTAAACCTCCGAGAAACAAAACGAAACGTAGTTACGCTACCAAAATCCTATAATGCAAACCTGCGTAGAAGGCAGATGTCATGTGGTAATTATGCTACCAATGGGAGTCACTGTTGCATACTAAGCCTCAGTCTGACCTATCCTAAAACATTGCTCTTGATGAAAGCCGTGTTGAGGCTGGATACGAGACTGAACGCATCTTAGGGTGCTTCAGAGTTCCTGCGCCTTCTGGGATAAGGGGGGGGGGGGGGGGGTGGCGAGGGGGGTTGTAACTGAAAGCGGTGAGACGTTTTACAACAAATTCCTGCAAATTTTGAGGAGGGTGCAAGGGGGGGGGGGGGACGAAAGGAGCAGGTTTGGTTCAGGTCTTTCCCGAGAGCGGAGAGGTTTTTTTGAGTAGATGTCAGGGAAAAAATTGTTTCTCAATCACCTTGCCGGGTAACAAAATAAAATGGTACAGACAAATCTTCAGTTTTAAGCCAAAACTTTTCTTAAGATGGAAGGCCATGAGGGGTTTATGAAGCGAACGTGATTGTTTCGGACGAAGCCAAGACGAAGTAAATACGAAAACCCGCTAACGGTACGATGCGGCACGGGTAGCCGCGGTACGCTGCGGCACGGGTAGCCCCTACCTTTATAGGAGCAATAAATTAATTCGGAACGGAGGGTGAACGAAAAGTAAAAGTGAAGCATAAAACAAGCCGCTCGAGACAAACTAAGGCATTTACCTGCAGCAATTTATTTTCCGTCAGCTGAAACGCGATTTCATCCCGACTCATTCGCCAGTGACGCGCGGATTGATTTATGAGCTGAACATGGTACGACCGCAACAAATACACATGTGGACACATGGGTAAATACGAACGGACTATAAATTAATTCATTTCCGCTTTGTTCCAGAATAAAATATCCCGGTTTGTTCATCTGATCTCCCAAAGTACTTTCTTTAAAATATCTCATTTGTCATTAACCAGCTCTTTCACCTGGCTTCACTCGCAATTTCAAAACGATGAACAGGTTAAAAGCATATGTACAGGTAATTGAATTGGTTGAATAAAACGAAGCAGCCGTTCTTCTATCACACCGAGCAGTAGAATTCAACGTGCCTTGTAAAGCACGTCTACTAGCACTTGCAATATAATTTTTGCTCCGTAGGCCATGTTTACGCCAGAAATTCTAAACTTTTACTACGCACCACTGAGAAAATTCCCGAATTCATTGCAAATTTCAATTTTGCGCAACACTGAGGCATTTTACCCCCCTGCGACAGCACTGAACCCTCTTCGTTCGACGCCTCAAAATACGGCGAAAACTCGAATTTAAAAAAGCTTCCCCAAAAACGGTAAACGAGTAGGAAGCAATACTTCAAACTTCTTTCTTTCCATAACATCAGACGTGCACCCTATTCCTTCCAGTTTAACGCGGTGGATCATTTTTTTCTCTCTGTCAAAGGAAAAACAAGCGTATCTTACGCTTCCCAAAGCTTTTAATAGCAACTTTTTTCTCCTAACGAGTAATTACCTGACGCACCTTAAACTGCCTCCCCTCATCACTCATAATGTATGCCATATTCCGTGAAAATTTGAACTGTCTGCGAAATTTACGTGTTTAAAGTAGGCAAACTTCTTGCACGCTTCACCCCGTCTGCAACTGCCTGATCCAACAAGGCGTAAACGAGCTGTCAACGTGGGCAGAAGAAAACGGATTTAACCCCCCCCCCCCATTTTATTTGTTATAGTCGCCCCCACATCCAACTATAGAATCTGGAATCCAACCTGCTAAAGTAGTCTCACCTGTGAAGAGGGAACACAACTTCTTTAGCGTTCTAGTGGATCAAAAGGTAACATTCATTGCATACAACACCCAACCCAAAATAAAAGTTCACAATAACAATGAACGCATTCTAACGGCTTACCCACCAGTCTTGCAGATGCGCCGTGCCTGCTGCGCCTTTTTGAAGGCTTAGCGAGGTCCGATTTAGATTAAAGAAGGGTTGTATATCATATATGGGCTTCGTTAGAAAATTACTCTGAACGTGCTAAATCCTGTGGTACACCAAGGCTCCCCGCTGCAGTGGGAATTTTGAAAGGCTTTGTATGAAGCGAGATTTCAAATGGGTTAAAGAAAGGCACCTTTGCATTTCCCCTTTGGTCTTGCCTGCTATTTTGAGCCGCCCGGAGCGATAATAGAACCGGAAACCTTGTGCAAAGCAGCAGAGCGCATAACTACAGCAGAACGGTCGTAGAGAGTGTGTAACTGAAATATTAAAAAAATAAAATAAAATATAAGAAGATTCCGAGAACCATCATTAGAAGGCTACGGTAAACACTACCTTGAACATCCGCTGAAACCGACACTGCCTACTTTATCGATATTGCTTGTATGGCGTGCCAACAAAAATATTCTGATTGGCGCTGAACGTCCCATTATTTTACGTTATCATTCTCACAAGTTTTTATCGGTATATTTTTTTTAATATTTAAACGCAACAATTTGCTGCCGGTTAATGTGATCAAGCTACGTTGAGAGGACGACCGATACGACAAGGACTGGTATAGTACGTGACAGTACTAAGACACCGGACTCCGCAACAGTAATCTTGGCCCAGCCTCCTAAACACAGAAGTTACCTATAAGGTTGCTGAGCAAATGATCACGGGTGCAACGGTGCAAGCTCCGCTTCTCTCTATCCCGCCTCATACCATCCGCTTGGTCGCCATGGAAACAAACCTCTTGCATTTAGAGCGGTTAGAAACCCATAATAATATCTGATGGTGTAGAAGTACATTAACCCAAAAAATACATTCCGTTTCAGTCTGTCCCGAACACCCACAGGGGTGTCAACAGGCTTCAGATACCGTGTTTCAAAAGGCTGCAATAACCAAAGCCTTCATATACTTACCTTCAGACAGGAAGGTTAAAAGTAGACCGTGTTATGCTCTTACGACATGTCTAGGGGGGTTTACGATTCAGACATGAAAGCAATAACAAAATGTTTTTTTTAAAACTCAATAAATGATAACTAAGATATATTGCTTTATGAGCCTTTCCCTGCCGCTGCAATAGCTGCAGCAATGAATAAGGTGGCTAACATTTGTTCCTCGGGCATTCTTAAGCGGAGCACCTACGCCTCTCTATGAAACAAAACCAGAATTTATGATCCAGTTTTGCATGGGGTTAATCGGATATATGCCGAGTGTGTGCTCACAACGGACACTCACGTTAAGCCATAATGGAAGAAAGGCATATGAAATACCATCCCCGTTCCATATTTTACTGTGTTCTCTTTGGTTGTTCTGCCCAATATCAGCATTCTGCAAAAAAGAAATTCACCGGAATGGAGCAAGAGAGCAGTCTTCTCTCGAGAGCGTTTGCTATTGAAAACTAAAAAAAATTGCAACGTACGTCCACTCAGAAGCAGTCGTTTTGAATCGTGGGGGCTGCGTTGTGTGCTATGGAGCTTTAGGCGTGACTGCCCCCTGCAGCATTTTATTGCCAGATGGCATTGTGCCCGGTGTACGCCCAAAATGCGTTCGTCTTACTTGCTCCGAGCCTTTACGACCCCCATTTCAAACCATCCACAGGAATGGCGTGCTCCAAATGCTTCGAGTTATGGAAGAAATTTGTTCAACGGAACCTGGCCTTTAAAGCGTCCTGTAATCGTTCAAAGGACCTTTGGTGGTTCTTGAAAGCACTCTTTTTTCTCAAACAACTGCTCGTCGGCATTAAGAGGGCTGAACTGGAATATTAGAAGTTTGATTCTTCTTTTAAAAACAGTAGTCGTCGTTAAAATGATTGTTTAAAATTTTACCCCAGTATCATGTACAATTATTTGTTTATTACTGACCGAAAAATTTGGGGAAAAGGCTACATAGAGCTCGTATAGGCTAATAAGCATGGGCTGTAAATACTGCGATGAAACGTGACGTCTGTTATTCATCAATAGTATGGAGTTCTCAGTGGGTGAATATACAGATGAGAAAGTTTTTTTTCTTGGGCACTTATGCTACGAAGTCTTAATGTAGGTTTGAAAAATCTACCATCAATAATTAAGTTTTACTTCTCTCTTTACGTTCCTAATTTCGTCGTTGCTTCTTGCTCCATATAAATAATAATTGGCCCAAATAATAATTTTGCTTTTCACTGTACTTGAGTCCTTATCGCATTGATTTAAATGTCTTTTTACTTTTGGAAAAAGCACATAAAGTGGGCGCGTTTTCCCCCAATACCAGCCAGAATACGAAGGCATGCAAAGTGACAATTATTCATTCTTTTGGAGCAGCGTTTGCATCTTATTAAGCTGAAACATAAACAGCTTAGAAGTACCGTGCAATGACCCGGAGCAATCTTCTTGAGAACCTGCCACAAAAGCATACACACACACACCCACAGAGAAATCCACATAGTCTGAAAGTGCGTCCTGCGCCACGGTTGCATTTGTAAGTCATGCTCGGCTCCCACCTGCGACGCTTTTTTCGCGGTGCAATTATCTTTCTTTTCTTTTAGTTTTTTTCCCTAAGAACTGATCCTCGTTTTCTACTTGCTCAGGGACTCACAAAAAAACTCTCGCTTTAGCTTGGTAATGTTTGACTAATGCAAAAGGTTTATTAAATATTCACTCGCAGCCTCCCTCGAAGATGTTTACCTAGCACGCCGTGTTTCCTTTATCGATCTCTTAAACTCAAAGCTAAGAGAATGCCTAAACAATCCCGTGAATTCCCAACGCCCTCTTGTGGCTCTTGTCTCATTGTAGCGTGAGCTACACTGGCCGAGGTTGAGCAGTTTCACGTGGCTCCTGGAGAGCCGTGCTGCGCAAGCGCGGCACGTGGCAGTCCGGTCCACTTGATGATCATGTGAGAAGTGGCCGGGTGTGGAACCGATGGCTCGTGCGTCGCAGCAACACCGTGCTGCGGAAGCGCGGCACGTGGCGGCCCGGTCCACTTGATGATCATGCGAGGGGTAGCCGGATGTAGCTACACTGGCCGAGGTAGAGCAGTTTCGCGAGGCTCCTGGGGAGCCGTGCTGCGCATGCGCGAGGAGCAGTGGCGTCAAACGGCGCACAAAACGTTGCTCGCTGCCCGGTGTCTCTCAGACACCTTACGCGCCCAGCGTCTTCGCCAACCTCCGTTCCGCCCGTGGCGGCCCGGTCCACTTGGTGATCAAGCGAGGTTTGGCCGGGTGTGGAACCGATGGCTCATGCGTCGCAGCAACACCCGCGTGCCCCTGTGGAACCAGCTAAGCTCTGGGGAGACTGGTGAGTCTGCGCCGGAGCCGCCTAATAAATTTACATTTGTCACATAATGCGTATAGCGTGTGTATTTCTTCGAAGCAGCAGTAAGCATGATAATAAAGCTAGTCCTAGACAAAAGAAAAAGCTAAGAATAACCAGCTGAGCCTTAGCTCACATTACGTATGTCCTTGCATGGCCGAGCTAAGCCATTGCTAGTTTTTTTGGATAGACTCAGCTTATAAAGCGTTCCAAGTTACCTCTGTAGTAGCATTAAAGCTGGGCTGTTATTCTTTGAAATCATGTACCCCTCCGTCTAAAGACGACGATGGTTGAACGCAATGCTTTCCCGTGATGGATTCTTTGGTTGGCCAACCACACACCTCGGATATGTTATACTCGCAGTGTGGAATTTGTCGACGTTGATGAATACCACGCATGTTGTACTGCTATCTTTTAATATTTGAGCAACTCCAATAGGCGCAGCTCGGCAAACAAATGAATTTAAGGTAAGATATAAAATAACCCTGCTCAAATCAAAATCACTCGCGTTTCTGTGCGTCACGACACCCCCTCTTCTCATCACTGCATACTTCGCATAAGTGGTAACGACTCGGTTTGAACAGAGACAAAAAACCAGGCCCCTTGCATATTTTTTTTGCACAAGTGAGTCAACTATCAGCAATCTCCAGGCCTACAAACCGACCATGGGACCAGGGAACCAGTAAACAAGCGAGGAGCAAAGCGAATAAACTATTAGGCAATGCAACCAGCACCAGGTAAAGTAAACTAGCGAGAAATGTCCCCCCACCCCCCCCCCCCCAAAAAAAAAAAAAAAATTATAAAACAATGCTGACGCAGTCAGCATTAGGGAAACAAATTATAGCACGTCCATACGTGACTTTTCTTACACTGTGCTCACATAGAAACACAAAATGATTTATATACCCGCACAATTATTTTTATTTGCGGTGCATAAGCTCAATGAACCAAGCGGTTGCATCCCGATTGCACCCACGTTGCATATGTAGGCAAAGTGGTTTTGAGCATCACCCAGCCATGAGACGCACAGAAGAGGGTGAGACGTGAAATTCACGCCTGCTTCCATTCAATCACCATTACTCATTCATAAACGGCCCATAAGAAACGTCGACACTACGCGTGACCTGCATGCGTGCATGGTGCAAGGGGCCACAAAATTTCGCCTGTGAGCTTTGTTGGTTAGCCCTGTTGAGGCGTTGAGGTCCCGCTATGGCGTCGCACTGGGTCATGTTTCGGGTAAGCTAGGAGTAGGGCAAGTAAGTGGAATAAAACAGGCAGGTCGATTGCTGACAACCTATGCCCCGATTCAAAGAGAGAGCCACTAACCATCATCATCATTGGTCTCAGAGCGTGACTAGAAAGTATGTACACCCTGCAGGGGTGTCAACCCATGACCGAGCTGATGCGTTAAAAGAAGAGAATGGTCAGGATGCCAAACCCTCCCCCACCTCGGCCTCTTCGGCAAGTGTCATTCGGCGGAGATAAAAGACCTACGCCTAAGTGTGATGCCAGAAAATATCTTACCGCCCTTGATTCCCCCGGATGACACATTCGTTTTCCTCATGACAAGACAAATCTCGATCGTACTCCTCACGAAGGACAGCGGTGCGTCATTATTCTCTTTTATAATCTTGGCCATTTTTGTAGCCATCGTCAAACCGTTTGCCAAACTTTCGCGTAAGAGGTAATTTAATTCCTTCGAAATAATAATATGTAAAGACAGAGTAGAAACGTGCACACGTTCAAACTGTGCAAAGGGAACTGTAACTGGTATCCCGTTAGGCCAAGCTCACTTGAACTCTCGCAACTCCATAGCAAAAAAAAAAAAAAAAAATGCGCATCTTTCATTTTGAGAATGCGAAAACTATGCCATACGGCAGACAGCTTAGCTGAAGAGTGTTTTCACATGCACTGTCATTCGTCTCGAATGTGCGAATACCAGTGATCACAACGCAGGATTGCATTCGTTGTAAGGAATAACTTCCGGAGAAAAATAAAATTACCGCTCGCCGTGCAGACGCGTCATACAACTCCAGAAAAAGTATACTGAACTAACAATAAGCGTCTTATTTTTCATGCTCCTGCGCAACCGCGACAGCTTAGCTTTTTTTATTGCGGCAGCGCACTGCAAATAACTGAATCGACTGCATGGCGTTCGCCCCCGTAAATATTTGTTTCCTTGATCAAACATGTCAAGTTAGTAGCCCAGGCACTTCAAAGTGGCAGTAAGGTACGGCGCATCATAAAACCACGTGATTAGAGTGAAAAACGCAATTTATCATTCGGCGGTTTATTTCGCCTCACAATTTTTCTAGTCTCTGGCAAAAGCGACCCAAGTGCGCCCTTCTTTGCTTCCAACCCCGTCCGGTGCGTATACCTCGATGGGAAAAGAACAGAGTGTGTTTGCTTTCAGCCCCGAAGCGATATAATCGACTTTTCTCCGCGACCTAGCTAACAACGGCGGCCACGTTGGCACTGCCGCCTAGCTGGGGCTTCTACACCACGATCGACGCCTGTGCCATGCGGCGCTGGCAACAGAAATAAAAAGAGCATCCAAAGCGGGGGAGAATGAGTGCGCCAACTTTGGGATATTAGATCTCAAACAAACGAAAATAGGATGAACTAGTGCACCGTTTTCTAGCTCGTGACTTTTGTTGCTTGATACCCCACCTTCTGTGGCTGTACGGACGCTCTGCAATAAATCATAAATCGAATTTGCGGACGAATTGAATACTATAGTAGTTCTGTGTAATGATTTTGTGATGTGTAAAATTTACTATCCTTCTAATAATTTTTAACGGAATGTTAAGGCTTTTAAAACAGAAGTGATATTGTTCGTCGTTGGAGGCAGTCATAGAGAACGACATTCTTTTTCCGTCGGAGGCAGTCGGCGGAGTATTTCCTGCCGGATTTATAGACAATTGTAACGTCGAATTCTTGCAGACGCAAGCTACACCTACGAAGACGGCCAGAGGGGTCCTTCAAATTGGCGAGCCAACACAGCGCGTGGTGGTCTGTCCCAACCTTGAACGGTCTACCATACACGTATGGGCGAAATTTTTAAACGGCCCATATAATAGCCAAGCACTCTTCCTCAGAGGCTGAGTAGTTTTTTTCTTCCTTTGTCAGACCACGGCTTACACAGGCGATTACCTTTTTTGCAACCGCTTTGCTTCTGGACAAGGACGGCCCCCAAGCCTATATAACTGGCCTCCGTATGCATTTCGGTTTCGGCGTTTCCATCGAAATGAGCGAGCACAGGAGGGCTTTGCAGGCGTTATTGCAGCTCGCAGAATGCGTATTCTTGGGTGCTTTCCCAGGTGAAAGGGATGCTATCTTTCGTCAGGCGCTTGAGTGGCTCTGCAATGCGTGCAAAGTTCTCGACGAAGCGCCGGTAGTATGCGCATATTGCGAGAAATCTTCGCATGCCCTTCTTGTCTTAAGATCTTGGGATTTCGTTATGGCTGAAGTTTTCGCCGGGTCAGGCAGGACTATGCACTATGGTGGTGGTTGCCCCGGCTGTTCTCTTGGGTCAGTCTGGCAGGAGACCAAACTCGGGCGGCAGACCTTGCAGTCTGCGCCTGGCTCTAGTTGGACTGCCTTGGCGGCTTCCAGAGGGCGTTGGGAGCATAAAGGGTGCGTACGCAGCACTTCCACGATATGTGACGAAGCCAAAGACGATGTGGTTGTCTTGAAGGAAAAAAAAACAAGTTTATTGGAGCGAACTTGTGCTCCCCTAACAACTCAAAGAATACACAGGCGGCCAAGCAGCAGTCAACAAAATGACGTGCGCAGGCGAGTGTTGACGAATCGAATACCGCGGCGTCTGCTCTGCAGGCTTTTATCTTTCGGCGCAAGTGTTTCTCGGACCGTCGATTTACATCCATAATATTGTAGATCAAAGAAGATAATTCTACGCTAGTGACGTTAGGGCAAAACGCTGTCCTTATCAGAATGAGATAACCCGTGCCGCATAAAAATAAAGAATAGAACACGCGCTTCGCTTGGGACACAGATAACACAGCCGGGCGCGGCCGGGCAGTTAAAAAACATAACAAACAAATGAACCCAATGCACGGTTCGCAGCATTACTATAGTTTTATAAAAAACGGGTTTGCTATTACATGATCGCCAGGTAACTGAGAGGGACTTCGCGAAACGTCTTCAAGCAAACAGGTCGCTAGAGTAAACACGAGGCTTGAACTCATCTGGGACATTTCCGTAAAACATGCCGGCGTCAAACCCCCGGTCAGAAATGCGTAAGGTGGGGCCAGAGGTTTTCCAAGTGGCAAGTTTGCAATAAGCCACGTTAGTATTGCCCGCTGTGGTGGCTGAGTAGAGGTGCTGTGGTGCTGAGAACGAGGGCGTGGCTTCAATCTCTGGCGTGGCGTCCGCTTGTTGACGAAGGCAATAAAAAAGAACATTGTAGATGGAAATTTAGCGCACGTTAAAGACTTCCATGTAACGTCACTTAATTCCTAGTCCTACTTTACGGTGTGCCTCTGAGCCTAGCGAAATAAACCCCAATTTGAAATTTAGAAACGGATTTCTCGTTTTTGACAAGTAGCAGGATGATTGCAATGGACATATTGGCCACAACGTCGAGTTATCGTCCATATTCGGCTCGAGCAAGCGCATGCACTAGATTTTGAGGGTTTTTGCCGTTCTTAGAATATTTGCGTTAATGTGCGGTTTTGCAGTTCCGTTTGCCATACCGATACTGAATACATCCAATCCAATTTCCCTAGCAAATTCTTAAATCCCGTTTCTTCTAGCAGGGTTATTATATTAAAATTGAACGCTTCAAAAAACTAATCACAAAAAACACATTAAAATACTGCGCTTGAGCACCACTCAGTTTGCTATTCACCCGGTAACTCGAACTCAAGCACCCGCAATAGAAACTTAGAAATATACAAATACCTAAGCCCACACTTACACCTGCGTGTTCTGAAGCTGGGGTGAAGCATTCGGCAGATACTCCTACTACGCTACTCCGATTAAGCGGCCTGCTTAACACGTAGAACAGTGTCATCTATAGCAACAAAGCGTTGATGTTATTACATAATTTTCTTTCCTTCACCCCGCAAGAACGAGAGAGAAAAAAAAAACGTTAAAGCAGGATGCAGGAAAGGGAAGCGAGGAAAGTGCGGCCGTAAGCTTTTGATCTTGCTTCTTGTATCAACCACTCAGGCTGAAAGGCATTGTCTTGTCGGGTGTCGTACAAGCATCTCGCCCGCCTAGCACTTTCCCTGCCGTTGCTTCCCCCTTCGCTCGCCAGAGCACCTGGAGGCCAGTTTGTTCAGCGCATAATCGCGTTAGTGAGCTCGTTAACATGCGCGCGGGTATAGGAGAACACAGCATGGCCCAACCGCAATGCGCCCTTTCATGACCTCGTCGTCTCACTCGACGCCTGCCCTTAGCTCCAGGATGAGGCCATTTTCTTTTATCTCGGCGCTGCATCATTAGTGAATCTTTCCAGTAGTATGGCCGCTAGACTTATTACTTGCTTCTTGATTTCATTTAAACCAAAATTATGCTTGTTAAGACTGTCCCCTTCTTCTTGCTTTATTATTTTTGTGTTGGAGCGGTGAAATGAGGAAAGAAACCCATGTAAATGCATTAAGTTTTGAAATACAATGTGTTTTAAATCTTACACAAGGTACCGTTTTAGTGAATAAAACTCGCTTGGGGTAAATTATGTTTTCTGTCGGCCCATTGTCTCTGTGAAGTCAGTGCTCTCTGAAATACCTGCTAACTTTGGCTTCTTTTGGAAAGGCCAGAAAATTCCTGGAACTGCCGGCCGGACCAAGTGATTCCCAGTATGCCAGGCTATACAAGCTCCTTGTGCAAGCCTACTCCCTGCCCCATTTCTCATTATGCTTCAGATACAGCCCTTTAACGGAAAATTGCCTCCTCCTCACGCCGTGTTCATTGTTTTCGACGTCTTGAAACAGGGTTAATGTATGCATAACTACCCTACTTCTTTTAGGGCCTTTACTCCCTTCTCCCCATCCCCGCAGAGTAGCATGCAGGCGGTAACATGCCGGCAAACCTCTCTGCTTTCATCTAATAAAGAGCTCTCTCTCTCTCTCTCTCTGAATACGAGAGACAGCTACAGTTTCTGCCTGTAAAGCGTGCTTTGCCAGATAAAGTGTAGTATTGCAACAAAGCGGCCCTTGTAACAGCGGAGCTGTTTAACGTTTAATTCCGCCATGGAGCGTTACCAGAAAACTGTCATTATCGCCTCAGCGGAGAGGGTGAAATCGCTAGGGCAAGCAGTGTGAGGGAAAGGGGCGAGGAGGCAAGAAGCTCACGTGCACGTGGCGGGAGTGTGCGTTTCAAGAAGAAAATGTAGCTATGGAGGTCTTCGGAACCAAACCGGGGACTTTACGATGTGAAACTAGCAACCTCACCACTGGGCCACTCCAAAGGCCCCAGGGGTATGGGGTTAGCAGCGGCAAGAACCATAGCATGTGTGCCTATTGGAAAGAAAAAAAAATGGTTGTGTGTTGGCACGCAGTGCGCAACACCTACAAGAAAAAAAAAGTCCAGATAGCAATTTTCACAAGTATTAAAGCCAAATGGTTTAGTTTTGAAGCGGAAAATTATAGCAAACCTAACAACAAATTTAAGCGCCCACAGCGTGCAAAATACATCTCGCCTTCCCAGGTCGCCTCATTACGAGACGGGAAGACAAATGTACACATGGGTTTGGGAGGTTGGAAATAAATAATAATAAAAAAACAATAATCTAACCCTCAACTTAGGCAACACAAAACAATTAAAAGACCGCCCCCGCATGAAACAAAAGAGGCGAACCAGGGGCAAAAACGCTTCGCGTAGTCGGTATCCAACCTCGGTGCCTCGCGTTATAATACCGGCTTCTAGCGACTGCGTTCGTGGCGTGATCTCTCGCGTGCGGTCCTCCACGCCAGCTCACGTGCGATCGCACCTGAAGTAGGGAGCACAGACGCCGTACTCACGCTGCAGACGTCGAGTTCGCGAAGCGGGTTGTCGCTGTTTTTAGCGCGTGATAACACGGTCCACTTTGGAGAGAGGCCAGTGGACAAAACAATCTGGGCCTGCCAGACATGGAGAACTTTCAGTGGCAAGTGCAGTAACCCTTGGGATAGTGCAACAGGCGGGTTTCCGGCGAAAGGAGAGAAACCGCCAGCTCTGCTGTTTCTCCAGCTTTGCACCACTTGTGCAAACTGCACCATTTTTTCTTATTATGAAGTTTTGTTTAGGAACCTTGCTAAGGTGGGGGAGGTATACAAGAAGAAAGGGGATCAGCCTGAAGTTATTGAGCCTAAAGTGTTTGGAAAAGCCAAAAAGCATTTCGAGAAGGTTGAAGAACGAAAATATTTTGCGTGAATGTCTTCTGTGGCGAGAAAAGCTTTTCCTTTATTTGCCCCGTCTGCTCGCTATGCCGAGAGCGTTATTCGCGTGACTTGAATGCACGAGGCCACCAATACATTCCGGTGTGGCCTGCAACGTTATTCAATTTAGGACAGTATCGGGGAAAATAGCCCCTTCTGTAATATCGTCAAGTGAGGGTGTGGTTGGGCGATTTTGTTTGCGATCTGTCCTGAGGCGACGAAGAGGCTCGAAGCACGAATTCTCAAGAGGCCATGAATGTCCGTAGCTGCACGGAAAACGAGCTACTCCGACACTGATCATAATTGCGCACTATTTGCTCGGTGTTTGATTGCAATAAAGCTGTAGCAGAAATACAGCACTGGCCTATTTTAGGGTATCGAGAAGAAACGAGGCCAACATGAAGAGGATCAACGGGAATAACAAAACGTGTCAAAGTCTAACATTATAAACATTAATTTCTTATACTACTCAAAAGTGGCTCCGGCTGTTATCTGCCTGCCTATATCCATACAAAAAGCACTGTCGCATTGGAAAAGGCTTGGAGCGGACATTCTTGTCTGCAGCAGTCCTGAGTGCTGGAGTCACCTTTTTTTAAGGATATCAGCTCTAAGAGAAGCTAAGGGAATTGTAAGATTCCGGGTGTAGGAAAGAAAACTCGTGGGCTTCACTTTGAGGGGCGCTGTATTTTTTTTTTTTTTCACTTCCAGGTAAGTCAGAGAAGCTACAGACAGGAAGTAATTCTTTCGCAAGAAATGTGCACTGGTTGGTTTCTTAGACCCAGATAACTCCTTACCCTCGTAGTTTTTCGAACCCTAAAAGCAAAGTGGAGGTATTTTAGCGAGAACCCATTAGAGATCTCAGAGCAACGTCGCTTGAGAGATAGCGGTGTTGAACCTCCAAGATTCTTGTCTAGAGTGGTTGGGATTTTTTCTTTTTTTTTAGGCAGAGCTAGCGTCGGGCTGTGTAAGAATGACATTGAATTGAGGGCCATAAAGGCGTCACAAAGTGGGTGGCCGATGAGCGAGTCTGCTGAAAGGCTTGCCATATTCGTTTCTGTTCTTTGTTCTGTTATGTTCTTATGGCAATAACGGTTTTTTAACACCGCGGCTGCTTAGCAAGTTGTGTATTCCGCCGTTTCACACAACTCAGTATAACTATATAAAGAAAAGAAATCACCGGCACTACCGGGATTCGAACCTGGGTCTAGTAGCTGAACGAAATTAGAGTCAGTCGTTTTTCCCACTCGGCTAGGACCGTGTTCTTTTTTTTTTTCTTTTTTTCGGTTTTTTTTTTAATTTAGGCTTAGACCACGCGTGCCGTAATCGCTTTAGCCACTTTGAAACGTGGTACCCATGCCATAGACCAGACTCGGCAGCTTGAAGAGCAGGCAGAAAAGGCGGCTTGCATTCATATGGGAACGAGAAGGACAGTTTACAGTTCGAATGCTACCTAGGTGTTCATATCCGTCCTCTAGGGATGTTACTAGTTGCATCGAAATTAGGGGCACTCATAATCTTCTTAATGATATTATAAAACGACATTCGTTCAGCGTGGCCCATGCACGAAGCTGTCATGGAGGTTCGCAAGCTATTAAGGGCGAACCTGAGTCGTCACAAATCCAGAATTAGTACCAAACAAGAAACTTTTCGCCTATCGTCTCTTGATGCGTTTCTACAAAGCCTTCTGCCGTTCCCAAACACCGCCTATGGTAAATAATTATTCGCTACCTGCTTGCGTGTTGTGTTATTACTGTCCAGGCTTTTCTTCCTTCTTGACTGCAACTTTTGTGGTTAGATTTGCTTTGCCACGTAAGTTAAAGCAGGGCAGTACTTGTACGACTCTGTACCGGTTAGATATTTAAGTAATAAGGCATTTCCCGTAGCCAGTTTGTCGAGAAATATTTTGGAGCCAAGGTAATGCCGCTAGATACAGTGAGGAAGTGATTTCACGCTGCCACTAAAAAAATAAGAGAATGATATATATATATATATATATATATATATATATATATATATATATATATATATATATATATATATATCTATATATATATATATATATATATATATATATATATATATATATATATATATATATATATATATATATATATAACTGGCATGCTGGCGATGGGGCCGACGGCATGGTGAACACAAAGTAAGAAACCTCGGTAACAGTGCAACATCGGAGGGTTTATTTCGACGTTTCGACTTCGAGACAAGTCTTCTACGGGAATGATGGCTTCGGTCGCTTCGGAACAGAGCATATATGTCGAAAATGGAAAGCGGTACCACACACAAACATGCGTGAATAACACAAACACGAAGCGGGAATCTTCCTTATTAGAAGAATGAACAAAAAATGAACAAAAAATGAACAACGAAGAGAGAGACGATAAACCCTCCGCTGTTGCTGTCACCGGGGTTTCTTACCTTATATATATATATATATATATATATATATATATATATATATATATATATATATATATATATATATATATAGAGAGAGAGAGAGAGAGAGAGAGAGAGAGAAAAGGAAGCTGAGGCAGGGTTATGCCGAAGAAAGTTAGTGAACCATAACAGCGAAACCAAGTTGCCTCGTTACAATTACGTATTCACTTTTCCTTAAAAACATCTTCAAATATTCCTTTGCGAGCAAGCAGCATTGGGAAATGGCGGTGGCCTTACAGGTCATGCTTTAGGCAGTAATCTCTAATTCTGACTGGCTCCAGGAAATTCCGAGATCAAATATACACAGCTACTAATAAAAAGTTCAAATGGTAATCGGGCAATTTTATACTTACCCTTATTAGGCTACTAGGTCAGCTTCTTTAACGACCCGTGTGTGCGCGTAGTTTTATCATTTTTGTTTTACAGCACTATATGCCGAATTTTTGCTTTACGGAAATAGCCGCGCACACCCTATTCCGTATCGCAGTGACGACGCTGGTCACGTGGGAGAAATAGGTAGCTAATGTACACGGCCCGAACACATGATGCTTGTACAACGTAGTTCATGATATGGCAAGTGACACGCATTGACCCTCTGCGCGAGGGTCAATGTGGCGAGGGTCTGCCACCTCAAGAGGAGAGGAGCTACGGTGCAGTTCATAAATGGCTCGATCGTAACTACGAGTTTAGTTTTTTGTTCTTTATTGTATTGTGTGGCGGTTTATTGTATTGCATGGAGGTATGCTGCCTGTGGCGTAGACCACATCCCGATGTTAGATTTAATCACGTACAAGAGCTTCCTACCCACCTGATGTACAGCGGGAAAGGTTAAAGTTCTGGGTTCAAAATAGGACTATCGCATCTGCTTTTTGCAACCTTTTTCTTGACATCATAGTATTATTTCGAAGCTAACAACACTATTCATGGGCGCTGGGCATTGTTTGCCGCTATTCGGGCCGATCTTTTCGGTCTCATGAGAAACTCCTGCCTCTTCCCGCGCTAGCCTAATGTACGCCTCAACGTATTCTGTCTCTCCCCCATGGGTCACCAACCTACACTAGCTTGCGTCCATTGTGAGCAACATTTAGAACGCAGTCTGTAGCAACGACGGAATTGTTTCAGTCTGCACGCGGCTCCATCAAATTCAGCCGCGCTTCTTGTATCGCGCACGACTTCCCCTTAACAGTTGCAGCGTAGTGCCGGCTATCAACTGAACGATTGTGATAGAGACAAGAAGCCTCGATACTGATTTGATGATTGTCATGATCACTCGATCTATACTACTGACCACATTATACTCAATCTGTATTACTACATTAACATGTACGCCAATCTATTTTCTAGTAGGAATTACTGATAATTTCTTAAAGCATTGTCACTAAGAGCGGTGGAGCAATTTGTTGCACTCTTCATCTCGTAACGCATTTCACTCTAGCAATATCTCCACTGGCGTCCATTCGCCTTACCGTGTAGTGACCAACTTTTTTATTACCGCTAACCCATTTACTTGCGTGCCGACGTAGGCGCATTCAGAGTGGGGGCAGTTAAAGTTTTTCCCTTTCCTTATTATAGTCGGATCTTTACGAACTCTCTGCTAAGACCGGCATTAATGCCCGTCCACGTAGCACTGTTGCACATTCTCGGTTACGTCGATTCACTCCCCCACTGATATTTTGCTAAAGAACTCAACATTGAATCCAAAATGTCACGTAGCTGCAATATATGCTGATAGCAATATATGCTGATAGAAACTAAACCGGCCCCTGGTGAAAGTAAAAAAAAAAACGGAGTAGTGTCAACGCTTTAACAAACTAGCGCAGCTAGCAAAAACTCGATGTCAGCTCTTTGCTTTGCTGCAGAATGTTCGGTGGAACCCCCGAAGAGTAAGAAGACAGAGGAAAAAAACTACAGATGAGGCTGGCTGCCAATAATCGATTCTTCGTGTATCGGCTTCTTCCGTCCACTCTGTAGCATTTCGTCTGCGCATGTGCTGACAAACTGGGGGTCGACTCGAGGCAAATGAAAGACACAGAAGCCAGAGAGGCTGTGGCGCGTGCAACTAATGGACCGCGCGACGGAATGGTTAACGAGCTCCATCGGAATCTCATTGCCTTTACTCTGCGCGGGAAAAAGCACGTCGTAATGTGGGACCTCCCGTCTTCTCAATCTGCTCCTCCGATGTCCAGTTTGTATAAACTTCGTTTCCCAAGCATTAACAGACGTTACAATAGTTTCAGAAGGGATATTCCCGTAGGCGCCACATGCGAGATTTACGTAACCTTATGTGTATGGTTACCAAAACCATGCCTCGGTTTTGGAATAGAAGGCATTTTCAGAAGGCATTTTTGTGCGATAAGGCATTTCGTCATAAGTTACCGTAGTATGTCATAAGTTTGTTGAATTCACGCACAGAATGTTCATTGGCTTCTGGACGCTGTCGTTTCTACGTGAAGGCAATGTGGGGAGTCCGAGGAATTCGGCGTGACAGCGCGGCACTGCAGCTGGTTTCACCAGGAAATCTTTCCAGAACAAAATGCACCGCTTTTGGAATTAATAGAGAACACGTATTGTAAATTAATCTGGAGCCCTGTAGACTAGTAAAAACCCGATAAAGCTGTTAAGCAACATTTGTTAAGCAACAAATTTAACTCCGAAAATAGACGGACTTTCCATGCGAGAAATAAATTTTCGGCATAGGAAGTCTTCTTGTCAAACGCATTAAGAAATATTTACGGATAGTTGCTAGTCAACTTAAAATACTTGTGTGAGAATTTTGTTATTGAAATGCTTTGGGTTTACATTATGCTGCATACCCCACCGCCAAACCCTCTCCACCTCCATCTTTAATCTTTGGTCGTTAGTATAGCCAGAGTCCTTCAATGCTTCCTAACCGTCATGGCGATGCCGCTTACAACAGCGTTAAGAGGAGAACGTCTCTTCGAAATCAAGAGCTGGAGTGAGAGAGAGTATTCTGATTCATGAGAAACGGCTCAACGGCTGATGTTTAGAAACGAATTCCAGAGGCATGTTAATATGGCTTTGTTCAGCGCTTTAGATGAAACCAGCTGCGTTTCGCGTTTTTCTACTATTGTGAGTTTTACCATTAATTCGGAATTATGGAAGGGAACTTTTATATGTTCTATGTCTCCGCGCAACTTAGATCCATTTAGGAGCTCATTCAAATATATTGCCGCGAACCATACGTTGGGTTTGTTTATTTGTGTTTTGCTTTTACCGCCGGCTGCGCCGGTCTGTGTTATCTCTGCGCCAAGGGAAGCGCGTGTTCCATTCTTTCTTTCTGTGCCGCATGTGTTATCTGTTGTGATAGGGAGAGCATTCCGATCTAACGTGAACAGCCCAGAATAATCTTCTTGGATCTACTATGTTCTCGATGCGAATCGACGTTTCGAGAACCACGCGCGCCAAAAGATAAAAAGCCTGCAGTGCGGACGCCGGGGCATTCGATTCTGCGACGCTCGCCGACGCACGTACGTCACTTTGTTGACCACTGCTTCGCCGCCTCTGTATTCTTTTCAGTTGTTAGGGGAGCACAAGTTCGCTCCAATAAACTTGTTTCTTTTCCAAACAACTGCTTCGTTCTTGGCTACGTGACATCTGGTGGAGGTGCTGGGTACGCACCCTTCATGCCCACTACAACCTCTGGAAGCCGCCAAGCCAGTCCAACAAGAGCCAGCCTCCGCGTGCAAGATTTACCACCCGAGTTCGGTCTACTACCGGAGAAGACGAAGAAGAAAAACGTCGCAACCAGCACCATGCTCAACCAAGCCAATCCTCCTGTCGTTCTGCAGCAGCCACGGGAACCGCCATCATTCCGAGGAGCCCCCGCAGAAGACCCAGAAGAATGGTTGGAGAAACTGGAGCGCGTCCGGAAATTCAACAGGTGGGACGACGCAGAAACGTTCCGGCACGTTTTCTTTTACTTGGAAGATTCGGCTCGCACTTGGTTCGAGAACCACGAGAGCTCCTTGACAAACTGGGCTCAGTTCAAAAGCGAGTTCACTAAGACCTTCACTACCGTCGTGCGGAAAGAAAGAGCCGCCCTTTTGTTGGAAACGCGCACGCAACACCCCAATGAAGGCGTCTTGATCTTCGTTGAGGAGATGAAGCAGCTATTTCGCCGCGCGGATCCCGAAATGACGGAAGAAAAGAAGTTGCGCTTCTTAATGAGCGGAGTGAAGGAGGAACTGTTTGCCGGACTTGTCCGAAATCCGCCCAAAACCGTCGCCGAATTCGTGACCGAAGCCAGCACCATTGAGAAAGCCCTCGAAATGCGTGCTAAGCAGTATGACCGCAACTTTGTTGGCGCGGCCAATGCGAACGACTTTGGCAGCACGCGGATCCCGGCCGACAGCCTACGCGAGACTATCCGCGCAATAGTGAGAGAGGAGCTGCGGAAACTTCTCCCAACGCCGCCGCAGGCCCAAGTCGCTTCTCTCACCGACGTCATTAGAGAAGAAGTGCAACAAGCGTTGGGAACCTCTACGCCATCCGAGGTACCCCAAGAGCTACAAGCTATGACATACTCCGCGCCTGTTCGTCGACCCCGCCCTGCTCCAACACGCCGTCAAGAGGCCCCGCCGTACCGCCGCCCACTGTCACCCGCCCGACCCCCGGTAGCCCGAAACCAGACGCCGAGGAAGACGGACGTATGGCGAACTCCCGATAACCGTCCTCTGTGCTACCACTGCGGAGAGGCCGACCACATTTACCGTCGCTGCCCATACAAGAGGCTCGGTTTGCGAGGGTTCTCCGTCGACGCCCCACGCCCCCGATACGGCCAGCGCCCTGCTGAGATCGAAGAATACCTCTCCAACACCAACCGAGGACCAGCCCGCTTCAACCGTTCACCGTCGCCCTACCCGTATCAGTCACCGAACCGCCGCAGCACTGCTGACTTCTCACGTGGAAGGTCCCCCAGCCCACGCGGGGGAAACTAAAAGCAGCAACTTCGGGAGGTAAAGTTGCACAACGGCGGAAAAATGAAAACCCTCCAACGACGCAAGGACTCGCCGAAGACAGTGATTCACAACATGCCTTCATCCCGACGACCCGACCTAACCCTGACGAGACTCCCGAACACGACGACAGCTATACGCCGCGACGCTTACCCGACCTGACCGAGACGTCCGCTGAGAAGACGTGGACAACGACGACGCACAGTGCACGACCGTCAACACGCACAAGCCGAGATGCGACGCCCCGACGCACCCGGAACTCGAGGAAGGCGGCATCCGACGTCAAGGTGTCCATCGACGGTTTTGATGTAGTCGCCCTCGTAGACACGGGAGCCGACTACTCCGTAATGAGCGGACCATTTGCGTCTAAGCTGAAGAAAGTTATGACCAGATGGGACGGTCCGCACATACGCACAGCAGGAGGCCACCTCGTGACGCCAAGTGGAACGTGCACATCGCGCGTCACCATAGACGGCACAACGTACCCTGCGGCGTTCGTCGTTCTGCCTAACTGCTCCCGCGACGTGATTCTCGGAATGGACTTTTTGACGGACAACGGCGCAATAATTGACCTGCAGACCAAGTCGATAACATTTTCCTCCGATCACTCCACGACGCCGCAGCCGAACCCCGATCACCGTGCTGCTGTCAGGATCGCCGACGATCACATCACCCTGCCACCCCGCGCAAGCTTGATGATCGCCGTCTACTGTGAGGATGCTGCTTCTGACATCGACGCTATCGTAGAGAGTGATCGAAAGTTGCTTCTCGACCGCGGTGTCTCCGTCGCAAGAGGCATTGCGCACTTTAAGCAATGCCAATCTCACGTTTTGGTCACTAATTTCACCGAAGAGTACCAGCATTTAAACAAGGGAGCTGCAGTTGCGTTCCTCGAAGAAACGCAAGAAGCAAGTGATGTGATCGCGGTCGCCGACTTTGAACGCACACCCGTAGAAACCTTCAAGCTCCCGCAGCCATTCGACGTGAATCCGGCGCTACCGCAAGAACAACGGAAAAAATTATTGGCTTTGCTGCGTCGCTATAGCGAATGTTTTTCGTCGAGCGCAAAACTACGTCAGACCCCTCTAGCGAAGCACCGAATAATAATCGAAGACGGAGCCCGACCTACCCGACAGTCACCGTACCGCGTCTCTTCACACGAACGGGAAGCCATCCGGACTCAAGTCGACGACATGCTCAGCGACGACATTATACAGCCATCGAAAAGCCCCTGGGCTGCGCCCGTCGTACTCGTAAAGAAAAAAGACGGCACATTAAGGTTTTGTGTTGACTACCGGCGACTCAACAAAATCACGAAAAAGGACGTGTACCCCCTCCCCCGAATCGACGACGCCCTCGACCACCTCTGCCACGCGAAGTACTTCTCATCGATGGACCTGAAGACCGGCTACTGGCAAATTGAAGTGGACGAGAGAGACCGAGAGAAGACTGCATTTATAACCCCAGACGGCCTATACGAGTTCAAGGTGATGCCGTTTGGGCTGTGCACAGCACCAGCGACGTTTCAAAGAGTCATGGACACTGTGCTAGCTGGCCTTAAGTGGCACACCTGCCTCGTATACCTCGACGACGTAGTGGTATTCGCCCGGACTTTCGACGAACACCTTGCAAGGTTGGAGTCTGTACTCGAGGCCATTCGTACGTCGGGGTTGACGCTGAAGCCTGAAAAGTGCCGTTTCGCATACGGGGAACTCAAGTTCTTGGGCCACGTCGTCAACGCCGCGGGAGTCCTACCTGACCCGGCAAAAACATCAGCCATTGCGAACTTCCCAAGGCCGAATGACAAGAAGGGCGTGCGAAGATTTCTCGGGCTGTGCGCATACTACCGGCGCTTCGTCGCAAACTTCGCACGAATTGCAGAGCCACTCACGCGCTTGACGAAAGATAGCACCCCTTTCAGCTGGGAAAACGACCAAGAAAAAGCATTCGGCGAGCTGCAAAAACGCCTGCAAAGCCCGCCCGTGCTCGCTCATTTCGACGAAAATGCCGAAACGGAAATGCACACCGACGCCAGTGATATAGGCTTGGGTGCCGTCCTTGTCCAAAAGCAAAGCGGCTGCGAAAGGGTAATCGCCTATGCCAGCCGTGGTCTGTCGAAGGAGGAGAAAAACTATTCTGCCTCTGAGAAAGAGTGCCTGGCTATTATATGGGCGATTTCAAAATTTCGCCCATACGTGTATGGAAGGCCATTCAAGGTTGTAACAGACCACCATGCGCTGTGTTGGCTCGCCAATTTGAAGGACCCCTCTGGCCGTCTTGGGCGGTGGAGCTTGCGCCTGCAGGAGTTCGACGTTACAGTCGTTTATAAATCCGGCAGGAAACACTCCGACGCCGACTGCCTGTCCCGCGCCCCCGTCGACCCACCACCACAAGACTCTGATGAAGACAGCGCGTTCTTCGGGATTGTGACGGAGAGCGACCTAGCCGCCCAGCAGCGTGCTGACCCCGACTTACGCGTCATAATCGAGTACCTCGAGGGATGCAACGTTGCCGTTCCTAGGACCTTCAAACGCAGCTTACCAGCATTCAGCCTGAGAAACTCCGTCCTTGTGAAGAAGAATTTCAGCCCCGGAACAAGAGCGAATTACCTTCTCGTCATCCCCGCGGACCTTCGTGACGAAATTTTGGAAGCGTGCCACGACGACCCGTCTTCCGGACATCTGGGCACAGCCCGCACTATTGGAAAAATTAAGGCGAGGTACTACTGGCCCGGCCTTACCTCTGACGTCACCCACTACGTCCGGAGCTGCCGTGACTGCCAGCGACGAAAAACGCCGCCGACAAGACCCGCCGGACTTCTGCAACCGATCGCCGTCCCATCGAGACCATTTCAACAGATTGGAATGGACCTTTTAGGCCCGTTCCCTACGTCACGATCACAGAACAAGTGGATTGTCGTAGCGACAGACTACATGACGCGCTACGCAGAGACCGCCGCTCTTCCGAGGGGGACTGCACAAGAAGTGGCGAAGTTCTTTGTAAGCCAAGTTGTGCTGCGGCATGGAGCCCCGGAAGTCCTAATCACAGACCGTGGAACGGCATTTACTGCGGAGCTGATGCAAGGAGTATTACGCTACAGCAACACGGATCACCGAAGAACGACGGCGTACCACCCCCAAACGAACGGACTAACACAACGTCTGAACAAGACAATCGCAGATATGCTGTCAATGTACGTTGACGTTGAACATAAGACTTGGGACGAAGTGCTCCCGTATGTCACGTTTGCGTACAACACGGCTATCCAGGAGACGACGCAGCTGACGCCGTTCGAGCTTGTCTACGGTAGAAGGCCGACTACGATGCTCGACGCCATGCTTCCGCACGTAGAAGACGACGACCTCAACGCCGACGTCCACGGATATCTTCAACGTGCGGAGGAGGCCCGCCAGCTCGCTCGAGTTCGTATAACGAACCAGCAGCTGGTGGATGCGGGCCGCTACAACCTCCGACGCCGAGACGCCGAGTACCAACCAGGGGATCGTGTGTGGGTTTGGACTCCCATCCGACGACGCGGACTCAGTGAGAAGCTCTTGCGACGGTATTTCGGACCCTACCAGATTCTACGACGTGTTGGCCAACTTTCCTACGAAGTGATCCCCGATGGTGACTCCGGCACATCACGACAACGCACGCGGCCTGAAGTCGTCCACGTGGTTCGCTTAAAACCTTTCTACGGACGATGACGAACTTTTATTTTCATTTGTTCGGACTGTCGCTTATGTTAGCATCGGGTCGATGCACGCTTAGAGGGGGGGTAATGCCGCGAACCATACGTTGGGTTTGTTTATTTGTGTTTTGCTTTTACCGCCGGCTGCGCCGGTCTGTGTTATCTCTGCGCCAAGGGAAGCGCGTGTTCCATTCTTTCTTTCTGTGCCGCATGTGTTATCTGTTGTGATAGGGAGAGCATTCCGATCTAACGTGAACAGCCCAGAATAATCTTCTTGGATCTACTATGTTCTCGATGCGAATCGACGTTTCGAGAACCACGCGCGCCAAAAGATAAAAAGCCTGCAGTGCGGACGCCGGGGCATTCGATTCTGCGACGCTCGCCGACGCACGTACGTCACTTTGTTGACCACTGCTTCGCCGCCTCTGTATTCTTTTCAGTTGTTAGGGGAGCACAAGTTCGCTCCAATAAACTTGTTTCTTTTCCAAACAACTGCTTCGTCCTTGGCTACGTGACAATATTAATTCGGTGGAGGCGAAAAACGAAAACCCCATAGTGTTCGAGATTTCGGTGCACGTTAAAGGTCCCCAGGTGGTCAAAATAAATCCGGAGCCCTCCACTACGGCGCGCCTCATCGCCTCTGTAGCGTCGGCGCGTTAAACCCCACAACCAATCAATAAAAAATAGACATATTGTTATAGCCATGTTGTTGTTTCTAACACTACGTTGCTGCTTCACAAAGGCCGTATTGTTTCATTCAGAGAGCAAAGATGTCTATAACAAATCTACAACAAACCTATGTTACGGGTGCCTTGTTATTGCTCCGTAGTTCCAATGTGTTCGCTGTCCACGCGAGCAAGAAGTGCGTTGTTTGGCTCACACTGCCATCTCATACACATTCGTTAGATTTTTTGGCAGCGTGGAAGACTTACCTCAATCTTGTGCCTTTAAACCGCCCGTTGTGCATTTATTTGTTATGCAAAAGTTTTCTTTGGTCGTCCCTTAAGGCTTAACATGCATAATCCGTTGATATGTTTCGAACTCTCACTTCTTTTCGGGCTTTACATTAGTTTGTGTTTGAAACTGATTTGCCACGATAGGGGATTTCTTTTTCTACCTATAACTTCACCACTTCAGAAATGAGCCTAACGTTCTACAACAATACGGACAAAATATATGTGCCTAAAATTATTTGTCTGGCTAAAAACCCACTGTTACATTGGCGAAGGCGCCCCCGTACCGAGCTTCGACGCCTCCGTCATGTAGAGGTAGCGTGGTGGAAGAGTGGCGAGCAGCAGAGCTACATGTTCCGGTCGACGAAGAGTTGAGAGCAAACTTTGCTCTTTTAGTGCATGGCGATACAAAAGTAGTGAAAATATAGGAACAACCGCCCGCTGGCGTGCTTACATGATTCGAGCTGAGTAACTTCTCACTCTTCAGCCGATTAAGTTCTGACACCACTCACACAATAGCGAAAATTTATAACCAAAAGTGTCAATGGTCAACAGGCCTCCAGCGTGTTCCGCGGCAAAACACTTACAAGACATCTTCCCTAGATGCAGTTTTCGGATGTCTTTGGAATCAGCGGTGGGGTCTCCAGAAGTCAGCGGATTCTTTGTGAAGAGAAGTCATGGAAACGGTGAGTCATGGGCGCCATCGCTCCCGCTGGCATGGGTCACCGGCCTCGAGAGAGAGAATAAACGTTCTTTAAAGGGGCCCTGAAAGGCGTCTTGAGCACACTAAATGAACTAGCGCAATCATTAGATTGGGTCGTCAACGTCCTCTGTGCCAAGTATTACTCTTTTACGCGCAGCGGATAGCTCACACTTTTGTTGCAAAGTTTGTCGCTTTTTCCTCACCCTTTCCTTCGTGTTTTTGGACGCCGCCATCTTCACATGTCTACGTCATCGATTCCCAGATGTTCGTCATGAGCTAGACATCCTGCTATTGGGCGGCTTTTTCACGCACTTCCGGCAGAGATGAGTCGTCTGCTCAGCGTCGGCTCGCCGGCTGATCTGCCAGCGTAGTGCCGGAGTGCTTGGACATTTTACGACAAACGAAACAAGTGTAAACAAACGCTTAACCGTTTGTATACATATTGAATGCATCACGGCCATAACACGACATGGATATTATCTTACTTGAGTACGTACCATAAAGAAAGCGTCTTAGCCCCGTGGCACTTCTTTCGTGCAATCGCAGCGAACTTCCTGAGCCAAATGCCCCGGTTTAACGCACACATTTTATTCAACTTCAAAACAATCCAGAGATGCGTTTCGAACGAACACAACGTCACAACATGCGTTGCAAGTCTGAACCGCGATTGAGAGACGATGGGTTGCCTCCTCCTGCCCGTCGTAAATTCGGCACTCACCTCGCGCGGTTTGCGGGGACCTTTTCTTTCCTCCATGGCGGGGACGAACACCAAATCACTTAATTCTGGCGCACAAGCCGAGATGGCTTTTAGCCACGCACACTGCACATACCCCATGCGAGGTTGGGTCGTACGTCGCTCGAGAAAGATAATCCAGAACATGGGAAGCACTATCCACCCGCAGAAGCACAACGTCGCATTTCATCGCGAAACAAAGGCGTCCACAACACACACACCATCACCTCCTGTAATGCCAAACGCATCTCGCACTTCCCAATGGGAGTGAGTGGTACGCCTGCAGTGCCCACATGTCGCGAGGTGGGGCCCCGAGCTGAACCGGGATCACGGAACCGTAACGGACTTCTAGAGTGGTTTGTGCCTTGTTGCCAAGGCAACCGATGTTTGAGATTGTCAAAGAAATGGCGCTCGCTCCAGCGCTAGAAAGCTCAGAGCCGCGGCGGAGCATGTTTTGCCAGCGTTGCCGCTCTCCACCACGCGTCGCCCCAAGCTGAACTGGCCACATGATTGAAGCGTTTTGTGCACGGGTTCTGTATCGGTTTAAAATGTCTTTTTCACATGCCGCCGGCAGGAATTACCACCGCCGCAAAATAAGACCCGGCACCAGCGGGGTCACATCTGATACGGCGCTTTTTGGATAAACAGTGCGCGATGCATCAAAGAGAACGAGCGCACGATCCTCTCCGTGCGGCTGCGGGTTCACCGCCGATAAAAAGTAACGTGCCGCCGATAGCAACTGCACCAACGTACACCACGAAAGGGCAAGGCCAAGCCGCCGCACACATGCGGCCAGATTTTTCGTTCGCTTTTCCAGCCTTGAGCGGAGTGCGGGATTCATGGTGTCAACAAAGCTTGCCCGTAGTAGACGGCAGTGTGAGCAGCGCAATAGCGGAAGTACGTCACCACTAAGGAGCGCAGCATCATGGGAGGCAAGGCTCGCGCGCCGTCAACAGCGGAGAGTAAGTCGAAAGGAGGAGGAAACGCGGAGCGACGATAATGCGCCGTTTTTGATTTACGATTTCTCAGCTAATACTCATCGCTTTAACAAAATTCTTGCGGGAGGAGATTTCTAATACATTGCTTTATTTGGTTACATGTACATCTATGCATCGGCGGAAGGTATTTCAGGACCCCTTTAATGAGAAAAAAAAAACTAAAATGGATTCTTCGGGCTGGCTTCGTTAGTCCAGGACGCCTTGAGCTCGGGCCGCGTCCAAAGCCCTCTCGACCAGCTGACGCTGATCCTCGAGGGTAGAGCTGGCCAAGGCTCTCTGCCAACGCCACGCACGCTGGAAAAGCTAAGGCGTGTCGTAACTTCTTTGAGGGAGGGGAGAGGGGTGGGGGATGCGGGCTTTACCGCAAAACACAAAAACGACCGCACTGCACCAAACCTGCATCACGCGCACAGGGTGCCGGCGCGTTGAATCCTAACATCACACGCATTTTGTTGGGGCCCATGCCCACTCACAGCTTGTAGTGAAGAAAGGCAAATTACTGGTAAGGGGCTGAACAGCAAAAAGCCTTTTGTCTGCTGAGAATAATACAATAATATAAACTGCACGATTTCCCTCCAATTTGGGGAGGGTACAGCCGCAATTGGGTCCAGAGTTCACGTTCCGTTTGTTGTTCTCTGTTCCATCGTGCGTGACCTATCTGATTGTGTTTTTTATATGCACAGTGTCTTCCAAACCTTGGAGTAGAATTTAGAAGAATATCGTCCCAAACCCTGGAATTATTTCAATAATGCAAATTACCTGGCCCTACTCCGCCGCTGCATCTGCTGGGAGGATATACGCCGGGAAAAGTGATCTTTGTTTTTTGGTTCGAGCTCGGCAAATGCCTGAGCGATCAGGTAAATACAGGAGCTTCTATCCCTACTGTCATTCTTTGCGGAGACAGTAACGTGCACTGATAACGGGATGCGTGTTTCCTCGGAGAATGGGTCTAAAACTTGTTCACGATAGATGCTGACGCAAGTAACCGAGCTTCCGGAAGCCCGCCCTGTTATAGTGCAAAAGAGTCACTATATTTCACTGCGTTGTGCATAGCTTGCTCGGTATGCGCCTACGGGGTTTACAACGTGGACTCGTCGTCACATCTTCTTTATCTTACAGGCTAACTCAAAGGTAGAAAATGGGTTGAACTTTTCCTGAGCTTTACTCTCGGTAAAAGGGGTTACAAACCTATCCTCAATTCAAAAACGACATACTTTCGGGACCTGTACTTCGCATACTGCGGGAAGTATTTATATACAGGTATTATTGCGGGGAAAACAATCTGTTACGTTTAAATTTACTCTGTTTAAGTGGCTCAAGAAGTAAGATTCTCTGAACGGCCAACAACAGTATTGATATTTTTTCGCACTCATCTTGGAGTGTTCTCTTGGACTCAGCTTGGCCTCTTGTATTGTGACGAATAGCCGCTGTTCTCTCACTAAAATTTCCCCGAAAATTAGCCTTCACTGGCGTGGCAGATTTTCTCTTTTCGAGAATTACTAAACTGTGCCAACTCTTCCATGAAATAAAATCGCGAAGCGGTCCTAGCACCAGTGGGTGCATGCTCAGTATAACGACCGTAATAACTGGAGTATTAACAATCGCCTTAGCTTCCTTTCAAACTACCTTGCTGAAAACCACTGGACCGAACTGCAAATCCCTCTCGAGGCGTCATGGCGGTTACCGCTTTCGTGTGCGCTTATCCGTCGTAATGACCTCGTTAACGTGCCTCGCCTCTCAAAGCCGGGGTGAATATTCATGCAGGGCGGATTTGCGACCCGCACCCCACCCCTCACAAACCTTCTCTCCGACACCCGTGCTTTCTGCCTGGCCTGAGCACGTCGAAATTTTTGTTCTCTGCCTCCCAGATGACATCTTTTGTATATAGTTTGTGCTAATAATTAATCAAACGCTTGGTGTGTAAGGCTGATTAATACCTCTCTCGTCATGAAAGCGACAGCCAGAAGGGCAGAGAGACGGTCTAAGAATCTCAGAGACGCGAGAAGTGAGCGTCAAAACGTTGTACTGACCTTTTCTTAAAGAGGCCATCGAGTGCAGGATCTGTGGCGCGGCGAAGCCACATAGGGGCTCAAGCGGTCGGCGTCTAATGTCTTTGTCGTAACCGTCGTCTCACGTAGTCACGGTAATAAAACTCTGGGACACTCGTTTACGCCTCGCGTTAGAACAGTTCGTGCTTCAAAGACGCGAGACTTTTACTGCAAAGCTGTTTGCCTCTACCCCCAACGGTTTCATTTCCGTTGACGAAAATACGAAGGAATAAATTTGCGCAAAAGACGAGGACGAAGAGATACGAGGACAAGACGAGCGCAACTTCCAACTTTATTTTGCATGAAATAAGGACATACATATATACCTCCAACCGGTGTTACCCTGTTTCCTATCAGCAGCCGCACCACCCGATTCGGCGTAACAAGAATCAGATGTCAAATACAACAAAAACAATTCGATAAGACGGGGTAACCGAACAGTATGCACCAGATAACAGATACTACTTAGACTGTGTGCATGTCTTACACAATCAACCCGTGTCGCACTTGAAATCAGAGATGAACGAATAAAATCGGAACCAAAAGGGCACAAAACCACAAAGAATAAAATGACAACATGATAGCACGGGTGGAAAAATCGAAGTGATGAACAACACAGCTCGCATTTCCAAGACTTATGAGAAGCTAATACGAAACAAACTTTTTAACATAAACACGTGTCAAACTTTGGATGAAAAAAAAAAGACTAAAAGCATAAAATCATAGACAAAAAGCATAAAAACGCAAAAAATAGAATAAAAACATTGGAGGGAAGGGAGAATGGAAGTGGTGACCAACACAGAAGGTGCATTGGCAACATTTACCTAAAGCCTAGAAATGCCTAAAAATATCGAAGTTATTTTAAACGTGACGTTCTAAAAACGTTACCTCAGTGGATAGGAGGCTTACCGATGGCGTGATGACGGAATCTTCCCCATATTCTCTAATTCCGTAGGCTTCAATAATTTGTCGGGTGCATACTGTTTAGTTACCCCGTTTTATCTCATTGTTTTGTTTGTTGCATTTGGCATGTGATTCTTGTTACGACGAATTCGGTGGTGCGGCTGCTGATAGGGAAGAGGGTAACACCGGTGAGAGGTATATATGTGCGTTGTTATTTCATGCAATATAAAGTTGGAAGTTGCGCTCGTCTTGTCCTCGTATCTCTTCGTCCTCGTCTTTTGCGCAAACTTATTCCTTCGTACGTCACGAACCAACTAGCCAGCAGTCAAGTCCTACTAAGCCAGGAATACACTTATACACTGCACGCTTTGCTCCTCCTCAGGTTTCATGTTTGTGGAGGTGGTCCGGGATTTTTCCGACGCTTGATCCTGCAGAGCACACGTGCATGCGACGTCACTGCAATGAGAGGATGAGTACGTACATCGCGTTATGGATTGCACTCCCGTGCTGTATCAATACTGACTGAATCACTGGAGCGTATCGAATAGAAGCAAACGTAAACTAACATTACCAGAGAGTGAGTGATCAAGAAAGTATGATGCTGAGCGAGCCGAGCAAAGTAAACTTGTTAAAAGCAGGCGAGTAAGTGAGTAAGCCAGTGAGTGGGCCAGCATAAGCAAGTTAGCGGTGCGAGGAAGAACCTGTGGTCAAGCAAATAGTCATCAAGTTTCGTATAAACGAGCGACCTTTGCCGGTTGGCTTCATAGTGTTCAATTTAAAGTCGAGTGGGGCTAAAAACCCGCAATGACATAAAAATGGACTACGGTAGACGGGCTCTTTTGCTCTGAGCAGTTTCTAAACGTCTTGCGACAACGCCGACTGAAACGTACCAATAAAAAACACTGTGCTAGTTTTTCGACGGCCTCTTTAAAGACGGAAGCTGCGTTTGATAGCTGGCATTACCGGTCAGTCTAACCCGTTCGCCAGTGCAGCTTCCTGCTGCTTCAGGAGAGTATGCAGCCGAAATGAAAGCTTGGTCCATTGAAAAGATTGCGACCTCTGAAGAAGAATGATGCCAACCTTAATGCAAACTTCAAAGCATTTGCCAGATAATAAGAGTAAAACATTATTTGCTCCAACTTACCTGCCACTTTCTCGCTTCCTTTTTAACGTCACAAGTTCTCGAATACGTCATTGGCGGCAGCCAATCAGTGCTACCGAAAAGAAACAAGATTTCGCGATTGTGGATGTAGAATCTCTTTCAGTTTGTTTTATCGCTTCACTTGACTTGTTCAGTAAAGTTATCACCCTGTTCTTGGTATCTTTTTCTGATGTCAGTGCTAACTTGGTGCAGCGTTTCTTGTGCCTTCCTTTCTAAAAATACCGTTTCCCCCGCTGGAACGAATGGGCAAGTTATGAGAGACAAGTTCTTAAAAAATTAAATTTAGCCTTCATGGTTCCTCTAAAACCAAGTCTTGTTTACATGTTAGGCTTATAAATGAGGCCGTGTCGTTGGTATGTCAGATGGAAGCCAGAGGTCGGACCGATAAGTTAACTTCACTTGTAGCTGCGTTAGAGCTCAACACATGCAATGTAGAATTCTGTGAACCTGACTGCATCTGCGCACAAAAAAATGGAACCAGAGGAGAGCACATGCATAAGACAGTGTGTTGTTTTCGTTGGTCTTGCTTTTATTTGTGAGTGTGCCGTTGCAGTTATGAACCATTTTCCGCCAGCCCGGCTTTACAGTCTGCTTCTGTGAACATGCTCAGACTTGCGCTATTCTCCGGCATTTAAAATTGGGAGTTCAAGTTTAACTCCAAGCTGCTAAAAGCTCCATAGGTGCCGTCTATGCGAACATCTTATCGTATACGACCTACCTTTTTTGAGCTTCTTATCAATGTTCCAACTCGTCGATACAAGACACATCGAATTCCGATCGTCATATAGTCCGCAAATACGGGAAAAACAAATACTTCTCACAGCTTTTCTTGCAAGGGCGTTGAAAGCTTTAAAAAAACACTGCCTGTGCTGTGCCCACTTTCCGTTTCAAAATGCCGCCGAATTGAAATGAACGATGTAGCGGGAATGGCCTCGACCGTGCAAAGAAGAAATGATCGTACGCCGGGGACCGGGAGAAACGAAATGGTCGTTTAAAGGCTTTGAAGGGACAAGCTGAAAGGCGGAGGGTGAGCTACGTTGTCTAATGTCCCATGACCAGCTGCTGAAAAACAAAACCTCGAAACGTGGCGTGGTGCGGCGGTGCACCCGACTGAGAGACACGATATTCAAAGACTACGATCGATGGCTGCGCGGTGCTCCGGTGCCCTCATGACACTCCGCTTCGTGGACGCCTCTTGGCTAACAAACCGAATAGTTGGAGCCGTTAGCGTTATCATAAAACGAAGCCAACAAGTTTGAAAGTTACCCACGCACGACGGTGCCCGAGCTGGTATGTGCGCATACGCCTGTCGAATACCCCTGTCGCGAGCGGTGTCAAAACTGATTGAGAGTGAAGGGAAAAAAAAGAAAATTATTATTGAGATGCTACTTGGGGCTTAGATGTAACGAATGCAAGTTCTTTATTGAGACTTCGGGGTGTTGCGGATGCGTGCTCGTCACACACTCTGAAAGCCGAAGGTCTAATCACCAGGCCCAAGTTTGCTGAATTCACTTCACAACGTAATTACTCTACTTCATTTACAAGCGCCCAACCCCATTTTCGCGGGCGCTGCGGCTACATGTAACGACTAAAGAAACTGCACTTATTATGCGTGCGCCTAGGAGCATCAGACAGCCTGTTCGGTTAATCGTGTAGGCAATGACGGCGAAGCCTTATTACCAGGGTGGCCCGCCTGCGCAGACTCAGCGGAAGCGAAATGTAAATAGGCGAGAGACTTCCAACTACTCGAGGTGGGGTCCCGGCTCTGGCATATGAACGCTATCTATGGCGAAAGAAATTGGTTGGTTGGCTGTAGGGTTTAACGCGCCGACGCAACGCAGGCGATGAGGCGCTCCGTAGTGGAGGGCTCCGGATTAATTTTGACCCCCCGGGGATCTTTAACGTGGCGAAGGAAACTTTGAGCACAGTAGACTCACATCACTGCAAGACAATTAGGGTTGTCCCTCTTGTTAATTAAAAAAACACACTGTACTCCTTGTTGCGTAAACAAAACCACTGCAACTATGTCTAAAGGACGCGAGATAGGATATAAACAAAAATAGCGGATGTCTCACTAGGTTTCCAGGAGCGATACCGGAGCTGCAATTTGCAGCTGCAAGAGCGGGACATTCTGACATTTTTTTATTTAATATGAAAGATTGTAACTGCACACCCGACCACAGAAACGCGAAAATAGCCAAAAGCAGGCATGTCACGGGACGTGATGTCGGAGAAGCTTTTTGTATACAGCCAAATCAAGGTTGTACAAAGGGTTTCTGAAACAATAGTACTGGTCTTATAAGAGGAAAAATGCGACTCCTCGTTGGACCGGTGGTCATTCGCAGTTATTGCCGAAAGTTGTGACCGACCAGTAAAGCCGATCGCTTACCGAATATCCTGAAGTACGAACTTGGATTGTCATTTCTTGCTTCCGTGTGCCCTAAAAACGGAGTTTATTCGATATATCCTAACTGTCCAAACTTTCCCCGGCGACTGTTGATTAGATTTTTTCGGAATAATCCGGAAACCCGGAACCTTAACTATCACTCATTCATGCATTTATAACATCCAGGTGTTTTTCAGCATAATCTATGGCTTTAGATTCCTTGTTGCTTCCGTTGCACAAAGTACAGAGCGAGTAAAAGACACAGCGTTCTGAGATTTTCATGCTCTGTTACCCCTGTGGACGAGTGGGTGATCAGTTCCTCTATTGATCCTCGCATTTCATTAAAATGGTAAGACCATTTCGAAGACCAGCCGCTTGCAGTACATCACTGCATCGACGACGCGACGAAAGAGAAAACTCCGTCCCCGTCTGGAGTATAAAGTTGTTCAATACGGTTGAAAAGGGCGTCCCACCCGCAGTACCTCCAGGCCTCCTCTAACGAGGTGGTATAAAGAAAGCCCATTAAATTTCGTCCGGAGTCCTGAAACATGTAATCGTTTGGACGCTTGGGGCGGGCACCTCCCTGTAATTGATCCTGAAGAGGTCCCCAGCTCCGCGGCGAAATGTGATTGGGCGGCGCCTGGATTTTAAGTACTTCAGTTCGAAACAGTTAACAACGCTACTTCAAGAAGTAGTGCAGTCGTTAAAACTACTTTTGGCTAACGCTGAGGTAGTGGAAGTGTCATTATAACAAGACGATTTATTTTTTTTTAACTTCAGCTGTTTTAGAAGTGCTCAAGGTTCTTGGTTGACTTCACTGAAAGAATACGTCCTCCAAGTCCTCCTTGAGCAGTTTCCCTGCTTTTAGTAACATAAATAAAGACTGAGGCCGCAAAATAGTTGCAGCGGCCAGCGATATCTTAGCGCACGTTCGTTAGAGCTGACTCGTTGTTCGGGAAAGAATCTTGTTTAAATGAATCGATTGTCACCCGACTTACTGAGCAACGCCGACGCTGCCATCATTAAGTAAGCAGTCTCACGTGCATGCCTAGTTTATTTTAGCCTAAACCAATCCAGCTGCAGCAAAAAACTGGAAAAGTAGCGATATACGCCTGGTAGTAGCCGCCCGGCCATCGGATTCGAACAGATGCCTATTCAGCTGCGAAATGCCCCTGGACAGTCTCGCGGGAAAAACGGTGGGGTGTGCGGGAGTACGGGGAGGTACGCCACCTCCGGAAGCCGCCAGTCCTACCTACTTTGAGGCTGCAGCACATGGCTGCAGTCAATCATAGCTTTCTACCTCCGCTGTACTCTATGGGCGCGTGCTCCAACGAGACCGTGCAGCAGGCGATGCTTCGCGCTGGTTTTTCCGGGGTAGTGCTGCGTTTTAGATGCAAAGCATCTTTTAGTCGACGCTCCGTCGTCCGTTGGCGTCCGGCGTCCGCACTTCTCCTCCACGTTCCCCTCTCCACGCCAGCTGTGATAACGCCGCTCTCCTCCTCGCCGCTCGGCTCGTCTCGTGCCGGCCCAGGAAGACACCGGTGACACTGTCGCTCCAGGAGCCATCTCATGGTCGGGGCTATGTTCCTCCCTTGTTGTTGCGCCGTACCCACCCCCACTGAGCATGCGCGTCTCTCCTCCATTCTGTTTTCCTCCAGCTGTATAAAAGCAGGTGCGCGCGCTGCGCGGCGTTCAGTCTGCTCCGAGACACCGCCTGCGCCGGTTCTGCTCCGGTGTGGAACCTAAACGGAACCCCCATGCTTTGCATCACCACATAGTTCCCTTAGGGGAGATGGTGCAATTTTTTTATCGGCTTGGGCTTTTGGCGACTCCTGTGGACGCTGTCGTTTCTTGCAGTCACTGTACTAAAACACCGGGACACTCGTTTGCCAACGCCTCGTGCTAGAACGTAACGCGCACTAAAGGAACACACCGGGACACTCGTTTTCCAGTTTTCCAACGCCTTGCGCAAGAACGTTTCAGCTCCGTTATTAAAACGTGCACTAAAATAACATATTGGGACATTCGTTTTCCAACGCTTCGCGCTAGAATGTTTCGTGCTTCAAACATACGAGACATTTCCAGCAAAGCTGTATACCTCTACCCACCAATGCGTTCATCTCCGTGGGCAAAAACGGCAAGGCGCCAAGAATGCACTTATACACTGCATGCTTATGCTTCGCCTCTCCTCATGTTTCACGTTGGTGGAGATGGCCCGGTTCTTTTTTTCTCCTCAATCGTCTGTTGCCCGCCAGGCGGACGGCGGCAACCGCCCAATATCTGCCGGGACAGATATCCGGCGGACAGTTGTTTGTTTGACGCCGACGGCGTCGTTCGCCACTTTTAGGTGCGGAGTACCTTGAGACACCACGATCTCTGTCCGCGTCCGTGAGTATAGCATTTACAATCGTACAAAATCACGCAGACACCGGCCGGATTCGAGCCTGCGTCTGGTAGATCACACAGAGTTAGTGTCATTTGTCTTGCCCACTGGGCTACGACCGTGAGTTAGTACCCGAGAGTCAAACGGCTTACTCTCTCGACTGTAACGGTGCGGAGTACCTTAGGACCTCCCAATGTCCATCTGCGTGCATCCGTGCCCACACCACCATCAAGCGAAAATCATGTGAACTTCGATTGCAGTTCCATTTAGGGAATAATCAAGGTGCAACTCGCGGCTCAAATCGAATTACGGTCGGGGCGAAAATCGGATGTCACTCGGGGCGCAACTTCGATGCCATTTCGAGTCCCTGTACTCCACACCATCGCCATCATCCACGGAGATGCCGCAATTTTTTTCACCCGTTTTTCGCTGAACAGAAGGTAGCCTTTTTTCTGACAGATCACCGACGACCCTGACGTCCCGAGACCACCGCCTGGCGTCGTACCGCCTTTTCTTTGCCTGTTTAAGGGGCTAAGCCCCTTAGGGGCAGGGCTGTCGGCGTTTCCTGTCGTCCTCGTCTCCTGTAGCCATGGTAATAAAACACCGAGACACTAGTTTAACAAATGCTCGCGCTACAACTTAACACGTACAAAAAGAAAAGTGTATCAAGGATGAAACCGGTTCAAAATAAACTAAGGATTTAAAGATATGTGGAACGCTCTCCGTCCGCTTCGGCAATCATCAAGCACAAGTAGAAGCTGTTTTTAGACGACTTATAGTTTGTGTTACCCTCACTCACCGGCTCTCTACGCTAGGCCTGACCGGTTCGGGTGGTCGGTCGAAGCAAAAAAGGCATACCTACCTGGTGCCGGGACCTCGTTAGTCCCCTAGGACGAGCCCTCAGGGCGAGCCGCGGGCATTGCAATGCGCTCGCGTTGACCACTGGTGCTACCCTAAACTGGGGAAGACGTGGCATGTAAATTGCTTAAATCCTGTTCAACGCAAAAGAAGACGCCACCGGCTCAGCAAGCGCGTGATATCTCCTCCTACCGGCGCTTCTCCGGCGCCCAATCAGCGCGAGCCATGTGGCAAGGGAGAGATTTACAATCTTTGAATGCACTTATACACTGCAGGTTTTGCCCCTCCCCAGGTTTGACGTTAGTGGAGATGGCCCTGAACATCTGGCTACATGGACGTTGGCTTTAACGGAACACGTAAAGCTGCGGAAGCTGCTCCTTCTTAGTGAGCAGTAGGTGGAAATTGGAAAGCGGGTTGTCGCTAATATATGTAGGGATGGAGGGGGTACGTTGTACTTGTAAGCCGCACGTTCATCATCCAACCGTCCCTCAAACTGTAGAGCAAAAGGACTGAACTACCGTAACCACTGAGATGTAACCAACCCATGACTTCAGTAACTCTACAACCACCCAGCAAGTTTAATACGACCATTAAGTGTTCCTTCCAACCCAAACAAAAGAAGTGGCAGCAAATTCTAAGCACATTTCTTGGGCAGGGTGGTCCGCAATTGTTTAAAAAATAAGAAAAATATATGACATACAAATGTGCTACAACAAAAAATAAACTTGGGCCGGTTTCAATTATTGAGACATCATTAAATTTAGGTCGAGGCAAAATTGGGCTCAGGGGCACGAGGGACACACAGGATAGACTAGACGCGCCCTGTCTGCTCTGTGTGTCTGTCGTCCCTCCTGCGCTTGTTGTCGCCACGAATGACCAACTCGCCCAAGTCACCTCCCATATTTCAGTCGTTCATCGTAATTTGGATTTCGGCAGCGGAGTTGGAGCTACCTTTACAAACCAAACTCTGAAGGCGAGAAAGAAAAGGGTTCTTCATTGAAAAAAAAAAAGTTTGGCCGACTTTTACAATCACCTGCATGCTTCTCTATTACTGCGGATGGAAGAAAGAAAGGTCCTAGCAGAAGATGGGCGGGCAGAAAAAAATGCTGGCTTGGACTTAGCGTGCAATGAAGGACTAACAGGCCACTGTAGCGGGACAAACATTTCAAAGCTTGGCTCTGCTTCGGAGGACATGTCCCGTGTCCTAGAATATTCTTGAGAGTGATTCGTCCTTGTTTAGGGTGTTCGTAGTCTTCAAAAACGTGCTATCACGGTGTCATGTAAACCGCCAATTCTAAAAACACCCAAACGAACATTTATCTCAGTACAGGTTTATCGTTACGTCAAGACGAGAGAGTTTTTTGTTTTCGCAAGAACAGTTAAGCCGTAAGCGACGCCAATGTCTCAGCCTGACAGCCAACGTTCGGTCATGGCCTATGGTTTCACTGGCATCCTTTCAATACTGATATTATGCATTTTACCTAATAATACGCGTTTTACTCCTCCAACAGGTGAAGCACGGCTTTCAGTAGGAATCCCACAAGGAGCCCAAAATGTTTCCAGTTTTTTCTCTACTATTTTGATATTCGAATTCTTACGCAAAACAGGAGACGAAGTACTTCCCCTATGCCCTCACGGTCATTCCTGGCTGTCGGCATTCCTTACTAGGTTCATTCTACAAGCCATTCACTCTCAGTTATTTTAAGCTAAATGCTCATCGATGGCGCCGGTTCCATCAGTCTTATTGCCACAATTTGTATGCCAGGGTTCATGGCCCGTGAAGTGCTCCTTACACAACGTACACACTCGAGTCACTACCGTGAGGTATAAAAAGAAGGTCCCGTTCACCTCGAAGGGACCCGGGTACGTAGCATTGGCAACTACCCGTGAACCTTGGAGACAGTTACATACAAGTTGTTCCTTTAAAAAGTCGAAATTAAGTCGCTCACCTAGCTCAACTGGTGTACATAATGCGCGTTTTTCGAAATTTCTGGGTGGGATCCCCTGAAAGCCATTTTTTTTCTGTATGAATGAATACAGAATATGAATGAATTCTGTATGAATACAGAAAATGGAGACGAAACTTTCACTGTCGTTCTTAACTGTGGACCTTCTTTGCAATAAATATATACTTTCGAAACTTTGAACGCATGTTAGGGAACTATTCGTGGCACCGGCAAATGCTAATGAGAAAAGCCATCAATCAAACAGGTCTCCCACACTTGAATCAATACTTCGATACCACTCACGCCTTTCGCGACTTGAGAAGCACGATACGTCTAATCGTGCCGTTAAAGGGGCCACACTTTGTACTTTTTGTGGTGGTATGATATATTCAATTTTTCAGCCATCATTTCACAAAGTTTCCAGATTAAATCGATTTTTGCAAAGAATATTTGGTTCCAGTTTATTTCACAAATGCGAGCACGCAAAGAATTTTTATGGTACGTTATCGATTTGCAAACTTCGAGTTAATTAATACGCGCCGGTAGCATAAATAAGTATCATGACAGCGTAAGGTTCGCACATTGAAAGAGTGAAAAAAATGCCAACATGGTAGTGTTGGCATTTTCAATAGAATTGTCCATCACAATAGAATTGTCGGACCTTACCCACCAGGTTGGCTGTTTGGCTGAGACGTTGCACTGCTGAGCCCAAGCACGCCGGTTCGTTCACGGCGGGGGTGGCTTCTTTTCAGAGGGAAAAGAAATGTGAAAATGCCCGTGTGTCGAGATTTCGGCGCACGCTGAAGGTTCCAAGGTCGTCGGAAGTATTCCGGAACTCCCAACTATGACGCCCCTCATAGCCCAAGTGTCGCTTCTGCACGTCAAAACTCCAAAATCAGAAATTTTCGAGAAGTAGGCACCTGTCTATGTTAAGGGCGTAATCGCAACAAAAACATGGCCTTGGGACAAAGGGAAGTGCAGATAGATCACTTACTATAACGTGTCTTGGTTGAATCTTCACGTGTACTACAGGCATTTCGTATAAAAGGAGGTTTAGGGTTTAAGAAAAACAAAATTGTCGTGCATTAACCTGCGTATTCAATGGGCCGGCTGCATACAGAAAAAGCAAGCGGCAAATAAAGCGAATAAAATCAGCCACTGGTAGAAGCAGTGGAGATGTCAACTTTTACTCAAAGCTATCTAAGAGCCGCTACCTTCGTCAAGCGCACCGCAGGCAAGTCGTATTACTAAGACCTTAAAGGAGCCATGAAGAGAAAACACAAGTTTGGTTCATTCGAAAGATTGCCTCGTTAGAACCATACTGACACCACTTTTAACACAAACTTCGCTCAAATAAGCTACATAATTAGGAAAAAAGGGAATGACCATGCGACCCACCAGGTCATTTCCCGCAACAGAACCTATGATGTCACACGAGAATGCTCTGCGATTGGCGGAGGCCGGCAAAAGCAAACGCAAGTTAGGCAGTGCTTACCAGTTTGCATAGTGAGCTATATGCCAGTTAAACATACTGCACATTCATTTTATGACACTAAGAACGGTGGAGTAAACGGTTGAAGTTCCGAATAAACTCGCAAGCGTGTAATGCGTACGAAACTACCGCCAGCCAAACTGGACATCTCGCCGTCGCCACCGTCGCGCAGACGAATTTTCGGGTTCGAGGCTCTTCGGGGCCAACGAACCGTCCCAGCACGCACAGCCGCGACCTTGCGTGGTATCGTAATCCCTTCACAGGAGGTTGGCCGTCATATCGCCAACCAGCACAGGTAAAAATAGAAACGAGGGGAGTAAGGAACAGCAAGCAGCGACGAGATAGTGACAGTCGTCGCAAAAGTTTCGGAATGGTGTTGGCTTGCCGCTGTTAGGAGCTCGTTTCCAGTTTACAACCACTGAAACCTTCACTTTGTTCGAGTACTTTACAATGAAATTTCGTTGCTGCGTTTTGAAATGCCCATGTAGTACGGGCAAATCGTCGAGGGAGTGCGACATCCCCACCGGCGAGGAGATTTCCTTTCACGTGCTGCCCAACGACGAACCTCGGCGAAGCAAGTGGCTACGTTTTGTGAACTTTGCAAACGGAGGAAAAAGAGAGCTAAAGGAAGTACGAGTGTGCTCGCTTCATTTCCGATGAAGTGATTACGGCAGGGACCCTTACGTTAGCTCATTCCTGGGACATGCTGGCGCTCGTCGCCGACTTCGTCAAATCGCCGTCAAAGCGCTCTGACCTTGGGGGAAAAAATGCCGTACACACCGCGCATTGACGCTCGTATCTTTCTAGTCGGAGCAGAGAGCTCGCGCGAACGGCTTTCCATACACGACACCGGCCAACTGGCATAAGCGATACTGCTACTGAAATTGAACTATTATTAACCGTAATAAAAATACGGCACATACGTACCAGTCTGTATTCGTCCGCCGCGACGGGGCTGACGAGGCAGTGGTGCCGACGGCTGGGCGTTCGTCTGTTGTGGCTATCGCGGAATGGTCGCTTTCCGGTCCATCCGCGTATCCCACAACTCCTGCCGCTCGTGCACTTAGAAGCATTGAGCGTTCGAGTGGTGTGAGGTTGTTAAATGCAAGCCCGAGCTTGTCGGCAAGAGTTTTGTTCTCCCGATCAGGCGATTCCATGACTAGGGCTGCGGGTGCACTAGGTTTTACTAGTATTTTTAAAATGGCCTCCGTCTCGGTTTCGGCACGAGTTCCGGTTCCTGTTTGATTCCCGCGTGTGGGTGCTATATGGAGTCGACATACTAAGTATCTGTTTCATGGACCGGCTCGTATGACGCCATTGTTCACATCACGAAATGTGCAATTTAGCGGGAGATTTAAAATTTTGGCTTAAATTACCTTATTTCTCAGTGAATAAAGCATCATTTTCTTCCGGGAAAGCGCTTAGGCTACTATGAAACGCCTAATCTTTCGAATAAAACAAACTTTTGTTTTCTCTTCATGGCTCCTTTAAGCACAACAACCACCCGTAAGACTGTCACGTTTAGTTCGAAATAACGTTTTTTTTTTTTGTTTTGTGTGTGTTAATTTTAATGAAAACTTGAAAACTGCATTTATAGTCGCCAACTACGCGAAATGTCTTTTCATACCATTTTCAGGCTGGTTAGCAGCAAAAAACAGGCCTCCTTTAATGTTTATGAACACTGCTTTCAAACTTTCTACAATTTGTCTTCAGGAAAGGTGTAGTGCTCTTCGTCGGGAGGAATAGGGATAAAACTGAGAAGTATGCTTTGTTCCGGTGGTCTTGGTTGGAGTCGCTTCCGATTTTTGCAGTAGGCGTTGCACACATTTCCTAAGCGAGCCTAAAAATTACCGCTCGGTGCTGTTTCAAGTTCCGTAGCGCTTGCAGTCAGATGTTACATGGTACTGATTTCACAGCTGCCTACATAGAACTGTAGTATGAAAACTGTACGTTGTAAATGACTTTGATCCAAGAGAGATATTTTTAAATCAGTACCTTTGCGCACATGTTTTTCAGGAGATAACGAGGCCCATCCTTTCAATAGAAAAACCTGTACCATTGGTCTCTCTGGGGAAAAATACACTTCTTTTTAAGGTGTGCTAGTTTGCAGAAATATGTTGTCCTGAGTCGGTAACAACAAGAAAAAGTGGTCAGCCATACCATTTGGTTCGCGCAATAAAATGCAGTATTCTACAGCGGTACTCCAGAAAAATGCCCCAGCAAAAACATGTCCAGCACGTGTAGCCCCATCGGTCGAGTGTAGAATTACGAACAACGAGTTATCAACACTGCATATTTCAAGAATTTTACTTCTCTTCAACGGCGAATAAACTTCACTTCTCTCTCTAAAACACTGATATCAAAGCTCAGAACATTGACGGCGCAGGCAGCTCGAACCAGCCTTGCAAGACCGTGTTCGCCGCGGCAGCCTTGCATTCTCGCGTTGTGTGCGCCGTTTAAAGTGGCCAGCATTAGGCGATAAGCGTGCATTTCTATTTATGCATCCGTTTCGATTTTGTTGACTTACAAGTGACCTTACACAGTTTTAGCGCGTAAGTCTAAGTTCAATACATTTTCCGGCAGTTTCAAAGCGGCTGAGGCTACACGACTCAGACTTAACGCATGCAAATCAAGATGGGGTGTTGGTTTGTGTGTTGCATTAAAGACCTGTATGGGTAAATACGCAATGTCCTGAAAAGGACATTTTTGAAACTGGCAGAACACAAAATTCTGCCATTGGTGCTCCTGAGTGTGACTTGTATAACTACACGCGTTCACTATGCGGTACAGTGTGACGGAAGTTACGCGATGGAACCAAGGCCACACGAGTGTTCAGCTGTACCGAAGAGAAGAGGTGGCAACAAGCAGGGACACGGGATATACCGCAAGAAACCTGTGAGGTGTCCAAGTGTGAAGTATCGCACCCGAGTGACTCGGCGCACGGGCAGCCTTTGCTCATATCTGGTCTTTATTTGCTTCGTGAGGGCCGAGGCACAGATGCTTGTTTTCATCGGCTGCGCTCGTAGACAAGCGCGGATTCGTACAGTTAGCTGAAATTTTGTGCGTTTCGTTTTTCTAATGCAGTAATAGGAAGTGCGCAGCGGAAGTGGCATCCAGGGCGAACTTAAAGCGAAAATTCGCGCTTCCCATTGTATTTCTCCTGAATGTCGCATTACCTTTCCAGGACGCAATATCCAAGGTGCTGCCTTTCGCGAAAGCCCCGAAAGAGAACATGTTGCAAGGCTGCATGTGTAGACGCCAGGCATAAAAAGCCGATAAAAACCTTCTTATGTCTCTCAGTAACTACGCTGAATGCACTGCGACAGCACAGCTGTCAGTTTTCCGGCGTCTACGATCGGCGAACGGAAGTCAGCGCCGCTCCTGATAGATAAAGCCAGCCCGAAAGCCGCGCCTTCTTGGTTTGCGGAGGGTGGAGAAGGACGCTGAACTTCTGATCGGGGCCGATGCGGGTGTCCAGCGCGAATAAGCGATCGATGGCCAAGTAGCCGGTAGAAAGAGAGAGACAGGAAGCGAGCAGCACGAACAGGATTTTCCTTTCGTTCTGTTTTCTCGAGTGAACTTGGCGAGATACGAGGGTTTGAAGCGAAAGTTCTTCTCCAGACAGGTTCCACACCTGTGTTTTGCCGTGCAATACCTGTTCCTTTCGCAATACGAGAGACCACAGAAAAACAGCTAGAGCACGGTAGAGAAGGGCACAATAAAGCAAGTTCCCCGCAGTGATTGGGCAACTCCAATCGTGAATATTCAGAAAAATGATGGTGGTTTCAGAATATGCGGGGATTACAAAATAACGATCAACCCGGTGTTAAAAACCGATCATTACCCCCTGCCGACACCGGAGGATTTGTTCTCGAGCATTGCAAATGGCAAAGTGTTCTGCGTTCTAGATTTGTCGTCTGCGTATCAAAAAGTGCCTCTCAGTCCGGAATCCAGACCACTGTTGACAATTACACAAGCTTGGGTCTGTTATAGTTCCAGCGCCTTCCGTACGGGGTGGCCAGCACGCCCGCAATTTTTCAGTCCCCAATGGATAGAGTATTGCGTGGCATACCGAATGTAAGATGTTACATAGACGACGTCATAGTGGCTGGTTCGGACTCCACTGATTGCCAAAAGACACTCGAACGTGTGTTGGCAAGATTCCGTGAATAAAATATCACTTTAAATGAAGGCAAGTGCCACTTTTTTTAGGATTCCGTAACGTACTTGTTCACAACGGTAAACCCAGAGGGAATCAACCCCACAAACACAAAGAAAAAGGCAATCTTGCAAGCTCCTGAGCCTACCACCAAGACGGAACTAAAGGCGTACTTGGGAATGTTAAATTTCTATTCAAAATTCCTCAACAACATCTCTAAAATCACAGAGCACCTTTACAGGCTCTTAAAAAAGCATGAAAAGTGGTCTTGGACGAAGGAATGCAGAGTGACGCGTCAGCAAACGGGCTCGGGGCAGTTATCTTTCACGAGACGGCGGAAGGAGAACGGCCGATCGCGTATCCTTCGCGAACGCTAACTGTGGCAGAAAAGAACTACGCACAATGTGAACGCGAGGCCCTTGCCTTGATTTTCGGGCTGAAAAAATTTCACCGATACCCATACGGAAGGTCGTTCACTCTGTACACAAACCACCAGCCACTCTTGGGCATTCTAGGGCAAGATACACCAGTGCCCAGCATAGCAGCAGCCTGCATGCAACGATGGGCGATGACGCTTGCGGCTTACAAGTATGTGCTGAAGTATCGACGCTGAAAAAATGTCGAAGTGGAGGGCGCTATGTCGAGGTTCCCATACGCAGATGACAGCAGAGAAGAGCCATCCGAATGTTTGGCAGTTTTTGAGGGCCTTCCCTTAACCGCGGAAGCGATAGCGAAGGCCTCAAAAAGGAACCTAACCTTGTCTCGCGTGGCCGAGTTCACATTGAATGGCTGGCCTAGCGAATGCGCAGACGATCTGAAGCCTTACTACGTCAGGCCCCGGGGGGAACTGTCGCTTGAACAAGGCTGTGTAACACGAAGAGAGTTATTATACCCGACGCCCTGCGCGATCGTGTACTAGACTCGTTACACGAAGAACACCCGGGGCCAGCCGCATGAAAATGCTCACAAAAAGTTTTGTTTGGTGGCTGGGAATGAACCAGGCCATTGAAAAGTATGTCCAGCGATGTAAGATTTGTCAGACAGCTCAGCCCTCCACGCAACCGGTACCGTTGCACCCGTGGTCGTACCCAGCAAAATGTTGGTCGCGACTGCCTGCGGATTTTGCTGTAAATGAGGCGAACGTGTTTTTGGTCTTAGTCGATGCGTACTCAAAATGGGTGAAGTGTGGCCTATGACTTCCACCTTCCACAACTGCCCCTAAAACCATTGAAATAATTCGAGGCGCATTGGCCGCATACGGACTGCCAGAAACGTTAGTAAGCGATAATGGACCGCAGTTCACGTCCGCCGAATTTACGGACTTCTTCGCAGCTAATGGTGTGAAACACGTTCGCATTCCTCCTTATCATGCTGCATCGAATGGAGCAGCCGAGCGCAAGGTTCAGACTATCAAGCGAGCCTTGCTTAAACAAGTGCTGGAAGGGAGCGCTTTGGATAGCCGTAGTTTATTCCAAGAACACGTTGACAAGTTTCTTTGTGCTTATCGCAACACTGCCAGCAGTGTCACCGGACACTCGCTGGCTTAGTTGTCTTTGAAAAGGCAACCGCGCACAAAACGTTCTCTGCTGAAACATGATTTGGGTCATGCTATGCGGGATAAGCAAGAGCATATGAAAGAAGAGTGTGATAAAGGGCGTGGTGCGGAACGTGTGTTTCATGTGGGTGGCCGCCTCTACGTGAACACAATGCTCGGAGAACATGTGTCGTGGTAGGAAGCATGTGACACAGGTGGTCAGTGAGATGACCGATGTGGTGAAAGTGCACAACCAGTTCCGGTTTGTACATACTGATCCCCTATGGTCTCAACATGCGGACACCACAAGAGCGTGCGACATGGAGAGACCCTAAATTCGAATCCGTCCACCAGAGCAACCTCCTCCCGCATCCCCGGTGCCTTTCAGCCCTTACCACGCGACTGCAGCCTCCTCGCCACTGGTTCCACGTACGCCTGAGAGTGAACCCGGTGACCAGGCTGCAGTCGAAGCTACAACGGCACCTGAAGCTCCGGCAAACCTCGACGTGACTTCCCCTTCCACGGTAGTCGCCAGTTCTCTGAAGACTGCGGACACCCCAGCGCCTCGGCGTAGCACAAGCGTGCGGAAGCCACCAGACCATTTCCGACATGAGGACTTCCGGAAGTACGCTGTCACCGCTCCTTGGCCGTCGCTATCACGTTACCACATCTCGTCGCTCCTTAAATGAAGGAATCATTTCACTTCCGGAAGCCCTCATGTCGGAAACGGTCTGGTGGCTTCCGACGCTATCACGGCTCCTTGGCCGTCGCTATCACGTTACCACAGTGATGAAGTTTGCCTTGTGGCAGTGTCGTGGCCCACTAGTGTTTTTGACGTTTGGAGCACGGTCGTGACGTTGCATTGTACCTTCGTGGTATCCTAGCTACTTGGCGTTGGCATCGAGGAGAACCTGTCACCCAGGACCAATCCCAAAGAAGACAAGAGAACCTTCGTGTTTGATGTAGGTAAGCGATTCGAGACTAATCATAAAGCCCTCCTCGAATCCGTTACCCGCTCTGAAGAATCATATTGCCATGAAGAATGACTTATACTTCTTTAAGCAAACAGATTCTGGCGCTCGAGTGCAGAACTGGATCAGATATGACCCTGCAGCAAACTTAAAAGTACAACCAAAACATTCCCTTGGTGCAGAGTAAAATTGTCTACTTTGAGAACCGGTCACAGCGCTCTAATGTGTTCTTCTTCTTCGCATCGATGGTACTGACAAAGCTGAATATTGAGATGTGTCTGAAAACTCGTCAAAGATTGTTGTTCCGATAAATAGATCACTGTAGCATCAGTCGCTAGAGTGCCATTCCTCCGTGACTACGGCCTGAACGAAACCATGTGAGCGATTGCTCTAGCTTAACCGCTCTGCGTGTGCTGTGCGCGTGTTCCTTCCTCTGTCAGTTTTACTGTGCTTATTTGCGTTTTTTAGTGTTTGTAAGAGTTTTTGTGTCTTCGCTTCCTTCGCTCATTTTCACCGATCCGATTTTCATATGGAGTACCAAGCCAAGCTCGCTGCCAGGCTGACTTCTCTTTGTCATTTAAGTCATCCCTCATTCTGCTCCTCCAAACGGGATGGCAACCAGTAGTTCAAGGGTTTTTAATGCGAGGGCATTAAATTTCGTATTGAGCGAAAACCAGTGCCCGTGCCTGTCTCGGGCTCCCAAATCCACGGGACTGAGAAACCTTCCAGAGTGCGTGTGTCGCATTATGAAAACACACAAAAAAGAACCGTGCTTCTAGGCTGCAACCCCGCCCGCGAGGGGCCATGATGAAAGAGAAGAGGGTGTCAAGCTCGTACAAGCAAGTAAACAATCCCGAACTAACTCACTGTTTTTCTGAAGTGTACCCCAATAGATCTTTTTACCACTTCCGCTCGATCCCCCCAAAGAGGGATCGAGTTGCCGTGACTGTACGAACACGTGATATTTTGCCCACCCCGGTTCTGGTCATTTCATGCAACAGCTGCCTGTCCAGCGTCAATTTCTATTGTAGTTGTTGGTATTTTAAAAGGCAATCCGCATAATGACATGTTCTTTTTGTTTTCTTGCACATGGCATGGAATTGAGTTTTAAACTGCCGCGGTCGCACACGCGCACCGCGTATACCCAGTTAGTGCGTAATCACAAAAGCGGATAACACGCTGTTGGCAGCCAATGGAGGCTGGAAGTTCTCGCCTTGCCCTCCCTGACGCCCGCGGCTGCAGCATCCACGACTGCGCCTGACAGCGCCAAAGCGAGCCGACGCGATTTAGGAAGCCGAATTCGTAATAAGCTGCCTCTGCGGCTGACTGTTCTCGTATTCACTGCCCTTTGCAAAAACGCTGCTGCCAAGGCCTCGGCGCGTGGAATTCGGGGTAGTACAGGAATGGGCCACACGATTAGTTGAAAAGAAAAGCTCCCCCGCGTCCCTTCTTCACGCCATCCCATCCACCCCTCATCCGCAAGCGAACATAGGACTGTGTTAGCGCAGGGCGGAAGAGCGCTTGGGGCCGGAATTAGCCTGGAATGCAGAGGGAGAGATCTCTGTAGTTCTAACGTGCGTACATGGAGACGCTCGCATCCAATGTAGAAGCGCTTTGCTTTCGGCTTGTAAAGGGCGGTTACTAAGCTACGGTAACAGCGGTGAAAGGAAAAACTGCCGAAGGGACACAGGCCGCTTTTCCTCAGTCCGCCCTCATTGACGATGAGCAGAGTTCATGCAGTTAAGTCTCGGATAAGTCGGTCACGGGTGTTCCTAATGAGGGTGTCCACAGAAGCATTTTTTTTTTGTGTGTGGGGAACTCGAGATATGCACCTTTGGATTTTGATAAAAACACACGGGCCTTTTTAGAAAAATATAAAACCGTGCTGGAGTGCGCAAGCGTGAGGTTTTCTACGGAAAATGTCATGCAGAGAACGCACCAGATCAGGACGAAGAGGAAAGGATCAAACTAAAATAAGACAAATAATGAGGAAGGCATGCGTGCTTTAAAACCTGCGTCAGTCATAATCAGGGCTATTGTTTGTATTCACTTGGGACGCGCGCATGCAGGCAACCATGTGACTGCGCCGTCACTGGTTACGTCGGGCTCCGCGGGATGGCGGTACTTGTCCGTGCTAAGCACATGACTGTGTTGCACGTTACAAACTCTACCTCACCGAACGCAAAGTATTGCCACGAGTCCAATGTGAGGGCGATTAATAACATCTCTGTTGACAGCACGGTTCAGAATCGGGTTGAAACGGAGCAGACGACGTAGGCCGGCGTTCTTTTTTCTTCGGCGCGCCGGCGCAGTGGCCCAGGCCGCGCCATGTCCGTGGCGCATCAGCCATGTCTGTGACCGTTTCGTTGCCAACGAAGAAATTGACAGCTAAACTTTCCAACGAATACCACTTATATACGAATGGTATTTAACACACTTCGAATATAATCGACTATGTTCGCAGAAGTAGAAGCTTTGGGATATTTTATTTTTTCCTGAAAAGTTTCGCAGTTCCAACCAATCTTAAAACGTAAGATTTGAATGGTTGTGACATCGATTCAGGTGCGAGGTGACAATTTCAGGTTCATGAAACACAATCAGCTGTTCAAAATGCGGGTTGAATATGCAAGACGATGAACTATGATATTGATAGCCGTTCATCATTAAAAAAAAACTGCCCTTTAGAGAACGGCTATTTGATTGACAACGAGGGTGAAATTGAAATAAGTTTAAACTGATCGAGAGGAGTAAGATGAATAATAATCTGCTGGAATCCCTCCTATTACAATTATAACTGCAAAAATTATTCGCAGCTGGCTAAGCGATCTTCACGTTTTACTCTAAGTGATGGGGGGAAGTTGAAGAAAACTGCGATAATCCGCTGGGATTTTAAAAGGAAAAGTAAGCTGCTATCATCGCTTCCAAAAACTAATTGTTACAAGGAGTTATTGTTTATAGGAAAATGGCGAATTGTTAACAACACTGGCACCCTGACCCGTAAGCAAGAAGGGAGGCTGTGTTTAACAGGCTTTTTAAACAGACATATTCTATCCCTCCTTCTCAACCCTTACTCTGAAACCATTTCGCCTGATCAATAAACGTTTTTCCTTCTCTTTGTCGGGAGTTCAGAAGTTTGGCCATAGAAGCTAGGCTGCTGTGTTTTTTATGCGGGATCATGACCACTCAGGCAGGAGTACACGCGGATGATGACAAGTTAAAATTGTGCATGCTGTCTTCAGGTTAAAAGTGACCTGTTATGTCCCAGAAACAGTACGTGTATCCGTCATGGATTGTATATTTATGAGAAATCAGAAATAAAAACTCACAAGTACATACCATTATAGTTCCCGACTCATGTCCATGCCCAAATGCCCCATGCCACGCGGGGCAGATCCACACCGAGGTTTGAACAAAACTGGTAATGTTCATGCCCAGACAACGTGGAAAATTGTCAGCCCCAGACCAATACTCATATATGTACACATAACACGGGAAATAACGCAGCATCGAAACCCCCCCTCCATCCTACTCTGTCCCTGCCCCTTACCACGGTAGAGCAATGGGAGGCTACTCTGCTCAGCCCCGACCAACAAGTTCAAGAGTGTGTGATTCAGCTGGCCGAACTAGCCGCTAGGGTTCACGGGCTCCTAGCCGTCGACTAGGGGACTGTAGTGTGCAGGTGCTCCCAGCCGGTGCCTCTTTCTTAACAGCTCTGGATAAATAAAGTTTTTACCACCACCACCACCACCACGCCCACCATTCTGCGTTTTTCTTTCTCCTAGTTTTAAAACATGCCGACTTGGCAAATAAAATCGCTTAATGATTCAATCTGCTTCAGAGGGAAAAGAGTCATACCCGGGTGACAATTGTTCAAGCAAAAGATGACAGGCCAAGTTAAACAAAATAAAAAAAAAAATGTTTAAAGAACGAAAAAGAGAAACCAGTTGTATTATCCTACATTATGCACATATATACTCGCACGCACTAGGGTGTGTGGCGAAGGCATACTGGATCGTACATTCCTTCGGCCCTTCTGCCGAAGGTAAGACACGCCTGAGCATGCAGTTTTGGTCACCTTCGTCGGGAGGAAAAGATAGTTTCACGCTGGTAGCTGGATGCCTCTTTTTTGTTTCTTGTTAAATTTACCGCTTTCCTTGTCGCCCCTTTGCATAGCACTGTCATCGCCAGCAGCCTGGAAAGCTCGTTTTCCTAATGGTGTCAGAAATCATAAATACAGAATGCGGGGAGTGGCGTAAATATGTCACCGTGCCGACGCGAGCCTAGCTTGTAGACACCAGGAAATTGTAAGAGAAAGACGAATAAATTGAAGTAACAAACGAAAGAACAAACAAAATAAAAACAATGAAGTAACGAGAAAACATACAGGAGAAAAAATGCTTCAGAACAATTCTCGCTGTATTTTGGAAACAGACTGCACGACTCTGTTACTCATGGTACCAGTAGAAGCAACAATAATAAAAAAAGATATTCTCCCAGCCAATTCAATATGCGCCACGCGAAAACGCCTGAGAGGGCGAGACTACGTTTGCACTTCTTTTTCTGTTGTTGTTGCACCAACGTCAACTACTCTTGCATTTGCAAACAACTTCGATAAAACAAGTAAACACACGCGAACAAACATGAATGCGGGGATGGCTGTTCTACAATATTTGCAATCTAAGATAAGCGCACCGGTAGCAACACGCTGACGAAAGCAAAAACGAACAAGCTGAAAAGGGGCGTTTGAAACTTCCCGAGTGAAACTATTTTACGATGCGCAAATCGCATATTTTTGTTCATGTAAGTTTGCACTTTGGTATGTTGTCTTTTGTGGGGCCCTTTCAGTGAGTTATAGACTTGATCCGTAAGATATTTCTCGCTGGTTTTTTGGAAGAGTATATTTTTAAATTTAAGTCACGCTTCTACATTTTATATCGCCGCAGCGAGCAAGGCCGCTTTTCTAGGATGATCAGAAGCGGTAGATTTATGCTGCGGGGAGGGAGAGGGCACTGGCCACATTTATGTCCTGTAAACATGACGATGAAAAAAAAAAAATGAATATACCCCAGCTGGAGAGGACACCCGTTGTTTTCCGGGCATCAATATGTACACATCTTGCAACGTTGAATTTTATGTAATGTATTAGAATTTATGCGCCTACTACCACTGGGAAACCTTTCTTTCTTTTCTAAAAACACAATGAAGGTGGCAACACGAAATGTCAGCAAGACACCACGAATTGTTTTGCCCTGAAGTTGGTAGCGTGAGAAATAAATTAAGAGTAGGAAACAAGAAGCTAGGCTTTTCTTCCGGAGGCGCCATCTTTCAAAGCGAAAGCAATAAATGGCAGATGGATCGAAAAACCCGGCGTCGGCCTTTTGGTCGGCATCTGGCACAGGAAAGCGGTTGCTTATGACGAGTTTCGTAGCACGAAGGCTTACTAGCACGAGGCACTCCATAGCGTGATCGTAAACTCGGCAGTAGCGAACGGTGGCTAATCAAGCCAGCACACCTCAAATAAGGGAGACGGGCGGAGGAGTACCCGAACCGAAATACACCATCGCTTCGTAAACCCTCCCGTTACACCACTGGTAGGAACGAGAAGTGGCACAACGCGTAAGAGAAATATTGAAGCAATTCTAAAGGTGGATCGTGAAGCGAAGTTTTTCAAACGCCACGATTGCAATGCTCTTAGACAACGGCAAGGGCAAGCAAGGCGTCTCGGGCGTACAACTCGAGGTTCATGCTTTTGCATTCACAATCCATAGGAGTGGCTTAGGAGCCTTTGGTCTGTTTTGATTTCCCTCTCTGCTCTGGTTTCAACGCATTCTGGGTTCTATAGAAGACAAAGAGGAAAGCATTGGTCGCCTGTTTTGGGAAACTGGTACCACAGCAACTTGAGAACGGCGTCGACGGGGCAGTAAATCCGGTGCTGGGTCACCCTCACCGCAGTCACTCGCGTTTAGAGGTATGGATTGTGGAGCTTATTTTCCTGATGAAGTGCATAGCGGATAGCAGGTTGGCTGGACTGACGAAGTTCGCTTGCCGACGGCATTCGGGTGGGTAGCGGACGAACTTTTGATTACGCTCCACCTTCACTGAGCCCTTCAATGAGTGCACAAATACTGCCGAACGGGGAGATTTAGAACGCTGGACGTGTTAAGCTCTCCAGACTACGACTCTCACCAATCGGCGTTCATCTTAAATTGAGTGCCCTGAGTATCCAGCTTGCAATGGGAAGTGGGATGAAAGGTTTGTCTTGTTTTAGCCTGGCCCAGGTGCCAGTAGTGATGAAGACAAAAATACATTGACAAATGATCACAACGAAGGAACACACGCTGAGCTTTGAATGCAGTGCAATGATGTAAACTAGTGCACAAGGAAGTAAAGTTCCAGGGAACACATATCGCAAGATTAACACATATCGCGTCAGGTGGTGTCAAACGTCGTAACACGGCGTAACCCGGAGTTCCTAACGGCTTACACCCTACTTCCCGGTCCTGAAATTCCTCGCCAACACGGAATCCTCCAACGCTGTTCTGACGTTCACCCAGGCAACATCATCTCACGTCATTTTACCGAACCTTCTATTTGGGGACGTTTTTGTAAAGACCTACGGCATGGAATTTTTATATTACAGTCTGGGTCTGGAACAAAATTTTAATTCAAAAGAAATAAATGGCTCACTGATAAAAAAGCAGGCTTCGGAGTCGGCGTTGTTTGTAAGAGCAAAGCGGCACCTAAATTTTCTATTGCTACGAACGCGGCTACGCACCGGTCTGGCATTCCTGTTGACTGCCGCGTCATGTGTCAATTCTTGCACGCTAAGCTTAGATAAAAGAGAATACGCCTTAGGAACAAAGTTCGAGGACATCTAAGCAGTTCTGACGAGTTGTGAATTCAGAAGCAGTAATGTCCAATTGAACGGTTTGGGGATGACGCGGCAACCAGTGAATATGCCGGTGGTGTGGGGGCCTGCAGCACCGGCCGCGAGTGCGGCGGTGCTCCGCGCGAAGCTCACTGGCACCGCTGGAGACTGCTATGCCACTGGGTAAGGCAAGTGCAAACAATGGTACACCTCCCGTCTTCCTTTTGCATACGGCGCTCCGGTGGAGACATCACGTTCCCCCACTGCTCAGTAATAAGATGCCTTGCGTCACAGCTTATTTTGATTCGGTGTAAAGCTCTGACTACAAGTTAGCAGAAAACTTGGTTGCTCTTTTTGAATGCTCGGCACTGTTTTACGTTTTCAAGTAACAAGTAATTCGTAAAATGAGCATTCACATATTTCATGTAGGAACAAACGCAGTTTCTTGCATTCGAAATAAACTTTCAAATCAGCGATCGTTTATCTTTTTGATAGTATTCTTTGATAGCTAGCAAACATACAAAAACACGAATAGTTTGTAGATATATCGAGTGACAGTGCCACAGAGCGCATTTTATTTTCTTACAAGGGTTGCTTGCGATAGTCAAGCGATCTTGAAAAACTACCGGCCATAATGGTAATCGATTTTCTTTGTATGCTTGCAAGTTGCAACAATGGGTGAACGGACAATGTAAGGCATGACGTTCACCATACTTGGCCGTGGGCTGCCGAAGGCACGTGCACCGAGATAAACCAAGCCTTTGCTCCAGACCGTGAGGCATTGCTACATCGTCTTTCGCAGCCATTCGGTGCACAAGAAACAAAAAGAGGGGCTCCACCATGACTCTCCGTATTGTCTTTTTATTCCACTTGCGGGGCGTGCTTTCTGTGTGCTTTTAAAAAATGATAACAATAAATTCAGCGAGGTCTTATTAAGTGAAGATGTTGGAAGTATTAGGCGAGGACGTAGGAAACGCGGAGGTTGCTAGGAGAAATCAGTCACAAAAATCACTAAGGACATCGGGAATTAAAATAACAGAAAATTTTAAACATTCACCTTCGCAGAGCAACCGCTGCTATAAATATGCAGCATTTATTTGGCTTCGTGTTTTGTGCAATATAAACTTTTCTTTGTTCCTACAGCTTTAGACAAAAGAAGGAAAAGCATATAGTATTTTGTCGAAAATCGTAAAAGTCAGCAACAGTCATTCAAGAGAGACAGGATTATAGAGGGAGAAAGACAAGAATACAGTAATTATAGAGGCTGCTCTTCTTAGTTTTATTCATGGAAACTGTTCAAATGAATATCCTATTTCATAACCCCTTTTGGGTTTGCGAATCCGCAGCGGAAGGGCGAAGCATGTAGAAATAATATCACTTAAAGGGAGATTGAGGGATACAAGAATAAATATATAAACATATAAATAAGAACGAAATAAATCAAAGAAAGTAAATAGAATGAGAGATATAAAGAAAGAGAGAAATATTACCTTTCTTTCTTATTTGGAAGGAATAGAAGGAAGGAAAGAAAGAATACCTTTCTTTCTTTTTTTGGAAGGAAGGAGGGAGGGAGGGAGGGAGGGAGGGAGGGAGGGAGGCACGGAGGGAGGAGGCTAGGGAGGGAGAAGAAACTCCAGGAAATGAAAAGGCAAAGAACGAAAAAAATACCGAAAACAGCAAATCGAGTTTGGGAACTCGCTTAACCTCGGAAGTATGTTAATTGAATGTTATTGTTAATGTTCATGATAACAGCAGTGATCGAAGCGTTAAAACTAGAAAACGAAAGTGATCGTTGCCTAAATGCAGTGCTGAATGTTCGTCTGAATTCCGCCCGTACACAGTGCTTACGGGGGTCGATACTGGCGTTTTGCTTCGGTAGCTATTTTTTTCGCCTCGCATTTCCCTCTGTTTCGGGGAACCTACTCGTTCTTGCGTTCACATTACAGTCGTACTTCCTCCACCATTCTAATGAGGCTGCAAGCCTGCCCAATCAACCTCTTCGACTACTCGTGAAGAGAACTAGGATCAAGAAGAAAAAAAAAACATCATTTAAGCGGAGAAGCCAAGCTCTGTTGGTCAAGCAAAGCACCTAATGAGGAAGCCCTCCTCTTTACTCGTTATACGAAACGAATACATCGGAGTCGCGTGCAAAGAAAAGCCCTCGCTGGTGTAGTGGGCGGTGCACGTATTTCGGAGTAGCCGCCATGCCTCACACGGCAAACACAGCGGGAGCACAGCGGGGGAACTATCTAGGGGTACGGCCTCACTGGCTCCATACATCGAAGAGAAGTCAAGCGGGAAGAGCGGCACGGAGTGCAACGAACTACTCAGAAAATGTTAAAAGAAGAGCCAAACATGCGGGAGGATATGTTCAATCTTCCCTGCTTGAGACCCGGCAATAGCGTACAAAGTTTGGCTTCTTTCTGCCCATTTTCCAAGTTGTTTTAGCTGCTTAACTCTTCGCATTGTTTGTATTTTTTTTTCAAACAGTCATTGGAACTCTAGAATCTCTCTTTGTACCGAAATCACCCCGCAGTGAAACGTCCGGTTGCCTTACTGTCCATGTGCTGGTACGTCCGTGCCCCGAAGGTGCGTGTAAAAGTAACCCAATAAGAATGCGCATTCGTTTCTTTACGCTTCGTAGATTTCGGATTGTGTTATGATTGATTGTTTTGCTTTGTTCAACAATTCCTTATCACATTTTTTATTCGAGAAATTTGTGGCAGCAGTCATTCTTACAGAAAAGCTACATATCGCTAGTTCGAAGGCATTTCTTCTTATCGTGGTCCGTCTACAGGATTGTTCAGCAGAATATGTTTTCCGGCAAAGCAAAATTTTGCGGTATCTCGCGACATGGGCGTTCTCGTTTTTTCTTTTTTTTTTTTTTGCCGCAATTAGAAAACGGCCGCGGTGGCTGCGATCAACTCGGCGTCGTTGAGCTCAGCAACACAACGCCTTAGCCACTGAGATACTGCTGCAGTTAACCACTGAACCTAATTAACATGGTTCAATTACAAATTTTTTTTTCAGTCGGAGAAGCTGTTCAGCGCTGCTACTAAAGACGGTAGTCTTTCGTGGGGTACTTAAACCCAGAAATTTTGGTCTGTCTGTATGTATGTCTGTCTGTCTGTCTGTCCGTCTGTCTTTCTGTGACTCGATTCAGCCACCCGGCCAAAGCAAAACAATGCCTGCGCAATAGTCTTATATAGTCACAGCTAAATCTACCCGTCTATGTCCGGTGTAATGTTCATACTTGTCAACATTGTTGAAGAAGAACAAGATATTACACAAATATGAGGCAACAAATCAACACAGAAGTGATATTTGCAGTGTTCCTTTGTAAAAAATCAAACATTCTTGACTTTTGCGAAATTAAATACTTCATCAACTGCAGAAAAAGAATTCCCTCCGCCGTCGCCTGCTGTCGCCCGCGCCACTATAGCTTCTGGCGCCATTTTAAGAAATCAACCGGTAACAGTTACGCAAGGTTCCACTAGATAGGTTCCACGTTCTGCTTGCAACGCACGTGGAGTAGGGAAACGCGGTTCTATAAACGTTGAAGTAGGGCGCCTCGATTAACGCGCGTCTTCGCCGTACGGCAGCGTTCGCATCGAGACACCCGGTTTGGAGCAGAGGAACGCGGCAAGTTTAAAATGATTTAAGCGAACCTTTGGCGTCTTTACCTTGGGAGGAGCGCGACGCAAGAGGAACAACATGAGAGGTGAGGGGGAAAGTGAAGGGAGGCATTTACTTCGCAAAAGCCGATAAAGACTGTCGTCTTTTGACGGCATTTGCAACGAAAGGAGCAGATACGCGGCCAATTTTCTCGGTAACCATCGCGCAAGATGCTTTCCACCACTCCATCACTGCATTTGGGGGTTTCCGAAACGCGGGTCAAGAAACGTCGATTTCTTCTTCGTCCCGACGTGAAGGTGGTTGTCATGGTCGGTAATGACTGGCAATCTTTACAATTTTTTTGCGATTAAAGCGTTCGCGAGCAGCCTGCAACAACTCCGGCGATACAATGACGTGGCGATTCCGCGTTTTCTACTCGACGCGGGTGCTAGTGCGCCGCTTGCCGCGCAAAGACGCTTCGTCATGTTTGTTTAGACAGCTAGTAGGCTTCACTCGAAGACGATGCTTTAGTTGCCGCGCCTCTCGGAGACTGGGAGTTCAAGCAGTTTAAGTTCACAGCACTTTTTTTTAAGTTCACAGCACTTTATGGGCTCTCCTTGTCGTCATAGCTCACTAACGGTCGATGTCAAACGACTTCCAGAATCAGGCGGCGCAGCGAGACAACTGACCCAGAGCCTGGTGTACCGTCGTCAAGGAGCCACGCTGAGGCTTCCAAAACCGCGCGGTTTAAATAGCAATAACTGCTCGAACCTCGTGAACCGGTGGCGCTTATCGTACATCTCCCCGTTGTTTAGCGCAAAGAAAACTGGAGGTACATTTCAGGCGAAATCTGTGTATATAACCGCCAGCCCCCGCGTTCATTGAGTTGGGAACGCTCGCTGGGTTGGTTTTTACGATAGTGAACGAAAAAAGCGGTGGCGCAAAAAAAAAAAAAAAAATGGCGCGTTCGAAATGACGCAGAAAGGCTCCAGCCGCGGAAAAAATAAATGGCGCATTCGAAATGGCGCAGAAAGGCTCCAGCATACGGAATTAAAGCAAGCATAAAAAGAACAGAACTTCCGCTGTCGCAGAGGAGGAGGAGGAACAAACTTTATTAACAGTGAAGTCGAGCGGGATCGTGGTCGGGGTCCTCATTCCAGGACTCCGTTGGTGCGGCCTGCCGTCTTCGCCCTTTCAGCGCGCTGTCGCAGAAGCGCTCGACCATTGAGGACAGCTGACAGGTCGAAAATGAGCCACGAGACTTCCACGTTTAAATTTTCCGCAAGCGCAACGCATACCATCGGTAGCAGCATGAAGACTAGCTGTGCATGCACTCCCCCCTGCTTCCTCCCCCAACACGTGCACGCATAAACCCGAAACCAGTGAAGAGCGCGTGCTTAGACGTGAAATACACACGCGAAAATACCGCGCCTGTGTTCTTTTTCATGCTGATCTTTTTCATGCTGAAAAAAGAATTATGGGCTAACGTAGACGTTTAAAGACAGCAGGTTGCTCCGGTAACGCCTGAAAAGGGCGCTACTGCCGTTATCAGATCATTGCGCAGCTTGTGAAAGAGGCATCGGTCGGGCGAGGGGAATAACAGCTGTGAAAACGGGGTCGGCGATAGTGAGAAGGAGCGCAGAAGCAGCGCCGAGTAAATCCGCTTCACCGGAATTAAAACTAGAAGAGGGAAAAATCTTAAAATCATCCGAATTTATGTGTATCTGTTCCACATCAATACAACAAAATGGGGCAAGGTTTCTTTGTGTCCGTATAGATGTCATGTCCATCCCAGCGGTTATTTATTTTTCTGTTTGTTTTTGTCAGACATTTGAGAAAAAAAAGTAGCCGATTTACTTCATTCATTCAGCGAGTAGAGCTGCTCGTTTCGCAAGAAACTGATTTTTTTTTATTTGTTTTCTTTAGTCTGCGTTACAATCAACGAAACTAAACTGTGTGAGCACCTTCGAAGGCACTGGAATGCCACGGCCATGATTCTGTTTACGGCGGGAACGCGTACTTGTTCCTGCACGGACATGAACTTGTAGGTTGATTACTACCAAAGTCAATGTTGAAGATATGACTTCGAGGAAACAGTCCACTTTTTTGTTTCGTAATAACTTTGACGGGCTCTCTGGTTGCCCTCTTTGCAACGCAGCTAAACCTGGTGGGGCAACGGGACATAGCGACGAAAAATGCCTGCACGCGAATAATAGCAGAAATAAAATATATGGAACTTGTAATAACTAAGGGAAACTGCACATACCATACAAGCACCAAGAACAGTAAAAATCCAACGAATCCGTAAGCTTTTCCCTACTTCTCTCGAAGTATACACTGCGACACCCGAAGCACTCTGCACCCTTCCTAACATCCGAGCACCGGTGGAAAAAAAATATACAAACACGGCAGCGTCCACACATCAAATACGCGAAGATGAGATCCTGGCTCCAGCGCTACTACTGGAGGCAGAATCACAGCCGCAGGGCTGTTCTTGCCGGCCAGAGATATCGGATGCAATGCGAGGGCATCGACAAGCCAACGTTTGATGGCTCGTGTGTCGAGAGATTGAGAAGCGGGGAAGGAGACCGATAGTGCGCAAAGGAAAAAAAAAAAACAGTGGTCAAGGAGGGAGAGAAATGCGGGAAAGTTCGGATGGAAAGCGGGGCTGTAGGAGCAGGTGTCGAGAGGGAACCCCGCAGTCAAGAGCAGGTGCGCTATGATGGGGGTGATCTTTGCCGTTAGCAAGGTCAAACTCTCTGCACTGCCAGAAATAGATATGGATCAATGCCCACTCCTGAGTCCTCACCCATTGCGGCGGTGAGACACGGTAGGTCAGAGGTGGCAGCGGACAGGTTTCGACCGGGGGAATGAATGCGTCCGTTTACGTAAGGTATCCGCTGTATACACGAGTAGGGAAAACGTTGGAGATGGTGCCTCTTACTATGCGGACGCCACCTGCTGCAATTCCGCGGTGAACATCCATTTGCCCACAGCATTAATGCCCTCGGCTCCGGACCGACCACTGCGCGGTGATACGGTATTCCCTTTAAAATGGGCCGACAGGCGAAAAAACCGCAATGGCGAGATCTGTTGCATTGGGAAAACTTCATTGGGGCCTGCGAATAATCTAGCTGCGCCACCCGTTGGGCCTGGATGACTTCGTCCAAGGTGTTGTGGACGCCCAGGCTTAGCAGTCACTCGGTACTCGTTGACTCGGGTAGTCTGATGGCCCTTCTTATACGTCCTTGAGGTGAGCGGAGGACCTCGCAGTAAACAATTGTCCGCCTGCGGAACGATGCCTGCCTGAGCGAACTTTAGAACCAAGTTTGTCGAGGCTAAAGGGCAAAAACGACCTAGCAAATTAACATAAAATGACGTTACTGTGCGGCTAGGTCCCAGGGAAATGTTTTCATCGACCGCTTTACGGGCCCTGTATGTGTGTGTGTTTATTCTTGATGGAGTCTTTAAAAAAAGTCTTGGTGACAATATGATACCAAATTTGGAATTCAATAGGTCTGTCATGTTATGGCCGTGCAAATTTTGCTAAATTAAACCCAAAGAAACGTCATCGTAAGCAAACGAAGTATTCAAAGGCGTAAAATTTCTTGTGTGTGTTGTGCAGACGCAAGCTTGGTACATTTACCACCGTTTTTTCTGAAGCCACAACAGAACAACGGCCATCACGGTGAGTCATCGCGCGCTCATTCTTTTTGTAACTATAAAATTCTGGAAGTGTTACAATGTGTTGCATTTGGGCTAGCAGTATGCTGTGTAACTCCAGTCCCTCTTACCTTTCTTTGCGTGTGGGTTTCCGACGGGGTCATTTCGTGCTCCTGGAAAAGCCGATTTATTGATTATGAGGTTTAACGCGCCGACGCTACACAGGCGATGAGGCGTACCATAGTGGAATGCTAAGGATTAATTTTGATCTCCCATGAGAATCTTTAAAGTGCGCCGAAACCTGGAACACACGGGCGTTTTCTCTTTTCGCCTCCAATAGAAAAGCGGCCACCGCGGCCGAGATTCGCCCCCGCGTTCTCTTACTCTTACTCCTAGATGTCATGGTGTAGAGGTTGAATGCTTACATAAAGAGGAGGTACCTTCTGAAATAGGCTCAGGAAGAAAATTTCTGCCAAGGACACTTTCAGTGCAATTTCACAGTTAAATGGTTGAGAACATTGTCTAGAAACAAAAATAAATGTTCTGGATGTTTCTGAAAAGTACTTTTCTGGAGAACCCGTTAGCGACTAATATTTTACTTCGTACTGTGAGATTTTTTTTTTCTGGTGATCGTATTATCGCGACGTGTGAAAAATGATCGAGACTGTACAAAACGGGCTTGGAAATGTCTGTGCTGCGTAGTCTTAGATAAATTGTTGTAAAACGAAGAATACCGCTCTTCTACTTTTCTTTTATTTCGAGCATTATACCCCGAAAGCACATTGCTTACGTTCTGGCCTATGATGATAGACTGCGTGGACGTTATAGTTTTCACGTAAAAGCAACAACAATACGTGTTTTACTTTTTGACGAAAGCTGCATCGATGACAAGACTTCTTACCTCTCATAAAAAAAAAAACGCGAAAACAAATGAAACGAAGGCTCCTTTGTTCCGAAGCACCACCCGGAGCCTCGTCACAGGAGGAATTTAATTTTCTCCAAAGACGGTAATTGGATGATCGATGGCACAAAGGCCTTCTTGCGGCCAATTATAACGCCACCGCCGTGGTTCTCCGGAGCGTGCTTCCTAGCTTTAGTTGCTGTTTTTTCGGCTGTCCCCGCGCAGACTCTACTGGCGGACCAGCATACCTTCCCTTTATATTGTTTAAAATTTTGCGTTTAGGCTGGAATCTATCCGCGTACAGGGTAAGTCCCCTATTTTTTTTTTTCATTTACCCCCCCCCCCCTTTCCCCTTTACCTCCTTTTTAAGGAACTTGACCGTTGGTTGGATTACAAGTACTGAGCTCATTGGGCTTGCAGGCTCTTGGGCATGGTAGCCCTTTTTGAGGCCAGAGTGTTTCCCAGTTATCTTGTGGATCCCCTGTAGCTGCCTCTTAGGTTTTTCATAGCACAGAGCGAGACTTCTAGGTAATTGACCAGTAAGATATTTTTGTACCTCGGGTGCGGGAAACTGCAATTGATTTGCGGAAGTCCAATCACTGTAAACGCAGAAAGCTCTAATAGGGTCAACATATTCAGCCAATTTTTGCTCTTCTAAGCCTACCGAAAAAGCAACAGTCGTCACATCCAGCTACACAGTAATTGCAGACACATGGAAAAAGTATTTTGAAGTACTGGTCCGAATACTGAAGTAAAGTAATGATGCAAACCCAACACTTTGATTCCAAAAGACGCATACATCAAGGTCAACGTACTCTGCCACAAACCTGCCCGGACAGCGCTACCTCAGTGACGTAGCTAGCAAATTAAGGAAAATTTAACTGCTGAGGGGTCGAGAGAATTTCGTGCTGCCTAAAATGGAGCTTGCTAAAGTAGCTAAGCAATAATGGCAGAAGTTGTTTCTTGCGAGAAACAAACTTGGCGAGCGTTGTGGACATGCTATGTGGAACACAAGCGAGATCACGGATTTCACCAATTTAGTAGTGAGGCTGTTTAGCAAATCGTAATTTTTTGTGTACGCAGTTAAAAATACCAAGAGATTGTAGAGCTCCCGAACGTCAGTGCGGGCTGCGCTGCGACCGCCCAGCGTCACCGGCACATGTTTGTCAAGCCACGCATGCCCACATAGGGAGATTGGCCTTTTTGTCCTATTCAACGAACCCTTCATTTCCCATTCTGATTAGCTACATGCATTCGCTACATGCATCTGATTCGCTACAGGCCTCTGTTCTGGCAGTCTTGGTGGCAGAGGGAGCCTAAGAGGGTTCAACGCTGGTCGACCACTCTCGGTAGGTAGCTAAGCAGGTAGGCAGGTAGGTAGGCAGGCAGGTATGTAGGTAGGTAGAAAGCCAGGTAGGTACGTAGGTAGATGGGTAGGTAGGTGACCGCCCAACAGTTTAAAAAACGGAGAAAATGCCCAGCGCTCATGTGTGGGTGCTGGCGTGGAGCGCTCAGCGTCCCCGGAGCATGTTTTCAAGCCAAGCATGCCCACTTAGGGAGATTGGCCAGGATTGCGGCTACCGCGCAGCAGTTAAAAAAAATTGGGCCCATCTCCCCGCGAGGGGGACTCGAGTAAATGCGTCGCATAGGGGGTGGGTGTATTGCGTTAACGTTTAGTGTTTGGGGAGTTGGTGGTAGTGAATGCGTTGTATCAGCAGCTTCTTGACGTAGTTTGAATGAGTCAAGGATATAAGGCGCGTTCGTACCCTTTGATTCTGTGTCGCTTTTGTGGCGCAGTGGGAAGAGCACCATGTACCTCGCGTTCCGCCCGCAGGGTCGAGGGATCGAAACCAGGCGCCGGATAGTATTTTTTTATATATATAGTGTAGGGGGAGGGGTGCGGACTACGACTACGGACGTCAACGCGGGTGACATCGTGAGTTACTGAAATGCAACCAAGAAAATGCCGAGCGCTCATGTGTGTGGGTGCTGGCGTGGACCGCTCAGCGTCCTTGGCACATGTTTTCAAGCCAAGCGTAATTAGGGAGATTGGCCAAGATTGGCCAAAAAAAAACTTCATCATTCGCTGTTATCGCGGCAATACCTGCTCGGAACGAGAAATACACGTGATGGCGTACGCCCATCCGGGAGGATGTGCAATGATTACAACTTCAAAAAAATGAAGAAAGCTCACACTTATAGCAGCAATGATGGAGTAAAGGTTGTTATAACTATGTAAGGTCGTTGTAAGTAACGGCTGCAATCGTGGACATAAACGGTCTTGATGGTCGTGAAGCGTACAGCTTCGCTACCTTCAAGACTTACGCGTTAGTGTGAGCTTGCTTCATTTTTTTGTAGAAAAATGAAGGAGTCGGGAGCGTACGGGCAGGTTTCCTCGCGTAGGAAGAGGGATGTGGGGGAAAAGAAATGGTGAGGAGAACAACATTAGAAGGCGGATTTCGGAAAGAGCATCAAACGCGAGAATGTACCCCCTATGCCCCATTTATCGCCAAAGCGAAGACACCAAATATAATATAACCGAACATAGAGACAAGACTCAATTTTCTCATTATCAGGCAATACCAAAACTTTCTCTGTGCATATATTCGTGGAGCTGCCGAGAGTCCATCCCATCCGCTTAATTAAAAAGCGTTTCGCAGAGAAAAACATAAAAGCCTTACTGCGGTCAGACAAGAGAGGAGGAATAAAGATGGCATCTGAGCGAAAGCCCACCAGGGCTTCAAGATTCTGTTTTTGAGAACGAGAAAAAAAAAAGTCGCAAAAAATTGTAGTTGGTGGGCGTTCGGGCCTCTTTCATGACGGTCGCATAGTCTTCATTCTTACGCTCGTTAGGCTTACGTTTGGGGTCAACCTTAGGAATACCTAACCTTACGCCAAACAAGAGCGCGAGCGCATACCCGAAGACGTGTATTAACCAATGCTTACACAGACATTTTTCCTGTTTATCGATCCCCAATACTTACGTAGGATTGCATGCCCACCAAATGATGACACCACGTACCCGCCTAACTGAGCGGCGCAATAGTCACCAGAGAATCAGGCCACTCAGCGAGGCGGAATGTGCCGGCTCGATATGAAGCGTTCAGCATCAAGCATCTACATCGTCGTCGACCTAAACCTCGCCAGTGACGAGAGATGGCCGTCCGTCCACGCTACGACACCGCAGATACTCCGCCGTAAAGCTTGGAACGATTTCTCCCTGAGGAACACCCGAAGTAGAACTGAGAGGCGTGAAATGTCTAATATATCCTTCAAATTCTTAACTTATTAGTAGTGCTTAGGTGGTCCCCGAGTTTTTGTTTGCTTCCTTGTTTCAGTCCATGCCATTTTATAGCCATCCGACTGCTGTGTGCGCGAAAGCACAAAGAGCCTGTGCACAGGTATATGCTGGCTGCGGAGTGGCGCAGCTGCGGAGAGCACGTGCCCGAAGCTGGAGGCGGCTAGCGCACGCGGCGGCAGCGGAGCTCGGCGTGACGAGTCAAGAGATGCTTTGCCAAGGGTGCGGGGCAGCTGCGGGGCCCTATTCTCGACTGCACAAATTGCCGGCATTTAGCCCATGTTTTTTTGCGTAAGCCCGACGTAAGCAATCAGTGACGTGCAGCACCTATAGCTATGATGACATGCAGTGTAATTTGACGAGTCACTCATAAAGATCGCTACCAAGGTATCAAATATTGTGCAAGAAAGATATAAAAACACTTGGCATGTACTATAAAAATTAAGACGGTAGCTGAGGCTGACAAGAAAAACACATTTCTGGAGGTCAAATTTGGCGCCAACACCACAACGCGATCGAGTAACGTTGATCCAAAAGCGAGCGAAAGGCGGATGTCGAGCTAAAGAACATCACACAATTTTTTTACCGTATCTATTTATTTCTTTCAATCGCTTTTATTAACATAGCTGGGCTCTCTTACTTAATACAAGCTTTGTTGCGTTATCACCTTCCCTGCCGCCACCGCCACCACGCCATTGTCTGCTGCTATGTTACAAGTTTATGGCGTGATCACAGAAAAAGACGGCCGCGATTATCGCTTCTATGACACGTAAGAGCAGCGAAGCGCTCGTTCGTCAAGCTCGACTGCAATCAGCGCTGTAATGAACTAAATAGTCACTTTTCATTGTTAGTTTTGTCTTGAGTTCGATCATGTGACCCAACAGCTTACTAGTAGGACAAGTATAGACAAATGCCATGCATTGGGTTCTCTTTGTCATGGAGAGGCTTGTACTGCCCTCTTATGTTGCAGTTACGCCAAACAAATAATTTTTATTTCATTGCCAAACATAAAAGCAAAATACTGCATGTTATTTGTATGTTCCATGATCGCTGACTTGGAAGCAGTTGAAACTATAATTTGTTTCGGTAGGAAACATGCTTTAAACAGCGCGCATGCGAAACTGCGCCTGCTGCAAATTGCCGCACATTTCTTGGCGCCGTAAGCCGGGGCAATATTTTGCCCTATTTTGCTTGTATTTTGCGGCAAGCCGCCATTTTCAAGCTGTTACGTAGCATTACGTCACTTTTACGCAGGCTGAAGTTTCCAATGCATGACGTAACGTTCCCACCAACTGTTTAAATTACGTCACGCCTTCTCAGCCAATCACAGAGGGTGTGCGTATTACAAGCAGTATTGTTGTTGAATAGCAAAGACAGGCCTACATTGTCATGTCTAGTGCTTTTTGTCTGGTTTTTCCTTGCCGGCCAAGAATTATGCGCTTTCAGTAAAGAGAAATAAGGCAAACTTTAGAACTGGTGCCCGTAAACGTCATAAAACGTCAAAATGACGACAGCACACACAACCGCTTTGTCAACCGGAAGCACACGACCAAAATTGAAAGCCAATCAGAAAAGACTTCCGGAAAATTGCCAGAATTGCCGGCAATTTGTGCAGTCGAGAATAGGGCCCGCGGTCAAATAAAGGTAAAATTGCTGGTGACGGCGAAACTCGGCCCGACTAGGTTAGTGAAGCAGTGCTTCCAATGGCGCGGAAAAAGACAGCGACACTGAATAGACAATGCACATTGACACGATACTAGCAACTAGGAACCACGTACTTGCACTGTATATTTTTGCTTTCTGAATAAAGGTACCAGTTGCTAACAGCGCGTCGTCATGCGTATTATCTTTTTTGTGTCGCCGTCTGAAGTCTGCACTGTGAAAGCCTGCGGCGAATTTGGGTAGTTTCACGAAAGCTACAAAGAATAGCGCTCAGGAGGCCCGAAGCGTGCGTATAATCGTTCAGAGCAAGCCCGAGGATGTACATATGGGGTCGTGGGCAATACATTTGTGTAACGGTAAAGTAGGCTTTTGTTTTCCGAATCGCTCACATATCACTGAAGAATTCTAAGAGAACGGCGAATTTTACCTGTCCTGCCCTGCAATGCTGATGACGTATACGTGAGCAATATGGAGGGGGGGGGGGGGCATTTTGGCAACAATTCTCGCCGTCCACATGAGGATAGAGAGCCACGGAAGAACGGAGAATTACAGAGCACGTACGGGGAGGGGGTGTTTGCCGAGCCGGCCACAGCATTGGCTGCGGTAATGCTGCGTTCACACCGCTTCCGACCTAGTTGCAATGCAGGCGTCTAGTCGGAGTGCAGCTCACCCCCCTTGTCCCCCCGACGCACCCAAACCAACGTAATTTATTGCGGCTTTAACGCGCCGAAGCTACACATGGGCTACGATGCGCGCCGTAGTAAAGGGCTCCGGATAAATTTTGGCCAGGGAGTGTGTGTAACGTCCACCGAAATCTCGACACGCGAGCGTTTTCCATTTTCGCGTCCCTCAGACGAGCAGCCACCATGGCAGGGATCGAACTCGCGTCGTTGGGCTCAGCAGCACAGCGCCTTAGCCACTGAGCCGCCGCCCGTGGTTGCAGAAAACAACGTCGCCCGGTGCCTCGCCGCATCCGGCAACCGCTTGTACGCGTTGCGAAATGGAGTGTACAGCTAGTGCAGGACCGAATTGGTGGCAGAAAATGATTGAAATGGGAAGGGCGGCTACAAAATGCCGACACTGGTGGACAGCAAAAGCAGCAACAGGCAGTTAATGCCGCTACTAAAGCGAGCAAACATGGCCACTGAGATGATTAAAACACGGTGTGCGAGGGGCGTGCCCGAAATGCCGTGTTGTTATCTTCCAAAGCTGGAGCAAGGTGCGCGCATTAGCTAATCCTCAAGTGCGGGATGTAGAGGACAATATGCTCGCCCGATCTAAAAGGTCCACAAATGAATTCTGTGATTATGTTTCGTTGTTGACATCATTCGCTAAGTCCTTATTTGAACGACGTTTTAGAGCAGGGGCATATTTTCTTTCGTCGGCACAGATAAACATGCAAAAGAGGAGAAAGTCTATGATATGGTGGTCACAATCTGGATTCTATCATTTAAGGATGGGCAACGAACGGACGCAACAACCACACGCAAAAAAATAGGAATAAGCTCGTGTGGCTGAGTGATGAGTCGGCGTCTCCTGACGTCGTCGTCGTCGTTCCATGTAGTCACGGTACTAAAACACCGGGACACTCGTTTTTGTACGCCTCGCGCTAGAACGTAACGCGTACTAAATGAACATACCGGGACACTTGTTTTCCAAGGCCTCGCACTAGACCGCTTCGTGCTTCAAACACGTGGGACTTTTACAGAAAAGCTGTATACCTCTACCCTCCAATGGTTTCATCTCTGCGGGCAAGAACGCCAAGACGCCAAGAGAGAGAGAGAGAGAGAGAGAGAGAGAGAGAGAGAGAGAGAGAGAGAGAGAGAGAGAGAGAGAGAGAGAGAGAGAGAGAGAGAGAGAGAGAGCACTGAATTGCCATCGATTTTAGATACGAATGCACCGCAGGGGATGTCCGGCGTCTTCGTCCTATCGGACGCCGGTCAGGAACACATGGTCCCTGGCGGCGCCCTCTGCGAGTTGGATGGCAGCTACCTGTATCTCGGGAAGAGAGCTGAGAAATGCGGCCTCCCACTGCTCACTACCTTTTATATATATTTCTTGTTCAAAGGCCTGTGGTTTATTGGGCCATTGCCACACAATGGGTTGTCGTGTGGCTGCTGCAATGTTGCACCACTTGCATCTGTCCGTGTACCTATCACGATAGCTGCGGTGACACAGGGCGGGGTGAGGGAATGTATTTGATTGCAACCTTCGGCATGAATCTCTTTGTGATTTGTTTAGCGCAGTAAGGGCAGCAGAAAATTTCTGTCGGCTCAGCTTATAGTGCTGGGCAATCTCTCGGTAAGTTGCCAGTCTGTCCCTCCCCACTCCGTCACAGACGGCACGTTGTCGGATTCGGAGTCAGCCTGGTTCGTGTACCCTCGAGCTGCTTCATGTGCCATCTCGTTACACGGTAGAGACGAGTGAGCTAGCGTCCATAGAAGGTGGAGGTTCCTTGAAACCACAGCCGCCAAAATCCAAGACCGCCAAGAATACACTTATATACTGCATGCTTCGCCCCTCCCCAAGTTTTGCGTTAAGGGAGGTGCTCCGGGACTTTTTCCCCTTATTCGTCAATATATGGATGACGCAACAGAAGCCTAATAGAAAGCGACGTACGCCATTTGCAAAGCTTGAGTATACCATGCGAACAGTGCATACTTGAAGTACGACCAGGCTTTTCCCTTGCATGGGATGGCAGGAAGATTCACTATTATGCCCTCCTTGATGGCGTTGCATCTAGTTTCGATTTCGCTGTAACAAAAAAAAAAAAAGAGATCCCAGGCCGTCTTCACTAACCTGACACCCGCGGAGGGGCGAAGCAGGCATTGTATAAGTGTATTCAAAGATTGTAAGTTTCTTTCTTGCCACACGATGCGCGCTGACTGAGCGCTGGAGAAGCACCGGTGGGAGCAGCAATCACGCGCTTGCTGAGGTGGTGCGCGTCTCTCTGGCGTTGAACCGGATTTAAGCAATGAAAGGACGGACAGACTGGCCGTCAGTTGTCTTCGTGTCACAAACTTCCGAATGCTCAGAAGTATGCTTTACAGGAGAAAATCGGGCATTTGAAACCAATTTCGAGGCGGAATTTAACAAATTTCTAGTAATAATGCAATTAAATCTTAATAATTCCTGTATTTTAACTTATCTTAAATTATTTTCGTCTATTTTGAACTGGTTTTTATTCATTATATACTTGTTTTTGACCGTCGTTTGACAACTTGATTTACCGTGACGACATGTGACGACGACTACGACAGGAGACGCCGATAGTCCGTGCCCCTAAGGTGCTTCGCCCCTAAAAATGGCCTTCTAGCGGACACTTAAGGCAATGGTTTGTGGCTGCCCTGTGTTTTTGCCCTACTTTGTCCCAATGAATAGCATGCGTTACGCACTGCTACAATTAATAAAAAATTCTCTGCCAGAATGATGTGACAACAACTGCAGGTAGTTTGCGCGCTAGTGTAGGTAATTCGATTACCTCTAATGCGTGCAATAATCTTTAGACATCAAACGCATTAGACAAATATTGCACCCATGCAAGTTTCCGCCACTTGTTTCTGGTAGTTTTGTTTTTGTTGAGTCCACTTTTGTTGCACATTTCGAGCTAGCCGATAGACCTCAATTCATATTCTATCCAAGTGCGAGCGGCTGCGCAGTAATTCTGCGTAGGTTACAGATCTTTTGGCGTTTGTCATATCACCTTATAGCATTGGATCTTTGACACGTCGAACGCCATATGCGAGAATTATTCTCTATAGAGAGTACTTAAAGTATCTAAATTATCTTTTGCATCTCGTTGCTTTTATACCCCTGCCAGCTGACATGAGTAATAGCGCTAGACGCGCACTTTTTCTTCATATAAGATATTAAGAAAAGCGATGGGATTTCTTGTCGTAACCACCTATACACTTTTTCTTTCGTATGGGAGAGCGAGCGCGTATGTTTCTACTGAGAGCGGCAATACGTCTTCGTATCACCTTGTGCGCTTCAAGATTGCCTGTCGGTAAGACGCGGTGTGCGGGCCGTGACGCCAGCCATTATTGATGAGGTAACGCGGCTCAGGCCTGGAACGGGGGCCGGTAGCCTGCTCAAGCAGCATCGACACCTGGTGGCCAGCATGAGCCAACACGGGCACGGCTACGGGAAAGGCAGACGGAACGGCGCTCAGAAGCCGTTCTTTGATGGCTGCGCCACCGGGCATGTTCGGCCATTGTTTGAAAGCAGCATCAACACAGGCGCTGGGAAAAAAATATTCATAGGTGCCGATATTTTTACTGCATTCACACACATACCCATGCGTGTATGCGCGAGTTTATAGCCTGCACCCTTGTTTACATCTGAGGCTGTCAAGTCGCTGAGCCTACAGGAAATGTGTGAATAACGACTCTGTTGGGGATGACGAAGGAGGTAGGGCGTTATTTGCTTTTAAGCCGAGCGTAGCGATAGCACTAATGTGGCTTTTCTAATTCCTTTAGGTTTAAAGATACAGAACTGTAGAGGGGACCACGTCCATGCACTTGGCTTCCGTCTAGTTGGCATTCGATAACTCCGTTTTTTAGGCACTAGAAAATAGACACGGACAATCACAGCAGAGAAGAAAACCCACTTGAAAGCGTCGTTTCCCAAAATAATGAGCGCTCCAGAAGAAATTATCTTCCTAAATTAGCGCTTGTCATTTATAACCTGTGCTCAATCTAGCATTTACCACAATAAAATTTAGAGATGGAAGATCAAGGCATGTCGCCAAGCAGCCTGTAGTATAAATACGCTCCACCTTAATTCACTACCGGCCGTAGTCAAGCGACCTAGCGCAATTCTGTTGTAACGCGGTGTTCCGCCGCTGTGCACGTTCAGTCAAGTGCTACTGTCCGTCTTTCGCGACTATCCGCCGTAACAAAACTCTCAATCATGTCGCGACGTTCCGCCGTAACGCACGTTGAACCCTAACGCCACTTAACGGCGTTGTATGAACTTCTCAATGTTATGGGGAGGGAGAGGGTGGTAAGGAATAAAGTGCTAAATTCACTCCTTGAGAGGGAAACACATGCAGACAGGTAATATCTCACAAGTAGCTAAGCTACGCTTGCAGGAGTGACATACGTATTTGTTTGACCGAAAATATGAACAAAAAAAAACCAGGAAATAAAGAACACGGTTCAAGAGGAGTGCGAATACGCCAGCAAGTAAGCTATAACGAATTGACCTCACCGTGTAACCCAAAGTAGTTTAAGTAGACGTATCGATCAAGAAGAGTTGGTGAAGAATGGGTAGGGAGGCAATTAGGAGACAGCCATCAAACTCTTGCAGAAATGCGGAGAGAGGAAAAAAGTAGCTCTTTAAACCGCCCCCCCCCCCCCCCCCAAGCCTATGTTTTTTTTTTGCCACTCTAATTACTTTCCCTGGGACATTTCGTTGGAGAACACCTTACCAGAGATGGAACAGTATTGTGGCCGTTGAAGATAGGAATATTAGGTTGAATATTTGCGTTTGGAGTGATGTTTTGCATTCCCACGGCACTTACTGCTGACTTAGCAATGTTAAAATCCATTTCTAAAAAAAGAACATCAGTGCTCTAGGCATCATTACCTGAAATAAAATCTCGTAATATCAAAAGCGTGGACGCTTCGCACGCGTGAGCATTAATTTCCTAGAGAACACGAACAAATATCCGTTTGAACAATGTTTTATCCACATAAGGTCCCGTTTTCTCAGCACATCCGCCGCATTTCCTTGCCGAAGTGGGGAGAGACGAGTGACGCACAAAGTTGGGACGGAAGCCGGACATGCCAGAGTAAACCGATGCACACAACCGAAGCACACAACTCAATCTCATATAAAAATACCAAGAACCTATAAATAAACAGCAGGCCTCCAGAAGAAGAATAAGCTAACCAAGACTAAGTACCTGCAAATTAATTTAACCCTTGAGCTCAATATATTTTCGAATTCCTTGTCCTAATTGCTTCCGGTCTCATCATGCTTCCTCCAAATCTTTGCAATAAAGCAGTAGTTAGCCTTTAAAGGGAATGACGGGGATATAGCCATCGGCACGCCGTGTTTCACAATCACTGCTGCGGGAGATAGTAGAAGTAAAGCGCCCACGAATAAATTCTTGCTGTACGCGGCGAGTATGCGCCCTTGACTCTCTGTTGATCGTTCGGCTAAGCTCTTAGGGCGGCAAATGGGTCGTGAAGCACATTTCAAGCGTACCTTTTTTTTTTTCCTTAATCGTCTCGAAATCATTACCACGGCACCAGAGCGGCATTCCCAACGTACTTCTCTTATCATCAAAACGATTCTTGCAGGAGCTCTAAAACCGGACAGTCTGCGTCGTTTAAGCTATCGGGTACTGAAGAAGTCATGAACATAACTTTGATTATTAGAAAGCAGAACGGCTTCTGAGATCCTTTGCAAGAACGGGACACGTATTGCATGTCCCCCAATCAGTGCAAAGAGGGGAAAGAGAGAGGAAGAGAAAACAAGACAAACAGAAGTTAAAGTGAAAACGAACCTTTTGAGGGAGGGAAATTTATCGCGGTTTATCTTTTTGCTAGCTCCGCAGAAGACCAGAGAGCAGAATTCACTTAGACATGCATGAGTTCAGCGCAATTGCTGCAGTGGCTCGTGAAGTGTCCATTTCTTTTTTTCGTTTTCATTTACTTTTATGCTGCCTTTGTTGACGTTCACGCAAGCTGACTAGTGCTTTGCGTAGCTCCCCGGCGGTGAATGGACTTCTGTTGCGCAGCTTTTTAGTGCACAACACTTTGGCGGCCACTACTGTGGTTTGGAGGCGGCGATGGCGACGGCGGCGGCGTTGTAACCCAGCCAGCGAAGACAGAAAGAAAACGGCGTAGGAAAGTGCGTCGAAAGAGTGAGGAGAGGGAGGCTGCTATAGCGTCATCCCTCTGACTGCCTCCACCTCATACTTTTGCCATGCGTAGCTGCCGGAGAGCGCCCTAACCCTTAAACTTTCACCAGACGCCCCTCCCCCATTCATGGTTCATCCGAACCACGTGACGTTTTCCCGGGAGGTTCAAACACGATTTGCTACAACATGCTCGGCGGCGGCGACGCGCTGCGATATAACGACAGAGTTGCGCGCGCCGCCGGGCGTTCGCTGAACATGCGATCGCTTCCTGAGACACAGCATATATGCGCCATTATTTTGCATTAGGAAGTATACTAATCGTCAGGGTTTTCTTTCCGCACTTCTACAGACGGAGGACGGCACAAGGGGATTTGTGGCCATGTACCACTTCAGATAGCGGTAAAACGCGCGGCTCTGTTTTACGCTTCAAAGGAAGCCCCCGTGGTGGTGAATGGGGCGAACACGCACAAACCGAGGTGCGGTGGGATGCGCAAAAGTGCCTAGGCCCTGCATAACGCATAGCCGTGAAGGCAGTGCAAGTGATAGCTCGGCGCAGCAACTTAACCACCGCTAACGTGAAAGCACCACCTTCACATGTACCAGCAGGCTGAAAGATCGCTCCTACATAGAAGCCAGAGTTAGCTGATCCCCGCACGTTCGTTTTCTGAAGGAGAAGCTGGGCTCCTTTGCTCAGGGGTTACGCGTGCTGCCAGTACACCTGCGGCAAAGGTGTATTGGCGCCATTTCCGTGACGGGTATGATGTCAGTGAAATCTTGGGGTATCGCGGCATAAAACTCTTTCGTGCTAAAATATATGTATAAAATACAACATTTAAAATATATATATATAAAATAAAACATGAAAACGAACAAACCTAAGTATAACTTAAAGGAGCCATGAAGAGAAAATGCAAGTTGGTTTTATTCGAAATATTTCGTGTTTTATAGTGCCCACAGCGCTTGTCCGGATACAAACGGTGCTTTATTCACTGAGAAATTAAACAATTTAGGTTAAAATTTTGATTTTCCCGCTCAATCGTGCGTTTTCGTGGTCCCAAGTGACATCACTGAAACCGACCGCTCTGCAGCCTAGAGTACCTTCATTCACGCATCCGCCGTACAGGGTAGAGACACGTATACGCTGGCGCCGCCATTTTCGGTTGCTCGCTCGCCGCCGAAGCAAGTCATTGTGTCAAAACCGCGCAAAATTATCGCCGCCACGCGGTTTACTGAAGAAGTTTGAGTCATATTGTCTGTTTCGCGTTGCTTGGTCTCGTGGGAAACGAAAAGAATAACGCGTTGAGCCCGTTGGCCCAATTGCGGCGGCACGGGACCGTTCAAAGGTTGTCTCCACCCTGTACAGCGGTGTTGGTTTGTTCCCGCGTTTCTTTACGTTCCGTAACATAGATGGCGCCACCATACCGTGGCAAGCGTGTGGTTTGTTTTTGCCCGCATTTAAACCTGGCTTGTTTTTGTTCTGGGAGAAAATATTCGTTCCCTGAAACAGTGCTCGCTCGACAAATGGGGTCACGTAAGACACCGTTGCTTGCGTCAATCGGCCAGTGTCGTCTGAGACAACCCCAAGCTCCGTAGTGCTGTGCAGCGAAACCAAGCATGCTGTGCGCAGTACGAACAGCAAAACGCATCAGTACTTCTATGTTTACATGTGCTTTCGTAACTTCCACTGTTTGTCCCATCATTCTTATTGCTTTGTAAAGAATGTGCCCTAAATTTAAGCGCAAATCGCTCGTTCGTCTAGTTTGTAAGTTCTACCTAATTTGCGTCTGCTTCTGCCAGCCTCCGCCAATCGCAGAGCTTAGCTCATGTGACGACATAGGTTCTGTTGCGGGAAATGAGCTGGTGGGTCGCATGACCATTCCCGTTTTTCCTAATTATGTAGCTTATTTGAGCGAAGTTTACGTTAAAAGTGGTGTCAGTATGATTCTAACGAGACAATCTTTTGAATGAACCAAACTTGTGTTTTCTCTTCATGGCTCCTTTAATCTTTGGTTCTAAAGGTGACTTCCCTGCAAGAAGACCGCGTGAGCAGGGGGGCACCCTTTACAGGCCGTGTGCTTCGTTGTACTGGCGTCACTTCCGTGACGGCATGACGTCAGCGAAATCTTCGTGTATCTGGTAATAAAACGCTTTCGTGTTAAAAAAAACCTGGAATAATTAAAAACATGTTAATCAACTGTAAACATGTCGTGCCTAAAATATACGTGCACAACTGCGCTCTGATAAATCACGTGTACCCATTTTACCACATTCTGTCAAGTTCACGCTAAACAAAACTGCAGAAATCAATTCCGATTAGCGACTCTAGTAACTGCAATTAGAGCTCTTCCGCAGGCGCAATCTGCGATACATATAGGAATACTCGCAGAGATGGGTGGAGAAAAAAGAAGAGTTCGCAATTGTCTCCAACTCCTCTCCCGCCGTTCCCTGATCGCCGGGTGCGGAAGATTCGAGATTTCAATTCTTTCTTTCAAATTTTTTTGCAGTTATTCAAGCTTGGAACATCTGACACAACAAAATAAACATATTCTTTATGGCAGACTAAGTCATACTCCCGTTATAAAAAAAAAGAAACCGGATGAGGGAGTACTTTATGATGCAGTGTAGAACGAGCTCGCTCCGTTTTCGATTACTTCGTTCGTAGATCATAGTGATTAATCTCGCGGTGTGCGTAGGGACCAGGTTTTTCTTTTGAGAGCTCGATTTAATACGGGCAGATGATCGACGTTCCCGTGGTTCACCTGAGCGCGCTTTCGCCGAGAGTAAGGTGTTCTGTTTTAAGAGAGTGCATGATGATAGCAAGAAAAGAATTGCGTTTCTTGTTCTGCGTTTCCTGGATCGATAACTCCGACACAGTCGACAAAGAACATGCCAAAGTAAGGGGTTGCCTTCACTTTCGTGAATGCAAAGTATGTAATACAGAAGGTTCTTCGATGTTTTAATCTGCTTTAGTACTTTTATCTGTGCGTTGGATCAAAGAGAAGAATAAAATTAAGTAGGTGATGTTGACTATCCAGGGCCATTACTTTCATTCGACTTAGGCACTGGCTACGAACTTTCTCGCTGCCCGGCAAGCAAACCATCAGAGAAGCAATGGCTAGGTAATGTCAGCAAGTTTCCTCTTAAATGTCGCAACTTCTTTTAAAGTGAAGCTTTGTACCTCTGCCAGCCTAGGGTTCTGTCGCGACCATCGGCGTACACAGAAAACTCCCGCAAACAAATAAAAGGAACTACTGGCACCGCCAGGAATAGAACCTGGACCTACTAGAGAAACGGAGCGAGAGCCCGTTGTCTCGCAAATTGGGCTACGACAGCACGCGGTTACGTGGGAGACAGATGGTGTACTTACCGAGCACAGCTGTGGGTTTACCGTTCTCGGTGAATGTCACGTGATAGCGTCACGCCACCTCTCGAGCCGCTGTGCGCGTGCCCACGGCACGTGTAGCAGCCGTGCGCGTGCCAGTGGTTAGTCCATCTTGTCGTACAAGAGTTTGGACTCGTGTGCAACACCGATACCAAACAACAGACTACCGTCCGTGGGACGTGCATTGACTCTACGTTCACGAAGAATATAACTGCGGAGAAAGCGCAAACTCTGTGTGTGTATCCCACCGATCATGAGGCCGTTCGGAACATCCTGCTGAAGTGAAATAATGAAGAAGGTGTTACAGGTACAGTGTAACGTGCGATTAACGCAAGAGGGCCGTAGTCATCCGTGGTCGGTGGTGTATAAAGCTTCGCTTCCCAACCACCTCCACAGGGTGGATTGGCCCGAACTTTTTTGCGCTTTGCTTCAAAGAACTCTTAGAACATACATGCTTCTCTATTAAAGCATCCTGCGTCGGTTTTTTTTAGCCGAATGAGGTGAAGCGTGTTTACCGCCTTGTCACCCATATTAACTCCTTTCTAGAATTCCTAGCTGCTGGAGCAGTTTAAGGTGTCTGTAAGCACATACCAGCGTGTCAATGAACCATAGAATCTTGATCTCAAATATCAGGGCAAAAATATTTCCTGCTCAAGTGGGCGCGCAATATATATTATCAGCACACTTGCGCAGGAAATGTTTATGCAGTTATTACTGAAAACGAAAAAGGTTTAGCTGTACGTGAAGGCCATTTAAATCCTGCCACAAGGTTAGCCCTACGGCAAAGAATTTTCTGTACAAGCTTGTTTTCTCGCAGAAGCGAAAACGACACAAATCGCTCTTTTGGGGGCGATGTCATGACGCGGAATGAACATGACAACAAATTATTTTAGCTACCAAAGCACAAAATGTAATTACTCACTCACTCACTCACTCACTCACTCACTCACTCACTCACTCACTCACTCACTCACTCACTCACTCACTCACTCACTCACTCACTCACTCACTCACTCACTCACTCACTCACTCACTCACTCACTCACTCACTCACTCACTCACTCACTCACTCACTCACTCACGCACGCACGCACGCACGCGCGCACGCAGCTATGATGTTCTCCTGAAGGGGCTGGCCTTCCCTGATTTCTGCTTTTTCCTCCATCGCCAACAGAATGTCTTTGTTCTTTCTATAGTACCCTGATTTGCGTTTCTCCCTCGATCGCTATACGCGTGAGAAGGCTTAAAAGTCTTTTTCACGCGTATACGGCCTCGAAGGAGACATCGAGGCTTAACACACCTTGCGCAAGAGCTGGGAAAGGCATTAGCAGTAGAACAACGCAGGTGAAAATAAGCTTGAAAGCCCAATGAAAGCCACCCTTTTTCACTTTGAACCAAAAGCGGGTAATAGAAATGATTGCCCATTCGGAGTACGCTTATTAAAGGGAAATGTTCCGGAACAAGAAAGTACTGCTAGGGGTGTTCAATTAAAAGCGATACAGCACATACCGAAAAAGGACTTGTGTATAAAAGGAAGACATTTCTATTTCTGTGAGTTTTTAGGGCGACACGTGTACTGGGCCCGGAATTCGCCCCGGGGCATAGTGACTCTATAGCTCTTTCTCTCTTCAGGGATATCAGCTTTTTTGATTGAATATAGGGTTTAACGCGCCGACGCAACGCAGGCGATGAGGCGCGCCGTAGTGGAGAGCTCCGGATTAAAGTTGACCACCTGGGGATCTTTAACGTGCGCCGAAATCTCGTACACACGGCCGTTTTTGCTTTTCGCCTCCATCAGAAAACAGGGATATGTGCTACTGCGACGGTCTTCTTTCCCGTGTTCTTGCTCTTTCACGCTTTTTTCCATGTCAAAATTCCATCACCCAGTAGCTCAAACATCGGGGTTGAATACTTTCTCGGCCTTCTGCGCCTTGACTAGGGCATGGTGCGTGTCCAGTATCCACCCGTAGCGATGTTCAATGAAGCTCCGAGCCCACGTGGCGGCATACACAGAGCGCGTCCAGAACAATCCCCAGCCCATAACCTTTTCGCAGTACCTTCTAAAATTGTTTCTAGTTTTGGTGACCAGGAGTTAAACTAAATTCGCATATTGGGTGATATGGGTCTTCGAGCGCTTTTAATCCACGTCGTACGTTTTGTGTGACTGACGTATCAAAAAAAAAACAGTAGCCCAATTTCCGATAAATTTTGTTGAACACGAGCGGTTTCCGAAGCGTTATTCCTTTGTTTTCAAATATTTTGTTCATGGTTGTTCCGTTATAATTTATGCCGGTTATTTTTACAGGCGTGTAGTATGATGTTAGTCATGAGAACAACTTTTAATATTCGTTCTACTGATGATCGAATAAAGCAATCTTGTTTCATTTCAATGACCACCACTGGCTGCGTAGAAAGACTTCCCAGTCGCTTGCACGAGCGGGAACCTGAAGCTATACAAAAGGCGACACACCTGTTTTGTTTTTATTTGCATACAATTTCATAATCGTTTCGGCAGCAATCAGAGCTTGCGGTCTCACCGCAACTTACACTGGTAAACCGTATGTCTACAAGCTTATTTTTACTAGACAACGCTTTCCTTGAGCGGAATGATTGCCGTTGGAAGAAATAGAGAGATACAGAGGTAGAAAGGGGTGGGCTTTGCGGGCTTGGTTCAGAACCAAGGGTCTGTCTGAAGTCGAGCGTTTTCGTTTCCCCGTCTAGTCGAGGAAGTTCGGCGGAAAAGCCGATGCTTTTTCGTGTACGTCGGGATACTCTCAACGAGCCTTGTAGGGCAGCGCCACGTTCAAGAGGGAATGCAGGAATGATAGAAGGAATCGTAATGGGAAGAGAGAGAGAGAAAGTAGCCAGAATTGGAGAGCAAGAAAGCAGACGCAAGAAAAAACGTTGAAGCGGCTGAGCGCAAAGACGAAACCAATAACTGGAAGCAGCCATGCGAGACCTCCGCTTCCAACTCTCTTCTTACCTATATCGCAGAATTCGGTCTGCGCAGCTCCACTTTATCTTTCCGATGAGACGCGAGCAACGGGCAACAAAGGCGGTAGAGATTGGGGCCCAACATAGGCCGCACTGTTCTTTCGATCTTTCGAAAGAACAGTGCGAGCGATTGTCCAGAGCTCGAAAGTAGCGCCAAACTTCTCCACCGGCGCCGAAGCAAAGGCACGCGGATGTGGAAAAGGGTAGCTGCCGTCGAAGCAGGGTGAGCGCTTCACAGGCGATACTAAATACGCGCCAGGCAGAAAGAGAATTCGAAGCGAAGTAAAGCACTGATATATGATCGCGATATAGAGAACATGCTGCCAGGTGCTCTTTTCTCCATCATAAAATAACACGGGTGTATACCTACAGGAAACGTAGCTAGAAAACGGAGTTGGGGGGGGGGGGGGGGGGCGATGAGATAGGGAGAGAGAGAGTGATGTGGCTTGGAGCGACGGGCTCATATCCATTGGGACGGGAGATCTGTAGCTCTGTATGTCAGCACCCGCTATGTGGGGGTATGCTCGCTAGTGAGACGATCCTTTTAATGCGTAGCATTCTTTGCCGAGTATGCCCACAGCCGGGGCCGTGTAACGCTCTGCATTTCCTCAATAATGCAGATTTTGCGGAAGTTCCACCTTTAATCGTTGCAATAAGATAAATGAAGTTAATTGGAGAAACAGAAGTTTGAAAAACCAAAAAGTGAGAAAAATATACAAAATATTGATAATGGCGAATCGTGGAACGCCCTCCATTACCGCAATAAAGCATATTTAGAGGAGGTTTCCCCTTTAATGGTTATAATACCCAAAGTGGAGTTACTTGGTGGAACGAATTTTGAAACACTAAAAATTACGAAACGTACGTAAAAATACCAAAAGAAAACGAACCATGTTACGCCCTTCATTTGCACACAAATGCAGTTTTGGCGGAAGTAACACCTGTAACCGTTACAATCCCCTAAATCAAGAAGATAGGTAGAACAATATTTTGAAAAACCATAATGCACGGAAAATATTAAGAAAATACCGAAAATGGGCGAACCATGAACCGCCCTCCATTTCCACAATAATGCAGACTTAGACGAGGATTTACCTTGAATCGTTATAATTTCGTAAGTTGAGTTAATTCGTGAAACAGAATTTTGAAAACGAAAAAAATAAGAGAAACATTAAAAAGCGAAAATTGTCAAATGTGTAACGCCCTGTATTTCCCAAAAATGCAGATTTCGCTGAAGTTCCACCTTTAACCGTTATAATAGCGTAAATTGGGATAATTAATCGAACAGAACTTTGAACAGCCAAAAAAAGAGAAAAATATAAATAAAATACTGAAAATGGCAAACCGTTGGAGGCCCTACATTTGTAAGAAATGCAGAGTTCATGGAAGTTCCACCTTGAATTGTTATAATAGCATAAGTGGAGATAATTTGTTGAACAAATTGTGAAAAACCAATAAATAAGAAAAATAGAAACAATATAGCAAAAATGCAAAAATAGCGAACCGTGCAACGCCTTGCATTTCCACAAAAATGCATATTTAGACGAGGATTCACCTTTAATCGTTTTAATATCGTAAGTTTATTTAATTGGTCGAACGGAATTTCGAAAAACCAAAAAAAAAACAAGAAGAATATATAAAAAGCGAAAATGGCAAAACCTGTGACGCCCTGCATTTAAAAGAAATGCAGATTTCGCAGAAGTTCCGCTTTAATAGTTAAAATAGCCTGAATGGAGATGATTGCCAGAACAAAACTTTTAAAAACTGAAAAATAAGGCAAATAGAAACAACTTAGCGAAAATGGCGAACGGTGTAACGCCGTTCATTTCCACAATGACGCAGATTTCGCCGAAATTCCACCTGTAGCCGTTATATTTGCGTAAATAGAGATGGGTGATCGAACAACATTTTGAGCAACAAAGAAATCAGAAAAATATTAAAAAATTAGTGCCCTTTCACTCTGTGAAAAGGGATGACATGCAAAGCTGTACGCTGTCCAAGGAGTGCACGTTACAAAAACAAAAAAAAAAAACAAAAAAAAAACGTTTGTTGTAATTTGTGGTCTAGCATACTTCCTAGCCAATGAGCTGAATGAACCTCTGAAGAATCCAAGCGTTATTCTTGCAGAAAAACATGGAGCGGCCTGTATACCTCCCGCGTCGTAAGCACCTTGCTGTTTGTGTAACACACAAACCCAATCCGCCATGCCACTAAGGCCTCCGGACTGCTCCCATTGGGCCGTTTAACGTCCTCGTTTAAACCTCGCACCAGCACAACGGACATGCCATTCATCAGTATGGGCATGAAACCTATTCCGGCGCGTGCACGCCCCTCCCTCCCACTATTCTCCACTACAAACCTTCGCACGCATGAACCGGCAACCGGCCATGTGCACGGGCTTAGAAGTGACAGACGCGGTCGAAAATATACCCTGGAAGCCCTCTCAAGAAGTGATATTGGTTCACGCCGGCGTTCCAAGCAGGAAAGTTGCTGTTCATCCGGGAGGGATTCGCCGCTACAAGCCGAGCTGAACTTGAGGCGGTAACGGTGGCGCCAGCGTCTTTCCGCTGTTTTTTCACCTGTTCGCGCTTGTATTCGGGCCAACGCTTCAATTCTTGCTCTTCTTCCTGCAAACAAACAGCATGCATCCGTCACATAACTATGTAAAACCTGGAAGCCCTTGAGCTCTATTGTCGCGTACAAACATGTGGCTATCCGTATCCCTCCCCCCTCGTAGGCATCTTACTGTCTGTGTAAGATGTCTGTGTAACACATCAACCCACACCCAAACCGCTCGATTAACGAGGACTGCCGACCTAAGTGCATTGAGCCATGTAATTTTGACATGTAAATCTCCGGCCAGCACAACCGGCATTTCATCGGTAGCGCCATGAAGGCTAGCTGTGCGTGCACGATTCCCTTTTTCCACTCGCAAACCATGCACGCATGAACCGGCAACCGGTGGTTGCGCATAGTTAGGTGTGAAAGACACCAGCGAAAATGTCGCTCGGAAGGCCTTCCAAGCTAAAAAAATATGGGCTCATGCCGGTGTTACAACTGGGCAAGTTTCCCTTCAACCGGGAGGGATTCGCAGCTACTTGGCGAAGTGGAATTTGAGCGGAAACGGCGACGGCGGGCTTCGGCCGTTTTAGGGGGCAGCCCTTTGGCAGCCGTTATCTGGGCTTTGCGGGAGCGGCGTCTGTTTAAGTCCGCGCAACCGAGTGAGCGAACGCAGTAGCAACGCAAGAAAGAAAACAGAGAGGAGTGTCTAGCGAAGGGTGAGGTGAAGGACGACACGTGCGGCTATGACGGCCTCTCTCTTACTGCCTTTCCCTCGCACATGTCTCATGTGTTGCCACCAAGGAGCGCCCTCTCCCTGACACTTTCCCCAGACGCTGTTCCGTTCTCCACTTATCCAATACACGTGAGATTTGCGCGCGAGGTTCAAACACGATTTGCAACATGCTGGCCGGCGGCTGCAGCGCGCTTCTAGGTGGCAGCAAAGTAGCGCACGCCGCCGTGCGTTCGCTGATTACACGAACCCTTCATGAGACGTAGCAGAAATACGCCGTGACCGAGAAGACTGCAGCCCTCGCTGTGCGCAAATTTCTTATTAGGAAGTATAGCAATCGTTAGTGCATTTTTTACGCCCATCCGTGCTTCTGCTTATTTTTCGCAATCTGATAACCGCACTACCGCCATTAGCGGCCGACTGCGCAACTCGCCGAATGGGGCATCAGTGGAGGTAAAGGGAAAAATAGTTGTGAAAGAGGTGTCAGCGGTGCCGAGGAGGAGCCTCGAAGCGGCGCCGAGTAAATCAGTTACACCGGAATGAAAACTCGGGGGTTAGACCTATACTGCTTTGCAGTAAAAAGTACTGAAAATGGCGAACCCTTCTATCTCAGGTACTCAGGTACATCTCTCACGAATTTTCTAACACAGTCTTTCGGAATAACGCAACAGCCGTAGCGTTGCCCAAAGGAAATAACTGCTGATAAGACACTATGCAGTAGTAACATTACTCTAAATATTACCTTCCTGTATTCTGTGTACTACTTAATTTAGTTAGAGTACCCTCCCTCCTCTTCCATTGTTTACACATCCCAGGTCGGTCGCATGCATTGACGTCATCATCAGGCCACAAGACTCTGTGCAGCGTCGCTTGAAACTGCAGGCTCATGGTTAGAAATGCGCATCTTTTTCTGATTACAAGCGCCTTTACTCTTTACCCCTATCCCCCTCACCGCACTACTCCAAAAGGAACGAAAGAGCGATTAGACGCTTTCACTGCGCAAACGCACGAGGCTCTGGCTTGACCTTGGCTGAGCTTGAAAGCTAGACTGTCGCTAACTGAAACGAGCCGTTTCCGCCGATTGTGCTGGGAGTAAGTAGCTTCGCTTAAAATATGCCTGAACAGCGCGTCAAGATTTGTTATGGCGGCGTTACTTCTTATTACTGCTATTTTTATCCCATCAAAGGGCACACATTTGTGCTTTATTTCTTCTAGTTGGCTTCACAGAATAAGTATCGTTCCCTTCAATGCTATGATGAAACTGCTAAGCAGCTTGCGAGAGGGGTTGAAGCCGAAATTTTTAATGCCCAGGCAGCATTATAACACTTTGCAATTTAGAGTGAGGACATTGCAGGATTTGTCGTGGTGGCCACTCAGAGCGCATGACGCTTTTTATTCTGCTGAAAATACCATTAACAGAAACAAACTAGGCTTTGAGGCTCTGAACGACTCTTAATTAGCCCATTAACAAATGAGGCAGGCGAGACAGCAGGTTGTAGTCCAAAATAAAGCTGCAACAAATTCACTTCAATGCCCCACGACTCTTTTTATTGCAGCTATAGCTATTTAGATTTCAAATCAAGTTCTGCATAAAGCTTTTGTGTAACTACTTAAAGAACCTGTATGTGAATAATCCGTCTGAAAGTCTCGGATTGCGCATACTCGCGTCGGACCGCAGAGGGCCATCGCAGTGCTATTCATAAAAGTTTCCAGCGTTTATTTCGTTTGGTTCGTACGCCACTAGAGACGAACTAATCACCGTGTCAAAACACGAAACTTTACCATTTTGTGGCAAGCCGGTGTTCCATCGAGCACTTTTCTTGATTTCCTTGTGGCGCGGGTACCATTTTTCATCACGGACCTTTATTGCTTCCCGCACCACCTTACAAGGTAACGCCAGCTTGGAGGGAAAAAAATGTGTTAACTAATGCTTTTGCTTCCGCCATTAACGCATACCGGTGCCTGTAACAAAAGAACACCACCCCTGTCTCTTTTTTCAGTCTTTCCGTGCTTTCCTATGCAACGCTTTACCCTGCCGTGTTCGTGGCGACCATCTCTCGGTGAGCAGCATGTTCTCTGTTCGCTTTCTTTGTTAACACCGCAGAGTACTCTGCCTAAGTGGCGGTAAGCGCAAAAACGCGCAAGTACCCTCTTTTGCTCACGCACGCACAGTCCGGATGTCTTGAGAAAAAAAGTGTCGTTCTTTATGGCTTTTTTTTTATCTCGGCGCGGCTGTTCCTCTGAAGAGACAGCGGGAATATGAAGAACCTTGATCAAGGAAGGTTGACACCTGGAGGGCCTTGAGTCTACTTGTTCGGTTCGCTGGTTTAGACACGTATAGGAAGTCTTACGACATTTTCCTGGACGCTGAAGGGCAAGGTAAAAAATAACTGAAAAACTAACGCGTAAAATAAAGTGATAAAGATAGCCGCGAAGAGCAAAAGGGTAAGAGAAAATTGCCTCCAAGTGCGAAACATTTTAGGGCTGTGGTGACTCAGCTTTAAAAATGTAGAAGACCCGGCTTCGCGAGACCCAAATGAGCCCACAGAAGTAGTGAAGTACACCCTTTGTCTAAAATTTTGTAGGCCAATTCTAAGCATTATGGACCACAAAGAACTCAAAAACCCAGCTTTTCCTTTATATGTGACAAAATTATTTTATTACAGTAACAAATAAGGGTGTTTTCTCTAGCTTTCCAGTATAAAATGTTTCAGCCTCGCTTGGGACGTAAGCCTAGACATTGAATTTTTCGCGGCCTGCGTGTTTACGGCTTGGCCTAGAAAAGTTTGTCAAAGACTGTACCTTTCAGGACAACGCTTAGGAACCGCATGCAGTGGAATTACGCTGATACGATTAGCAATAATGCGTTTTTCGGGCTAATACGTTGTTTGTTTTATTCCCAGCCGATGTCCCTTAGAAATAATGAATTTCTGTGCATTTATTACGGTCAAATTTTCGCCGAGACTTGGATAATAATACCGCGAAAGTGGATCTTGAGCGCGAGATTTAGAAAAATGGTACGATTATTCTTCGCTATACTAACACAAATATTCTAACACGCCACTATCTGCACGTTGCAGAGTCGCTGGGGTTACGGCAGCGCAGTTTTGGCGGTGAAAACATCGCTGCCAGGAGTGCCCGCTCCGTCCAATGGTGATGACACGTCAGGCGATTTACCGCACCATGTAGCAAAACGTATCAAAATCAAGGAGCGTGCGCAATACTCTCGGCAGGCAGCGGTTTCCCTTCCCGATTTCACGCCATGCTTAGTACTTCCCACGTTGTTCTTTTGCTCTTACTGCCTTGTTGCTGTGCTCGGGGATGCTGCTGTGGTTCTGAGGCTTTTTTTTTTCTTCTTCTTTGGCTGCCGTGTTGCTGTGCGCGCTGATGCTGCCAGGCTTGTGAAAATTTCGAGGAAACACCGGGCGCTCAGTTGAAAAGAAGAAAGTGAAGAACAAGTTGACCAGCTACTTCAATAAAAGTGAGTTGCTGACGGAGTGTGCCTATTTCACTCCTTTTTTTACGTCCTTGTATATACGATTCTCCCATAATACGTTTTATTTTCCAGTTCCCGTGAAAAACGTATCGAAGTGATTTCACGGTACGTACCCGGTAAAGTGACGAAATGATAGATATCCTATCTAATTTTTTAATTAAAAAAAAGCACGTAAATAATTTACGCTAGCTCGTACGAGTTTTTGTCGTACGTTTTTCCTTAAGACTGATCTTTAGTCTGTTTCGCGCTTTTTCGTTAAATAATGTACCAACTTGCCCAACTACAAACCCTGCTAACACTTTGCTCTTGAAAGCCGTATTGGAGCTGGATACAAGCTGAAACGTCTCTTTCGAGTGAGTGCGTTCCGTTGCCTTCCGTGAAGGGAGACTCGAAGCGCTAAGACGCACAGCCGCGAGTTCCTCAACTTTCGGGGGGGAAGGGGTTGGGGGAGTAGGAAGGGGGTACAAAATAAGCCGGTTTGCTTCAATCTTTCGAGCGAGTGACGAGGCTTTTCTGATTAGACGTCAGGAAGGAAAATCGCCTTGCAGATGTGTACTCGCCACCATACCTGCAAACTAAATAAAATGGCGAACACAAATGTTCACTTTTAAGCCAAAAATTTTTTTTAGGGTGGAAGGCCATGCGGGGTTTCTTAAGTGAAAGTGATTGTTTCGGACGAAGCCAATACTTAGTAAATACAAAAAACCGGTGCCGATACGGTGTGGCACAAGTAGCCGTGTTTACCTTTACCGCGATAAGAGAAATCAATTGAATTGAAACGGCGTGCGGACAAGAAGTACAGGTAAAGCCGAAAACAGGCCGCTCGAGACAAATGAACCCTTTTACATGCATCAATTTATTTTCTGTCAGCTGAAAAGTGATTTATTCTCCACTCGTTCACCGGTGATGCGTGGATTTATTTGCGAGCCGAACATGTTACGGCTGCAATAAACAAGCTCGAGGATAAACGGGTAAATACAAATGCAGCATAAATTCATTCATTTCTGGTTTGTTCCGAATACACTTTCAAAAGTTTAATTGAGCTTTCCAAAGTGTTTTCAATAAAGTATTCCATTGTTTATTAGCTAGCTTCCTGGCTTCTCCGGCATTTTCATAAGGAAAAGAGATGTTATAAGAATATGTACACGCAATTCGATTGGTTAAATAAAAAAGCGGCAGTTCCAACATGACACTGAGTAGATAAACTGACCATGCTTCGTAAAGCACGTTTTCTAGCACTTGTAATAAAAAATTTTCTCCAATGCCATATTTGCGCAAGCAATTCTAAATTTTAAATCACACCACTGATTACATTCCCCGAATTCACTGCGAATTTCAACTGTGTGCCGCACTGACCTATTTCAGCACAGTGGACAAGCACTGAACCCGCTTCGTTCGACGTCCCAGAAAAAGGTGAGGACTAGGATATCTGCCCTAGTTGCCCTAAATCTGCCCTATCTGCCCTAGTTTCCCTATCTGCCCTAGTTGCCCTAGTTGGTCAAAGCTTGTTATATAAATTCGTTTAGGGCAATAGTGGTAGGGAAGCCTGCGCCGGTAACACCAGAGCCACAGAAGACTGCGGAAAGGGAAATAAGTTTGAGCAACCTTGATTGGAAAAAAGCAAAGCCAAAGGTTTTTCCCCAGACATCAGTGGGCCCGGACGGAATACCAATGCAACTGATTAACCTGCTTGGACCTAAAAGTAAGGAATCGTTTATGAGGGCAATAAATACGGTGATACAAGCCAAACAAATACCTGAGGACTGGCTAGAAAGTAGGATGAATTTAATATATAAAGGCAGAGGAGACAAAACCAGTATTGATTCATACAGACCACTCACAGTAATGTCAGTGGTGTAGAGATTCGTAATGTAGGCGACAAAATCAGAAATGCAAGCATGGATGGAAGAAAATGAAATACTTGGGGAACTGCAGAATGTATTTAGACAAGACAGGCGACTGGATGACAATTTGTTCGTGATAACGCAATGCATTGAAATTGCGAAAGCACAGAATAGACCACTATGGATTACGTTCTTGGACATTAAAGGGGCATATGACAACGTAAACGTAGAACGGCTGTGGAGAATGCTGAAACTCCAGGGATTCGATGACGAGTTAATACAGCTCCTTATAGCAATCTATAAAGACAGTAGAGTGCACCTTACATGAAAAGAACAGAAATGCGCCGAGCAGGTCAACACCCATCGGGGACTGAAACAGGGATGCCCTTTGAGCCCAATACTATTTATGGATAGAAATGGCAGGGTTAGAAAAGAAACTGGAAGAAAGTCAAGTAGGATTCAGCCTAAACCATATGCTGCAAGGCGAAGTGGTACAACAGTGTATTCCGGGAATGTTATACGCAGACGAGATTGTTCTTTTAGCTGATAGCCAGAACGGCATGCAACGGCTAATAAATATTAGCGGCCAGGAAGCCAGTGACCTAGGATGAAATTCTAGCGCAGAAAAATCGGGAATAATGGTTTTCAATGACGCTGCCCCTCACGCAGTGTCTATCCACAAGGCGAATAGCCCAGAGTAAAGGAATAAATGGGAGTGTGGATAAACGAAGAGGATAACTACGATAGTTCCTATTTCTACGATAGTTCCCAGGACAGTGCTTCGCGTTTTGAGGCTAGAACAGGTTGCTTGCGAACTAATAGCTTTGTGGCAAAGTATTCACAAAATAATGGGGTATGCTTGTTCTGCCGAAAAGAAGCAGAAACTATACGGCACATAGTGTTAGAATGTGAGGGTATCTATCCAAACCTACACAAGGGAAATTTTCGGCTTCCAGAAGCCCTAAGATTTACGGATAGCAAAGAGGGAGTTAACTTCAAGGCTGTCGAGGCGACTAAAAGAAGATTAGAATACTGGTGGACGAAAAGCAGAGAGGGGAATATTGCTTAGGGCAGTTACCACCTGTAAAAGAAAAACAATGGTATTTTGTGTGCTTTTTGTGCATGCCCTAAGCAGCGCTAGTATTAAACCATGAGTATAAAACATAGGTATATTAGTCCTTTTTGGTAAGATGACATGTCATCACCCCGCTACAAAGGGGAAACCAATAGCAATCATCATGATCATCATCATCAATCAGTAAGGCTGCCAAAAATAGGAAAACGGAGGGTAGCCTAAGCATCAAACTTTTTTCGTGGCACAACCCCTTAAGTAGACTTCATTCCTTCCAAAAACTTTTATTTTTTCCTACCCGACAAATGAAAAACAAGCGTATAACGCACGCTTTGGAATGGTATACCTGATGCACCCTAAACTTTCTACACCCACTTCTCATAATGTGCCCTATTTTCCCTGGAAATTTGAAATGTGTGCGGCATTTCCTTATTTAAATTGCGCAAACTTCGCGCGGCCGCTTGTTTACGCGCGAAATGCGTAAACAAGCTGCCAACGTGGCCAGAAAAAAAAATAGATTTAAAATCTTTACTGAAAAGAGCAGCTGAATTTTATTTTTCATAGGCTGAGCTACCGCCAACTATACAACCTAGCATGCAACTTGGCAAGGTACTCACACCTGTAAAACGTGAACACGAGTTCTTCAAGATCTACTGGATCAAATAAAAAAATTGATCCACACACAGCACAGCTGAAAATGAAGTGCAGAACAACAGTCGACATATTCGAACCACTCCGCCGCCAGTCTGGCGAACGCGCCGCTCCTTCTACGTCTTTTTAACAGTTTAGTGAGGTCCCCTTTGTATTACAGGAGGATTTTATATGGGCTTACTTAGAAAATCTTTTTAAACATGGTGGATCCGGTGGTACACCAAGGCACCCCACTGCAATAAGGACATTGGAAGGCTTCGTATAAAGCGCGATTTATTGAAGCGATTTCCCAGTTTCGAGGCCACGGAACGTTGCCACGTGATATTTGTCTCCTATTTTTAGCCGCCGGAGCCGCGAATAGAACCGGAAACATCGTGCAAAACAGCAGAGCGCCTTAGCCACACAACCATCGTGGAGTGTGACTTTAAAACATGCAAAAATATAAATTCTGAGGACTATCACTAGAAGGCAGCACTACGTTCAACAGCCTTGGAAACTTGCACGAACTATCTTGTCGACATTGAATCCGTGGCTTGACGACACAAATGCTGTTACTGGCTCGGAACGTCCCACGATTTTTGTTTGATACTCCTCATACTTTTTTATCAGTTATTTTCTGGGAATTGTGTCTCGATCCCAGTCGACTTTACTTTGTAGACTGTGGTTGGGAGTGGCCTCCACGAAAGCCTACTTCTTCTTCATCGGGATGGCCAGCAGCGCCCACTGTGACGCCTGTGGGGCGGGAGAGACTAACGACATGTGCCGTGTCGCTGCCCCGAATACTCGTCGGAGAGGAGCGAGCTTGCCGCCGCGCTCAGCAGATTGGACAATCGAACATTTACAGTAGAGACTATCCTAACCCAGGCGGCACGGAAAGTGTGCCCCAAGACCGGCCCCTCTATGGCCGCTTTCTGGCATGTCCGGCCAGCATCCAGGTTCTGGCAGCCACTGATCATGCGTTGAACGGCCAACATTCGGCAACCAGCGCTTCGGTATTTTTCCGTCCGCCCGTGTCCGGACGCACAACGGCAGCTAACCGGCTACCAGATGTTCATTTCTATTACGGCTGCCGATGTTGAGAAAGAGAACGGCTGAAGTACGGCTTTAGGGCATCCGTTTTTTTTTTTTCGGGAAGCGGTAATCGGCCGAAGCACGGCAAACGACCGGCCACAGAATATGCGTATTCTTGCGGCAGTTGGTGTTCGAAAGGAGACCGGCCGGAGCGCGGCTGCCGTGCATTCGTTGTTTCAACGGTGAACCGCGCGTCCGGCGGTAGAGAATTCGTTTTCTTCAGGCAACCAGTGTTATGAAAGATACCGGCCGACGTACGGCCCCAGAATATACGTTTTTCATTCGGTTAGCTGTCCTCGGCCGAATTACGGCAAGCGAATGGCCACAGAATATTTGGCAACCGGTGTTCAAGAGGAGACCGGCCTACGTAAGGTATCTGGTTGTACGTCATTTTTTCGGCAAACGGCATACAGCCGAACAACGGCACGCACCTGGGCGCTGAGAATTCATGCACAGACGTGTTTGAAAGGAGACCGACCGTTTTTTTTCTGGGGGGAGAAAAAGCCGTTAGGGATCCGAACGACGGGGACGCGTTTTTCATCCGCTCCGTGTTTCTACGTTTTAAATGAACGAACATCGTTTGTCAAACACTAATGAGTGTTCTCGGTGAACGGGCAAGGTGCAAGGACTCACTGGACATTAATTAGCAAGGAACCTTTTAGGCGATCGAAATGTCTTTTATTGCCACAAGAAGACTGTGCCACACCGACGGGTGAGCTAAGCCTCGCCAGTCATCGCCGCTACCACGCCTCTGCCGCCGGCTTCGTCGACGCATCAGCTCGAGGCTATACGCCCCCTCAAGATATGGAGAGCATTGGAGACATCGACCCGGCAGAGATGTGCGATCCGAGATGGAGATGGTGCACCAAAATAACTGGCCTTCAAGGGCGTCGAGCAAGCGGCCACCACGCAGGAGCTAAACCGCCACCATGTCAAGGACTCCCCACCAAAGAAAGGCAAGTGCGAGCAAAAGCGCAAGTTATTCTGCTTACAATGAAACTGCGACAAGCAATGTTGCACTATGTTGTTGGTGATAAACGTAGAAGAGACTCGCTCGTGCATTGGTAGGATCAACTTCATGCCCTGCACTATGTTACTTCATGGGATTTTACGACTGCCTATTTAGAAAAAAAAATTATTTTAAATTTGCAATAACAACAGAGCCTTGTCACTGACGAAGCCTAGCTGTTAATTTAGTTCCGATGTTTGAAGGTGAGCTTAGCTACTCTTGGGATATGACTCATTTGGTTAAACATAATCGCCAGCATCCTAGCAAACACGGATTTTGTCAGGATTTTCTTGCTCAACGCAGATTGTTGAGTTCACGCACGATTTGGCTCTTGCAATAGATAAGCTCAAAGTGGTTGACTGTATATTCTTGGACTGCAAAAAAGCAAATGATGGTGTTCCATATCACCTTCTGCGTAATAAATTTTAGCCTATGAACTTGATGAATCGGTTTTTGCATTGTTATTACTATTGGCCCTATAGCTTTGTTCAAAAGTACTGTGTAGTTACCGGACTATAGCGAATGAACGTGATTCCGTATACCTGCAGCTTTATTCGAATTTAATAATATCCTGGTGTGCTGATTCAGAAAAGTTTTTGGATGTTAAACAGTGTGTTAACGGCACCTTTACAAGAAAACCTTCATTCCAATTGAATACGTATACCGCAAATTATGCTGCTGTGACAACGGCCGAGGAATATAAATACCTAGGAGTTTATTTAGGGAGTGGTTAGAAGTTAAATAGGCAGGTTCACACCATAATAGTTACGGCTGCATAGGTTTTTGGCTTTCTGAGACGAAATTTCAGTGAACCTCCATCTAACTGAAAAGAACAACCGTATTTCACTCATGCGCGCTTAATCTTGGAGTACGCATGTGTTTTCGTGGATCCCTACACCAAAGAGCTGGTTGATACGCTCGAAAACATACAGAATATGTCAGTGCGATTCGTATTAGGTAATTGGCCCGCTCAACGTAGCATGAGAGAAAGTAAAAGTAAACTGAAATGGCAAGACGTGAAAGATCACAGACGAAACCACAGGTTGAACTTTTTTCGTAATATCTATCATTGGACAACAGGAGTAGAAGGGGAGAAGTATATCCAAGCGCCATTCTACATATCGCAAAGTGGGACCGCTAGCCTAAAGCAAATTATACACTTTCCTTTAAAGGTGACGCCTTAGGCGATTCATTTTATTTAACATAAATACTGCAGTGTAATTATCTTCCACGTATGATTGCATTAACTATTTATATTGACGATTTTCAGCGCGCTTTGTAGAATTATTTTGTAATTTTGTCTCATATTTAATGCTTAGTGTTATGTATCTCCCTTCTGTAATGCATGAAAAGGCAAGCAGGCGTCAAATAAATGAATAAGTAAATAAATAAAACAATGAATAAATAAATAAATAATAAATAAATAAATAAATAAATAAATAAATAAATAAATAAATAAATAAATAAACTTCCAGAGGCGCAAGTTTGCCTCCGACGGGTTGAGAACCCTACGCATTCAACCTTGACCAATAAAATATTTATTGCCCTATTCGATATATGCAAGGTTTCCTGTATGCATGCTACAATTGCTATGTTATTGGTTTGAAACAAATTATGTAACTAATTTTACGCCTTTCCTTGCGTGAACACAGAGGGATACAACTGCAGCCACCTGAAGCAGGACGTCATTCGCAACGGGCGTCATTGTCAAGCAGGGCGTCATTAGAAGAAAATTAAGTTCTTTTGGACTATTAAGTGGTGTGGACGTATACTCATGAAAATAACATTAAAATAGATTGAAAATGAAAGTACCTGTTCGCTCCTTCTTAGGATCAGCCCTGCGCAAGATCATCAGAAAAGTTGATCGAGTAGATAATATCTTTGCAAGAAAAATGGGCAAAAACTGGAGATACTTTGTTGTGAAGGAGTTATAATAAATGCTCCTGAGTGTTTTGTTGAGAACCAAAACGCTTCGTAAAGGCATTCACGCCGGTTTGATATACATCAAAATTGGTCAAGCAACTGTTATAAAAATAGTTTATGTAGTCATAGCATGAAAGTGTTCCGGAATATTTCCCTAAAAGAAATTGGCTAAAAGCGGCGCAATTTATCTCTCTGAAATTCAACCCACTAAAGTATGCGCCCTCCGCCGCCCCCCCCCCCCCCTCCCTCTCCTCTTTCCTCGTTTATTACAGGTAAGCCGCCCCACAGAGGATATCAGGACCTGGACAATACATCTATTCAAGCTCTACAAAGAACTGAATATTTTCTGTGTTCGGCAGTAAAAGAGGCACAGCAATTAAAGGAACGACAATTTGTGAGCACTGTTTAATAAATGAATTTTGCTGTCAACTGAGGCTGGTAATTAAGCAAGGCGGCGCTGAAAGCTTGACGGCTGGTGGTTGCGCGCGAGCTCACTTTGATGTGGCTGCATTGGACCCAAAATGCTGGGTTTGTGCTGCTTCTGCACTGCGCGAATGAGTCATCTGCTTGCGCGACATGCAGTGACCGGCCTCAGTACAGTTAACGTACTGTGGCTGAACTCCAATGCCCGTAGCACGGCCGTATTTCCGGTAGCTTTAGTCTGGCTGGAGTCCGACGACCGCATCTCGGCTATCCTCTGGCGGCCGTACTTCGGCCGTACATGGGTAGCTTTGGAATGGCCGTAGCCCTACGGCTGGAATCTGGCCGTATGACCGGAAGCCGGTCGACTGGCCGACGGACACTGGCCGTTGGACAGCCATGGGAGTACGGCCGTGTACGGCCAAAAAAAAAAGGCCCACATTTGGACATGGGCCGAACATGGCTGCCGGAAAACGGCCGGACAGAAAATCACCGGCCAAAGTACACCGGCCTGTTTAAGGCCGAACAGTCCTGTGCTGCCTGAGAAGTCATCGGTCTCTACCATCGGCCTCACAGAAGGCGGCAAAAGTCCTTTTACGTTTCCTGGGCGAAACGAACTTGCATGAACGAGCATAGTGCCCAAAACAGGACTAGAGTGCGCGCGTTCCCGCTTTTATCTCTTTCTCTTCTCTTGCCCTCTCTTTTATACCCTGAACCCCACTCCCCCAGTGCAGGGTAGCAAACAGGGCTGTACACGTGGTGAACCTCCCGGCCTCGCCCTCCTTTCTTCCTCCTTCCTTCAACGCGGCATTCTGCTATTGAATGACAGTATCACGATGCTTTGAGAGGCAGGCCACAACGACAAAGGACAGTCCGGTACAGCGCTCAGAACATCGGACTTCCCAACAGTAATCTTCGCCATGCCTACTAAGGTCACAAGTCACCTACAAGTTTGTTTAGTAACTGATCATGTGTTGAGCAGAGTGCACTCGTACCCTATCTTACCCGCGTCACGCCATCCGCATGGTCGCCATGAAAAGCCGACTTTTTTTTTCTTCAGAAAAAAAAGTAAACCTGCTCTAAAAGCCGACTTTTGCTTTTGGAGCCGGCATAGAAACTGATATTAAAAGTTGACGGTATGGAAATACTTTAACCCACTAAAATACACCCAGTTTCAAAGGGCCCCAGATATCTTCAGCGGTATCAACAAGCTTCACATGCCATGTGTCATGAGACGGCAATATCAAAAGGCTTCATATCGCTACTTTCAGACCGGAAGGTTAACAGTACACCAAGTTATGCTGTTACGACGCTTCTGAAAGATGGTTTACGATACATGCACGAAAAGAATAACGAAACGTTTTTAACGAATAACGAAAACGGCAGAAATGATAAATAAGGCGTCTGGCTCCCTGAGCCTTTCCCTGTTGCTGCAATAGCTGCAGCCATAACTGAGGTTGCTATCGTTTGTTCCTCGGGCATTTTAAACCTTAGCGCCTACGCCTGTAGATGACACTAAATCAGAATTTATGGCTTCGGTATACATGGGTTTGAGCAAATGTGTGCCACGTTTGTTTCCTCACCACGGACACTCGCGTTAGACCATTACGCGAGAAACGCCTGTGCCACCACCACCGATCCAAATTTTACTGTATTCAATTTAGTAGTTTTGTCCGATATCGGCACTGCGAAAAAGAAATTGACCGAATGGAGCAAGAAAGCAGCCTCGCCTGGAAAGCGCTTTCTATTTAAAAAAAATAATAGCAACCTAAGACCACTCAGATCGAGTCGTTTCGAATGGCGGGGGCTACGTTGTGTGCCATGGAGCTTTTAGCGTGACTGCCCCCGGCAGCATTTTATGGCCAGATGGCGTTCTGCCCGGTGTACGCGCACAATGCGTTCGGCTCACATGCCCAGAACATTTACGACCAGCGTTCCAAACCATCCGCAGAAATGGCGTTCCCCGATGTTTCGAGTTAGGGAAGAAATTTATTCAACGGAACCTGACCTTTCAGAGCGTTCTGCAATCGTTCGAAGATCCTTTAGTGCTTTTTTGAACGCACTGTTTTTTTCTTTCTCAAACAAGTGTTCATCGGCATTAAAAGGACTAGATTGGAATATTAAAGTCTGATTTTTTTTTCAAAAAGATAACACTGGTTGGTGTTGAAAAAATTGTTTAAACTTTTAAACCTGTATCATGTCCAACGTTTTGTTTATCACTGACCGTAAAAATGGAAGTAAGATGTTGCAGAGAGCTTGTGTAGGGTAATGAACGTGGGCCGTAATTCCTGCGATGAAAAGCTCCATCGTTTACTCATCAATAATGTGAAGTTCTCATCGGGCGAACATGCAGGAGAGAAAGGTTTCTTTTTCTTGTGGGGGAGAGGGGGGGGGGGGCATCTACTGTCATTGAATTGCATTGTACTTGTCTTTTGTTGCTTATTCTCATCGTTGCTTTTTTGGCACAATTGGCACAAGTATCAATTTTGCTTTTCATTGTACTTGCGTCGCTATCGCTTTGATTAAAACGTTATTGAATTTTGGAAAGTTGGGTAGCAAATTACTGGCCTGACTACGAAAGCATTTAAGGTTCGACAATTTCTTCCTCTTGGAGCAGCGTTTGCGTCTTATTAAGCTAAAACACAAAAAATGACGGTCTGTGCCAAGAAATGGCCACGAAAGCACACACAGAGGCGGATGCACATACTCTAAGCGTGCGTCTTGTACCGCGGTTGCATTCGTAAGTCGCGCACGTTTACCAAGTGCGGTGCATTTTTCCCGGTCCAATCATCTTTCTTTGCTTTGTCTTGTTCTCTCAATTTTTTTGAAGACCTGCTCTTCGTTTGATACGCGCTGTGGAGCTCACAGAAAACTCAAGCCTGAGCTCGGAAATGTTTGAATAACGGATATGGTTTATTAATTATTCACTTGCAGTCTCCTTGGGAGATGTTTATGTTGGACGCTATGTTTTATTTTTTGATCACCCATGCTTCAATATGAAAGAATATCTAAGCGATTCCGCGAATTCCTAGCGCTGTTTTGTGGCTCCTTTCATGTCGACGGATAGGCTCAATTAACCAAGTGTTCCAGGTTACTCCTGAAGTCGCATTAAAGCTCGGTGCTTTTAAAAAGTTATGAGCAATATTATAGCCTGGAGCGTAAGTCAAGGTTGTTCGCTAGTACCACAGTCTTAGTTTGACTAGAAATATTTTTGGTTATAGACGCATCTTAAAAAGACCATTCCGACGAAAGAGCTTCTCGCAGATTCTCGAGCCACAGTTCTGTGGCTAGACCATTACGGACTATCACAGGAAGAATTTCTCAGACGATGGTTTTGTATTTCCAATTCCTTTCTTTACTCCAGCTCCCCTCTACCGCCCCCCCCCCCCCGGTCTTTTTTTCTCAGTTCACCTCCGCCTACGTGGCATATCGCAGTCCCCATTATTCTTATCGCAGTCCACTTACTTAACGCAGTCGACTTCCTATCGCAGTCCACATTTCTTATGTTCTTTGCTCTTCTGTTTATTCATATCTTGCACTTCTGTTTCTACTTCTTTTGTCCAAGTTAATAATTAACCGCAACAACCTTGCATTAATTGACCACATAATTGTTGTATAGAGGAATTTTAAGAAAGGAAGCTAAACTTTGAAAATTGTGAGAGCGGAACTCTGAGTTATGCTCTAAAACTTCTGAAGGAACGTTAAGCATCGTAACATCTTTATGCGACTGGTTCACAACGCAGTACCTTGAGAACTACGACGCAATATCTTTAAAGTAGATCTGTCTAATAACATCAAGTGCGAAAAAGAAGCTGTGTTGACGAATATCACACATGTTGTACTGCTAAATTTTTTAGCACTTGAGCAACTCGCGCATGAAACGCGCGAAAGTGGGTGAGAACTGAAATACACCTGCTTGCATCGGACCACCGCGGCGCATTCCTAAACGGCGCCCAAGAAACGTCGACACGACGCGTGACCTGCATGCATGCATGGTACAAGAGGACCGCTACATTTGGCCAGTGTGGCCGATCAAAACCACTTGCTTGGTTGGCCCTGTTGAGGCGTTGAGACTCCTCTAAGGCGTCGCGCCTGGTCCGGTTTCGGTCTGAAAACGTGACAAGAAATGATAGAACCAGAGTCCTTCAATGCCTTTCTGCTCATGAAACTTCGCCGTCACGCTATGGGAGAGCTTCGTTCGCTGCCGCGCCGCGGCGCTGGTGTCGATCGGAGGGCATCCGGGGGCGTGGTCAGAGCGGTCAGAGCGCGTTTGGCAGGGAACGGACCACGGAGTAAGATAAAACAGACGCTCGCCGCCATATCAGCAGTGCGCTTTCGCTTTACGTGTCGTGGGCCGCTCAAATAGGCTTATGATTTTGTGAGTGGCGAAAAAATTTGGTGCGAACGGGCATGCTGCTACTGCGTTCCTGCCTGCCGGTCTGGCTACAGAGCAGCGGCGGCCGCCCGATTCCCTCCGATCTACGGTGGCGCCACTCGCGGTAACCTTTTTCCCCGTACGAAACTTGGCAGGGAGTTTCATGACCAGAGAAGCATTGAAGGACTCTGATAGAACTCTGGAGGGGCGCAAGCCTATAACCGAGCTGAGGCGCGAAAAGGAAACATTGTCGGTATGCTGAACCCTCCCCACATAGACCTCCTCGGATACTGTCGTTGGGCGGAGGTAAATAAAGATATGCGCGCCAGTCATACCGAAACTGTATAACAGAGGAAAATGGATGCCAGAAACCGTTGTTCACTCCGCCGAATGGCACATTCCTTTTCCTCATGATGAAACAAATCTTGATCTTACTCATCACTGTGATTGATTGATTGATGGGTTTAACGCGCCGACGCAGCGCAGGCGATGAGGCGCGCCGTAGTGGAGGGCTCCGGATTAATTTTGATCACCTGGGGATTTTCAACGTGCGCCGAAATCTCGTACACACGGCGTTTTTGCTTTACGACTCAATGAAAAGCGGTCGCAGAGACCGGGAGTCGAACCCGTGACCTCATACTCAGAAGCACAACGCCTTAGCCACTGAGCCACCGCGGCGGGTACACTCCACGAGGGACAGACGGGAATTATTATTCTATTTTGGGTAATGGGCTATTTTTACAGCTATCGTAAACACCGGAGGTTCAAATTTCGTGTAATGGGGCATTTAATGCTTCCTAATCAATAACATTTAAACACAGCGTATAAAACTGCCCATGTTCGAATGTTGAGAAAGGTGCTGCCGTTAAGCAAGGCTCATTTATGCAGAACTCTCGCATAATCGTAGCAAAAAGTGCACATCTTCTATTTTAGGAAATCGAAAGCTATGCCATACGATAGACAACCAATTAGAAAACTGCTTACACGTGCAGTGTCATTCGTCTCAAATGCGGGAAGCTAATACCACTGATCACAACGCAGGATTCTGCGTGTTTTAGGGGACAACTTGTGGGCACAAGGAAAAGCGCTCGCCGCGCAGACGCGTCATACAAGTTCAAAAGAAAAAATACTGAAATAACAATAAACGCTATGATTCCTCATTTGCCTGCACATTCAGTGATAGTTTAGCTTATTTTTATTAAGGCGGCAGCACTGTAAATTACTGAATCGACTGCAAAGCGTTTGCCCCCGTAAAGATTTGTTCCATTTACCAAAAGCGTCAACTTGTGGCCCAGGCACTACAAAATGGCAGTGAGGTGAGGGGGGGGGGGGTATGGGGGGTAAGGGGGGAGAGACATTTCCCCTCGGTATATTCGCCTTGCATTGCTTGAAACTCCATTCCGTGCGTATACCTCAGTGGAAAAAGAGCAGCGTATCTTTGCTTTTGGCCCTGCACCAATATAACTGCGTTTTCGCGGTACCTTATCTAACAACGGCGGTCACGTCCTGCCGCCCATCCCGTACAGGTGCGTCGTCACCGCGATCGACGCCTATGTCATGTGGTGACGATAACACCAACGAAAAGAGCATGTGAAAAAGGAGGGAATGAGAGCTTCAACTTTCGAATATTCGCTCTGAAAACTAAACAAAAAAAGTTAACAACTGGGCCTTAATGATTTCATCGTGATTTTTTCTTGCTGGATAACCCGCCCCCTGCGACTGTACGAATGCCCTGAGATAAATTACGGATGAAATTTGTAGTAGAATTGAATACTAAATTATTCATATATGGCGATAATTTGATGTGTGAAATGTACTATTCTTCCAATAATTTTCCACGGCATGTTCACGCTTCTCAAATATGAGCGATAATCCTAAATATTTTAGTTTTATAACGACGGATTTGATTGTATATGGTCGCTAGGTGAGGGAGAGGTACTTTGCGTAACGTCGAACGTCGTCACGTAAACTGATCAATAGAGTAAACGCAGGGCTTGAAGTAAGCCGGGACATTCCCGCAAAATATGCGAGAGTCAAACCCCCGGTCAGAAATAGGTGAGGTGGGGCCACAGGTTTTCCAAGCGGCCCTTTTGCATTTAGCCGAGTTAATACTGCCCGCTGAGGTGCCTCAGTATAGGTGGTGTGGTGCTGATAACGAAAACGTGGCTTTGATATCTGGCGCGGCGTCAGCTTGATGACGAAGGCTAAAAAGAGAAACACCGCTCGTGGAAATTTTGGCGCAGGTTAAATATTTCCATGTAGTGTCACATGATTCCTATCTCTACTATACGGTGTGCCTCTGAGTCCAACGCAATAACTTAAATTTGAACTTTTGAAACTGAATTTTGGTTAATAACATTTACGAGAACGATTGAAATGAACAGATGGACCACAACGTCCACTGCTCATCTATACTCGGTTCGAGCATGCGCATGCACGCAAATATTCAGTTTCACATCATTTTTGAAGTATTTGAGCTTTTGTGCGCTTTTGTAGACACGTTTGCAACAACGTCATAGTTTATATACATCCCAATTTTCTCAGCAATGCCTTTGTCCTGTTCATCCTAGCAGGGTTATCATAATAAACTTTCAGCGCTTTAAAAAGCTGACCACAAAAACAAAAAACACTACGCTTGACAACCCATTTGCTATCCACGCAGTAACTGCAACTTAAACACCCGCAATCGAAACTAAGATATGCACAATTACCTAAGACCACACTTACACCCGCGTATTCTGAGCTTGATGTGATGATTTCGGCAGACACTTTTACAATAGTACTCAGATTCAGCTGCCGGCATAACACGTACAACATCGCCATAAAGCAACATAGCGTTGATATTATTACACCATTTTCTCTCTTTGACCACGTATGAACACGAAAAAAAAACTATAAAGAAGTCTACAGAACAGGGAGGCCTGTAAAATCCGGATATGAGCTTCTGTCAGTGATTCTTGTATCAACCACTCAAGATCAAAGGTGCTCTCTTGGCATGGTGTCCTACAGTCGTCTCGGATGCATAACACCTGCCCCTGTCGCTTCTGTCTTCTTCAAGCGCCGGAGCAGCAGGAGGGAAGTTTTTTGAACGCATAATCGCTGTAATGAGCTCATTACCATGCCACGCGTAAAAGCGAGTAGGAGAGAATAGCACGTGAGGCCGAGGTTCATCCGGAACGCACCCTGCCATGACCTCGTCTTTTCATTCGATGCCTGTGCTTTAGCTCCAGGGTGAGTCAATTTCCCTTCAGCTCGCCGCTAAGCTAATTTGCCTACTTTAAATTTTGTGGCGGCTTTAAGTCCTTGCACTTTGGGCAGAGGCGTCATATTGTGAACCTTTCCATTCTGTGGCCGCAAGTTTTATTGCTCGCTTCTTCGTTCCCTTTCAACCAGAATGATGTTTTTTTAGACTTTTTTCTTTTTCTGTCTTTTTTTGTTGGAGGATAACTAAGGAAAGAGCCCCAAGCAAATGTATTAGCTTATACATACCGTGTTTTTTATGCTCCACTCAGGGAACGCTTTTAATGAACTACACTGAGTTATGCGAAAACATGTTTTGTATCAACTCATCGTCTCCGTATGGTCATAGCACTCCGAAATGCCTTCTGACATTGGCTTCACTCGGGAAGGCCAGCAATCCTGGACCTGCCGGCAGGGCCCAGCGATTCTCAGTAATCGTTTGCAGGGCTATACAAGCCGCTTGTACAAGCCATGCTAACTCACTTCTAATTGAACTTTCGATAAAGCTCGTAAACTGAAAATTGCATCCGCTTCACACCGTGTTTGTTGTTCTCAATGTTTTGAAACCAGGCTAATGTACGCTTGAATGACCAACACGGCACATGTGCGTGGCTGTAGAGGCTGCTTTGCCACACAAGGGAATGTATTGCAACAAAGCGGCCCTTCTTGTGATGAAGTTTTGTTGAGGGAGGAACGTCGGTAAGGTGGGGGAGGCGTACGAGGATAAAAGAGAGGCGTACCTAGTTAGAGCCGGGCTAGAATTATTACAACAGCCGAAAAGCATTTCGACCACGTTGAAGAATTCCAATCAGTTGTATCGATGTGTTCTGTGGCGAGAAAAATTTATTAATGTACTCAACGTGCTCGGCATGCTGAGGACTTCGTTCGCACGAGACGAGTGAATGGGGCCGTCTGTACACACTGGTGTGACACGCAGTCTTCTTAAATTTATAACAGCATTGGTGAAGATTGCCCCTAATCGGTTACCAGCATGTTGGGGGTTCAACTGGGCGCTGTTGGTGATGTGGAAGCTTTGAAGCGCAAATTTAAACGGTTTCCCAAAGGGCCATGACAGCCAGTGGTTACGTAGAAAGCAAGTTATTGACACCCGGGTGACATTTGTGCACAAGCTCCCCGGTTTTTCTGCGCAGCACAGGGCTACCAGACATATTGCCCTAGCATATTTTCAAAATATCTGGAGTTAACATAAAAAGATCAGCGGGATCAACGCGGACTAAAAGAACACAGCGGAACACTTCTTTTCCAAGGCCTCGCGCTAGAAGGTTTCATGTCCGTGAGCAAAAACGCGCACTAAAAGAACACTGCGGGACACTCGTAGTTCAAGGCCTTGGGCTAGAAGGTTTCATGTCCGTGAGCAAAAACGCGCACGAAAAGAACACACCGGGGCGCTCGTTTTCCAACGACTCGCGCTAGAACGCTCCGTGCTTCAAATACACGAGACTTTTTACAATAAAGCTGTATGCCTCTACAGCTCAACGGTTTTATCTAGGTGGGGAAAACGCCAAGGCGCCAGGAATACACTTATACACTGCATGCTTCACCCCTCCCCAGGTTTCGCGTTGGTGGACATGGCGTGGGATTTTAGATGCAACGCATCTCTTTAACTCGCCTTGTCCCGCGTCGTTGTCGCGGCGTAGTCCGCATCCCTCCCCCATTCTCCTCGCCGCGGCAGCTGCGCGCTCCGCCGCTCTCACCGCAGCGCCATCTGTGCGTAAGCGCGGTCAGCGCGCAGCTTGCGCTCGGCTGCGCTCGCTCCCGTCACCGTGCCAGCTGTGCGTTAGCGCGCAGCTTGCGCTCAGTTAAAAATTTACACCATCTTTCCGCGAGGGGAACCATGGGGTAGATGCGACGCATCGGGGGTGAACATTATGCGTAAATAGGATACACAACAACAGCAATCCACACGCTGACATCGCTAACATAACGGAAACGCAACGGCAACCCCCGATGCGTTGCATCTACCCCATGGTTCCCCTCGCGGGAAGATGGTGTAAATTTTTTTATAGATGCCTTCCTCACGAATTCTCCGCAAAGACTGGCGTTCGTCTCCGTCCATGTAACACTGTTCCACATTGCCGCTTAGATCGATTCATTTCCCTTACTTTTTGCCAACTAACTCATTCATGACGCCAAAAAGTCATGTAGCTGTAATATTCCCTGATAGTTCTTTACGCCCGAGCTGAACTGGGCGCCCCGTGAGAGTGAAGAAAGCTCAGCAGCATGAGCGCTTTAACAAACTATCACATCTGGCGAAAACTCTTGATGTCAGCGCTTTGCAGTGCGGCGGAATATCTGTGGAGCACCGAAAAGTAAAAAGAGAGGAAAAAGAAAAAAAATAGTTGGCGCTGGCTGTCAATAATCGATTCTTCGTGTTTGGGTTTCTTCCGCCCGCACCGTAGCATTTCGTTTGCGCATGCGCTGACCACTTTTGGATGGACTCGAGGCAAATGAAAGAGACAGAAGATGGCGAGGCTGTGGCGCGTGCAAGTAATGGACCGCGCGACGAACCGTCCAGCGAGTTCCTTCGGAATCCCACTGCTTTTATTTTGCCCGGTGGATGGGCCGTCGTAATGTGCGCGCTCCCGTCTTATCATTCGGTTCTTTCGACGCTCCGTTTGTATGCACATCATTTCCCAAGTATCAACAGACGCAGAAGTAGTCTTAGAACACATATTCCCGTAGGCACCTTGTGTGGAGGACGAACGTAACCCAAACCTTGTAGAAGTAGAAGTAGAAGTAGAGGAAGGCTTCAGAATCAAGTGCAGAGCACTTTAGGGGCTCCGCTTGTCGTCGTAGCTCGTCCGCGGTCACGGTAGCTAGACACCGCAATCACGCACCCAGAGTCACGCTGCGTCACGCACCCGAAGAGAGGCTTCGCGAAGATGAAAAGCGAATTTATTAGGACCACATATCAGGGCTCAGCGACTAGTGGTAACAGCGCTGCCCTAAATAACAGAAAATTACCCAATCAGTTTCCAAGTAGTACGGGCATTCAGCACATTGCAGAACAAATGTCATGGGTGGGGAACAAGATACTACAAAATCGACTCACAGAGAGTTCACAAGAGTTAGAAGAAAGAGTTCAAAAGCTATACTGAACTTGATAAGAGACTGGAGAAGCGCTCTGGATGTTGTTCCTGACCACTATGAAGGGCGTGGACCAGCGCAAAAGAAAGGCTTCTTTGCCTAGATCCGCCACCTCGTGCTCCAAGCGAATCATAAGAATGACCCAGACAATCCACAGTACTAGGAACATCACCCGTTGCGGTGGGGCTCAAAAACACGCGACATACAAAAGCACCAGCACACGTCAGGAAGCCCACCAACACATCACTTGAACGTGTGATAATTCTAAGTAGGAGTTCGGACAGCCTGCTTAATACAGTCCAAAACGTTGCCGCTACATGGCACTGAAACAAGGAATGTTTGAGGGCCCCAGTACAGTCACCGACTTTGGGACCCTTGTCTGTAGTGTTTGCACTTATGTATTTTTCTAATGCCCTTCAATAAACTCCTTTGATCTTTTGATTCTACGATTACAATGTTTCAGAATGACCACAGTGCGGAAACCGTGCGGAATGAACAACATCGAATATCGCCAAACGCTCCCACGTCGGGAGAACTTCTTAGACACGTAACCATCCACCATCCAAAATCCTGAACATCAGGCGCTGGTGCTGCCGAAGTCAGCTGGTGCCAACGGATGCCGTGTGATCTTCCTGTCTGTTTATTTTACAATTGGGTCATTGCCGATTTTCCGCACAATGGCTTGCCGTACTTTCCCTGAACGTTAAGCTAGGTAAGGTAGTCTGAAGATTACTCAATGTATAACGCATGCATTAAATGTTGAGCTGGAAGTTCCCAGAAAGTACGGTAGCAGCGCCTTCCCTGGGTACTCATCTGAGTTTACAAGGTCGAAGACTGCGCGTACCGCCAGCACGCTAGATTGTTTGCAAGCAAGGCAGACGACAACCACCCATTGACTTGTGCCGCCTCAAGAGTTCTCGCGACTCTGTTTCTGTCTTGTCCGCTCAAAAGAACGACCCAAACACCGTGGTGAGCTGTTGGGGACCGGGCGCGGTGGTTATGCTACGCGCGCTTCATAAAAGAGCGCTGCCGAGTCGGACGGCCTAATTGTGTAGCTTCACTTTGCAAGGGACAGCCTGAACAATGCGGCAACCGCAAGACGCTGTTCCGCAGTCTCGAGATGGCACTTCTACCTACTACGCGCCAGTTCACCCAAAGAATGGAACCCCACACCAGGTACTCGAACACCCGTAACCCATTCTACGTCGCCCGCAAATCCAGACGCTAATGTGCCGAAGCGCACCGCCATACTTTAGCCCCTGTCCAGTTGAGCGCCTGACAGCTAACCGTACTCAGTGTACAGCCGCATAAACGCTTGGTAGCTGTGCTCATCCCGAATGAACTGGGACACGTCGTCCGCATACGCGGACACCATACCTTGGCCCATGCCTGGCAACGGAAAGCAGCGGATGGTAATGGTTGTATCAATACGGCGGAGCAGTGGGTGATAGAAAACGGGCTACTTATATGCTCAAGTCCGAGTACAACAGCTTTACAACTGCTAAAACGTCTAGCGGAATGCCGTATTGACGCAAAACCTACCAAGTATCTTTGTTCCATTCTATCGAAGGCTTTCGATTGATCGAGAGAGACAAAGCATCCAGGAGCGCTAATCTTTGTCGCGTAACTGAACATATTCTGCGTAAATGCCGGGGACGAGAATATTGTACGACGTGGAACGCTGCATGTACGCGCTTGCCTTATGATATCGGGCGAAACCGTACTGGTTCGTCTGGCCAAAATGAATGCTACAATCTTGTAGTCACTGTTCAGGAGTGGGATGGGTTGATACGCCTGGGGCTGCGCAGTATCTCCGCGTGGTTTCGCAATCAAGATAACGTGGCCCTCACCGAAAGATTCAGGCCGCTTTCCGTGCAGGAGAGAGCCGTTCATCATGTCGAGGGGTGCCCCACAAATCGAAGTAAGATAATTGTAATATTCAGAACGGATCCCGTCAGGCCGATGCGCAGATTCAACATCGAATTTTTTAACACACTGACTCCCCTCGCCGGACTCCCCCGGAGCACACAGCAACTCAGGCACATACGGCCTCACCCTAGAAAGTGCACTAAGGGTGTTCGCTTGTCCTTCGATTTATTTATTTATTTATTTATTTATTTATTTATTTATTTATTTATTTATTTATTTATTTATTTATTTATTTATTTATTTATTTATTTATTTATTTATTTATTTATTTATTTATTTATTTATTTATTTATTTATTTATTTATTTATTTATTTATTTATTTATTTATTTATTTATTTATTTATTTATTCTCAGGGCCCGAGGGCATTACATAGGGGGAATTAGCTTACAACACGTAAAAAAAACACTGACTGCAATGTTTGGAGAAATAAGCCATACGTACGAACACTAAAACCGAGATTAAAAAAAAAAAAAAAAGGGGAATAGCAAGGGAGACGCGTCGAAACAGCAGAAACTCATGAACCGTAAACCAAATTACATCATTAAGCATCACAAGAGTTCATTTTCAAGGAAGGCTAAAAGGGCAGTTTGAAATGAGGACGTCTCGATTAGGTTGACTACGTTTGATGGCTACGAATTCCATTCGGCGATACTGAACGAGGGCAGGGAATTCGGATAAATTTTTGTTCTGGCGAATATCGGTTACACTTTATGCGTATAATCGAGGCTAGATAAAACAGCAGCGGCGGGGCGAATGGGTGTGGGTGCACAAAAGGTGCTATGATTCAAGGAGCGGAAATATGATAGTCTGGTAAACTTTCTGCGCATCACGAGGCGCGGAAGTTCAAGAGATTTTTTTTAATGAAGACACTTTTTGCTGCCGATAGTATGACAATATAATGAACCGTGCAGCTTTATTTTGGATGGATTCAAGTAAGTTCGTAACAATAAGATGATGGGGTGCCTTATTATGGATGCATACTCTAAAGAGGGTCTAATTAATCAAACATAAGCATGAAATCTGGTGCTAGAGTTAAACTGTTAAGCTTCCGTAAGGGGTGCTTTAGGAGTCGAAGTTTTTGCAGTACTTTCCTAGTTGTGAATTCAATATGAGAGTTCTGAGGCCGGATTGCACAAAAATACATCCTAAATATTTCAGTGAAGAAACGAGTTCAACAAACCTGTGATTCATGATATATCTATTGGGAGGTTGGTCACTACTTGTAAAAAATTCTACATATTTCGTCTTATATGCATTAATTTCCATTTGCCATGTGCGACACGAGTGTGTTAACTGTGTTATATGGGACTGGAAGGTAACTACGTCAGCCGGGTTAACTATTGTTCTGTAAACCACATAGTCATCGGCGAAAAGGCGAATGTGGAAGTCAATATTTTTACTTATGTCATTAATATGTATTAGGAACCGTTAAGAGGGTACTTGAACAAAAGGTTTATACTGGCAAAACCGTTGAAAACTCCTGGAAGCGTTGTTACTGGTCATACGTGCCCCCATTATTTAGCGCAAAGAAAACTGCAAGTACATTTGAGGTAAACTGTATGTACTTCCCCAGCAGTCCCCGTGTTCGTTTAGTTAGTAATGCTCGTTGGGTTGGTTTTTACGATAGTAAGCGGAAAAAAAGTGCCCACTGAAGAAAAAAAAAGGACGCGTTCAAATGGTGCCGAAAGGCTCCAGCACATGCGAGAAGAAAGCAAGCACAAAATAACAGGACTCCCGCTCATGCTGTTTCATTCACAACAAGAAACGAAAGATATAGAAAGATGCGAGCTGTCCCAGCAGAAGGCACGCCAGCACTGCGAAGGTGGGAAAATTGCATTGCATTGAACAAACGTCTGTTCAATTCATCAAGATAGGAGTGAGTCGGAGCGGAAGAGGGTAAGGGGTGGTAGCAAACAGCAGGGAAGTGCGCCACAACCCCTCTGGCGAATCATTGCTTTGCCTTTTGTGTGTCATTATACAGCATGATATCAATTTCCGTACGATGACCCGAAATGTTTTTTAAATGCTTCCGCAGAGTTTTAACTGGCTGCTGAACGCTGTCGTTGCGAAGTGAAAGCAATGTGGGGACGGGGACACCAGGGAATATGATGCGACAGCGCGAGACTGCAGCTGGTTTAACCTGATAATCTTTTCGACAAAAACTCCAGCGCTTTTGCGGTTCAAAGGGGGCCAGTACTGTGGATTAGCTTAGAGCTTTTGGGCCCTAGTAAGTACCAAAGAAACCTTTCGGGCTATCCGGGAACAATTTTAACTCCGAGAATAGATGACCAGCCGTGCGAGAATTAAACTGTCGTCAAGGGAAATCTTCATGTCTTATGCACAAACATTAAGAAATGCTTACGGATAGCTACAGACGCATGCAAGTGCTTGACATACAGAGTTTTGTTTTGGAATTGCTCTATGTTTACAATATGCAGCTCCCCCACCGTCAACCCCTCTCCACCTCCCTTCCTCCTCTCTGGGCGTTAGTTCAGCCTAACCGCGATGGCGATGCCGATTACACTAGCGTTCCGAGGAGTACGTCCTTCAGAAAACTAACTCACACGGAACTGGACGTGAGAAAGCGTATTCTGCTGGCAGAGCTCTATTCAGGGGAATCGGCTTAATGGCTGACGTGGGCAGGTATGAACAAACGAAATGCGAACACGAAAATGTGAACCAGAAGACGCCAAATTGAAAATACTGTTCGTTGAGGTCCAATAATGACGCGCTATTGATATATTTGGAAAGCCATATTTCCCAACTTTGCTTTTGTAACTTAGACACACGTCATTTTTACTTGCATGAGAGAAATCACGCTATTTTGGGGTTCTGGTTTATATTTTCGTGTTCGCGCGTCATTTGTCCATGACTGTACACACTGTTCCCACGAGCATATTAATGGGACTTAGTTCAGGGCTTTAGATGAACCATGTAGCGTTTCAAATTTTTCTTCTACCGTTGGAATTGCCAACTGATTCTAAATTTTAGAAGAAAGGTTTTTATTATTTTATGTTGGCGCGCGACTTGCATTCATTGAGTAGCTCTTTCAAAATACTGACATGTTGTTATAGTCATGTTGTTGCTTCTAACACCACGTTGCTGTTTCGTCGAGGCAGTATGATTGCATTTAGAGGGTAACGTTGTTTATAACGAGTCCATAAAAAAATGATGAAACGGGTGCCTTCTAACTGCTCCATAGTCTGAATGTCTTCGCTCTCCTGGCGAGAAAAAAAGTGCGCTGTTTTGTTGAGACTGCCATCTCATAAAGATTCGTTAGATATTTTGGCAGCGTGAAACACTTATCTTAATTTTCTTCCTCTAAAACCGCCATTACGGCCTTATATATTGTACTAAATTTTTCTCTGGTCGCCTCCTGATTTAGCATGAATGCATTGATGATATACTTTGAGCGTCTTACATTAGCTTGTGTGTGAAACCTGATTTGCCAGGCGAGGGAGATTCCTCTTTCTACCTAGAACTTCATATTTTCAGAGGTGAGCTTATAATACTGCAACGACACAGACGAAAGATATGCATCATTTTGTATTTGTCTGGCTAAGACCCCACACGGCTTTTATTGGGGCTTATGCTCACTCGAAACTTGCAGTAAACAAAGTAAAATGCCCGGAAGGAGCTGAAAAGCAAAAAAAAAAAACTGTTTGCCGAGAATAAAAAACACTGATCAAAACTGCAAAATTTCGCTCCTATCTGGAAGGGGTACATTCGCAATTCGGCCAAGAGTCCACGTTCCGTCCCTCGTTCTCTGTCTTAGCGTGTGAGGCCTTAGTGATTGCCTTTTATGATGCGCCGTGCCTTCCCTATCTTACAAGCCATAACTTAGAAGAATGCAGCTCCCAACCTTAGAAGTATCTGAATAATGCAAATAACCAGACCTCAGTACGCCGCCGCGTCTGCTGGGAAGAGATACGCGGAAGTAGAGAATCTTCGTGTTTTGGTTCGAGCCTGGCCAGATGCTTGAGAAATCAGGTATTGGAGAAATGGAGCTTCTATCCCTAATGCCCCTCTTTGTGGAGACGGTAACGGGCACTGATGAGGGGATGCGCGTTTCCGCGGAGAATGCATCGAAAAGTAATTGTTTGTGAGCGATGCTCGGACCAGTACCAGAGCTTCCGGCAGCCCGGATCGTTGGCGGTAACTGATTCACTGAATTTCACAAAATCGTGCATTCTCTTGCTCTGTATGCGTCTATGCAGCTTGGAGCGTCGGCTCAGCTGGTACATTTACATGACTTTACAGCCTACCTCAAGCGTAGAAAATGAGCTATAGCCACCGTATTTTTTTCTGTATAAGCACAAGTATCGATATAGAATTGACTGAACATATCCCTCTAACGAAAAAAAATCGACGTTAGCGCACCCGAGTAATATGTAAGATATAGCTGGAAAAACAGTTCACGATGCTTAAGCTTGTTATGTTTAAGTGCTCCTAGAAATTATATTCTGCTAACAGCCAACGAGAAGAATAATATTTGCCCCAGTCCTCCTTCTCCTTGGCCTCTTTTTCAATGTAAGGTGGTGCGAGGAATAGCTGTCGTTCATCCCCAGAAGTTTCTCCACAAAATTAACTAGAATTAACTATCACTGAATGGTTCTCCTGAAGGTATAATAAACAATTCACCATGGCGTGGCAGATGCTCTCCTTGAGAGGATTACAAAATTGTGCGAATACTTCTATGAAATGAAGTTATGATGCTATCCAAGCACCAGCGGGTGCATGCTCAGCACAACGACCGTAATAACTGAAATATTCAAAAGCGCTTTAGCTTCCTTTCAAGCTATATTGCTGTAGGCCACTGGACCTAACAACTTCCCACTCGAGGCGTAACCGCGTTCGTGTCCACTTAGTCGACGTAATGAGTTCGTGACCGTGCCTCGATCGTCTGTGCCAACCGGGGCAAATAATCACGCAGGGCGGATTCGCGACCTGTACGCCACCACTCGGAAACATCCTCCCTAGCAACCCGTGCTTCTCCGAACTGCTTCCTCTGCCTGGCCTGAACGCGTCAAAATTTTCGTTCACTAGCTCTCTGAGGACATCTGTTGTATATTTTAGGTTCTTAATTAAATCAAACACCTGGTGCGCACGGCTCTTGAATATCGTCCTCGTTATGAAAGCGAAAGCGAGAAAGGCCAAGAGATGGTCTAATTATCCCAAAAAATGCGCCACCAGTAAGTGTCAAAAAATTCTGCTGGCCCTTTCTTGAGAGCGTCATCGAGTGCAATATTTGTGGCGCGGAGAATTGTTTTTCTCGGTTGGCCTGATATTGTCACAAGTTCTCGGGTACGCCATTGGCGGCAGCCAACGAGTGCGACCGCCGAGAAACAAGATTGCGTAATTGTGGATGTGGAACCTTTATAGTTTGTTTGATCGCTTTACCGAAATTCATCAGTAGAGTTATCACCCTGTTCATGGTATCTTTTTCTGATGTCAGTGCTGACGTGGTGTAGCGTGTCCTGTGCCTTCCTTTCTGAAAAAAAAAGCGTTTTCTCCGCTGGTATTAACATGATCGAGTTATGAGAGACAAGTACTTAAGTTCTTAAAATAATTGAATTTGGTCTTCATGTTTCCTCTAAAACTAAGCCCTATTTACATTTCTGGCTAATAATTGAGACCGTGGGATTCGTCTGTCAGATGGGAGCCAGAGGTCGGACTAATAAGTGAATCTCACTGGTAGTTGCACCAAAGTTCTACACGTGCAATGTAGAATTCCTTGAACACGCGCAAAAGATTTGTGCAGGTTCTCCTGGATTTCAACTGCGAAGCCTAAGTGCAACCCCAAGCAGCTAAGAAATGCGGTCTATGCGAACGTCTTATCTTTCTCTACATCCTACGTGTTTCGAGCTTTTTATCTCATGTTCGAACTACAACTCGTCGATGCAAGGCAATCAATGTCCTATCTTAATGTAGTCCGCATAGACGGAAAGAATACTACGCTCAGCATTTGTTGCAAGGGCGGTGACAGCTTTAAAGAAACGCCGCCTGCGCTGTGCCAATTTGCCGTTTCAATGAAGCCGCCGCGTTAGGGGGAACGACGACGCGGGAATGGCCTCGACCGTGCAAGGGAGAAATGATCGTTCTCCGGGGGTCTGGCGAAACGAAAGGGTCGTTTAAAGGCTTTGAAGTGACTCGCTGAAAGCCAAGGGGCAAAAGACGTTGTTTAATGGCCCATGACCAGCTGTTTAAAAACATCTCGAGGCGCGGCGCAATGCTGCGGTGCACCCGACGGAGCAACATGATGTGCGAAGAGAATGATCGTTGACAGCGTGGTGCTCCAGTGCCCTCATGACATTCCGCTTCGTGGAAGCCTCTTAGCTCACAAACCCAAGAGCTGGTGCCGCTAGCGTTGTCACAAGACGAAGTAAACAAGCTTGGAAGTTACCCACGAACAAAAATGCCTGAGCTGGTATGTGCACATGCGCCTGTCAAATCCCCCTGTCCGGAGTGGTGTCAAAGCTGACAGGGAATGAAGGAAGAAAGGAAGGAAATTTATCATTACTGGGATGCCACTTGGCGCAAAGATGTAAAGAATGCAAGTTCTTTGTTGAGCCTTGGAGGTGTTGAGGATTCGACCGCGTCTCACACTCCGGCGGCTGAAAACCTAATCCCCAGGCCCAAGTTTACCCAATTCTATTCACAACACAATTACTCTGCTTTGTTTACAAGAGCCCGTTTCCGTTTTCGGGGGTGCTCAAAGTGCAACCAGTAACGACTAAAGAAACTGCGCTCATTATGCGTGCGCTTAGGAGTCTCAAGGCAGCCTGTTATGTTAATCGTGAAGGCGAGGACGGTGAAGCCTCCTTAGTCGCGTGGCCCGCCCGCCTGCGCATACTCAGCGGAAGCGAAATGTAAATAGAAGATCAACTAGAGACTACTACTAGCGGGGCGGTGAGTTCACGTTCCATGAATTTGAACGTTGTTTATCGCGAAGAAAACTTTCACCCCATTTCATTCACACCATAGTGACACAATCAGGGTTGTCATGCTTTTTAATTAAAAAGAAAGCACACTGGAATCTTTGTTGCAGAAACGCAAAGGACTGTGTCTAGATGAGGCTAGATAACAGAATAGAAACAAGAATGGCGGATGTCCCACCCAATTTCCTCGAGCGATGCCGCTGCTGTAACTTATGGCTATGAATAGCCATAGGCTGCAGCTATGGCTATAAGTGTGGCTATGAGCAGCGACAGACAAATCAGTTTATACTTTTTAAGTTTTCTTTTGTTTCTTTTCGCCAATTATGCAATTTTATACCGTTATAGCAATGAAGTCCCTTTGCTTCGCTGATCAGATTTTTTTTTCCGGAGATGCAAGGCATACGCAGAGTTGTTTCGTTTGCGTTATTTTTTTTTTATTCGTATGTCCAACGTTCTCCTACGGGCTTTTTTCATTTATTCTTCGGTCTTTTGGTGAGATGTATAACATTCATATTTTTTATTTTGGTTTTTTTATTCATATTTTTTATTCATATTTTTTATTTTTATTTTGATTTTTCATATTTTATGGCTTTTCATGATTATGACCGACCAATAATATCGCCATTTACGCTGTTTTTGCAATCTGCATTTTTGTGGAAATGCAGAAAGTTACACGGTTCGCAATTTCTACATTTTTATTTTGCGTTTATTTTGCGGTTTTTGCGGGAGCTGTACATAATTGATTTTTTTTTATTTTGTCAAATCACAATTGTTAAAATTTCATTTCTTTTTATTTTTCTCTTTTTTTTTGTTTTTCACAATTCTGTTTGACCAATTATCTCTGTTTACGCTATTACAACGATCAAAGGTGAAACTTCCGCGAAATCTGAATTTTTGTGTAACTTTATGGTGTGACACTGTTTTTCGCCTTTTCGCTATTTTTTTTTTCTTTTTCTTATTACCAGTAGAGCTGTTGTTCAAGTCGTAAGTTCGCAGTTGCAGGACAAAATACCAAGAAAATTTCGAGCACTTGTGAGCTCGTGCTTCGCGGCGACCGCCGAGTCCTCGCGCAATGGCTCTACCAAAAAAAAAAAAAAAAACAGCGCTGTCGTCCCATGTAATGCTTGCCACAGGAAACAAGACGATATCAATGCTTATGACGATGACTGCTACTAGCACAGTGCAAAGCAATCCCGGAACATCTAAACAAACACTTTCAAACTTGCACAAATGCGTGGTGATGTGTCCTTCAGTTCTCACGTATAAAGAAATCCTGCAGCTTCACTATGGTTCAAGCCTTGCGCGGCATGGTGCAAGCTTCGCCAGTTGAGCTGGTGGAAGTCTACAATGCTGAGGACGACTTTGCATCCACCACTCGCCGCGAAGAAGACGACGACCTCTTCGATGCATATGACGACCATTACTAGCACTGCAACTATGCAAATAAAGAGTGATACTGATACTTAACTATGTGTCCGGTAATGATCACCTACACGAGCTCCGCCATTGAAGTTTTGCGCGTGAGTGCAAGCTTCCCTGAATTTTCAATTTTATTGTACATACTTGTTTTGTTTATTATTCAGTTTTTGGGGGGACATGCATAATACACAGTTTTGGTTTTGTCAGATCATGTTTGTTAAAATTTCATTTTTTTCTAATGTTCTAATTTTTTTTTTTTCACAATTCTGTCCCACCACTTAACCCCATTTCGGGGACTATAACCATAAGGGTCGAAGTTCCGCCACATCTGCATTCTTGTGGATGAGCATGGCGTTACACAGTTTGTCGCCTTCTTCGCTATTGTTCATTTCGTATTTTGAACGTTCTCTTCCATACTCTCTTTATTATTCTTTGGTATTGGGGGGAGATGTATCAGATGCATATTTTTTCGTTTTGTCAGACCATTTTTGCTAAAATTTTAAGTTTGCTATTTTGCTTACTGTTTCGTTTTATCTACATGTGCGCTATTATAACAATTAGAGCTGATGAACTTCCACGAAATCTGCCTTATTATGGAAATGCATGGTGTTACGCGGCGTTACTCGGCAAAGAATGCTACGCATCAACACACCTTTCATGCAGGAACCTACGTAATGAATGCACGCGCTGCATAGAGGAAGAGCAAGCGGCAAATAGAGCGAATAGAATCAGCAGTTGGCAAAAGGAGTGAGACAGCTACTTTATAACACGCCACTTAATGCACACTCCCTTCAGAGTCATAGGCACATGCGGTAAGCCCTTAGGCCTACTAAGTCCTTAGTAGGCCTAAGTCGTTACCTAAGTCCTTAGGTAAGGACTTAGGCCTACAATAGCCACCCGCAGGGCTGTCACGTCCATCTTTGAAAGAACTTTTTGTGTTTGGCGTGTGTCTGTTGTAATAAAAACTGCATTTATGGACGTTAACTACGCAAAATGTCCTCTCATAGCAGTTTCATGCTGGTTAGCAACATTAAAAGCAAGCCTCCTTTAATGTTTTTGGATGGCAGATTGCTTTAAACTTTAGTACTGCTTGTCTTTAGAAGAACTGTTCTGCTTGTTTATGGAAGAAACCGGGAGAAAACTGAGAAGCAGGCTTGATTCGATTTGTCTTGGTGTGAGTCCCGTCCTATTTTCGCCATACGCGTCGCGCGTTCACTAAGCTGGCTCAGAAGTCAACCACTCGGTACGCTTGCAATCAGATGCTACGCGGTACTGTTTTCACGACTCCTTACACAGCCTTTTGCTATGAAAACTGCGTTGGCAGTGACTGTGATTCAAGAGTGGTGCTTTTTAGCGTGAGCTACACTGTCCGAGGTTGAGCACTTTCGCGTGGCTCCTGGAGAGCCGTGCTGCGCATGCGCGAGGAGCAGTGACGTCTCACGGCGCACAGCTGGTGCGCCGGAGCCGCCGCCGCCGCGACTGGACTGGACTGGACTGGATTGGATTGGATTAAATTGTATTGTGTTGGATTATATTGAATTGGAAATCGTTTTAGCAGCAGTAAGCATGATAATCAGCTAATCCTAGACAACCAGGAAACCTATGAATAACCAGTTGAACCTTAACTCACACGACGTATATCCTGGCATAGCCGAGCTAACCCACTGCTGATTTTTAAATGAATACCTTTGGGCACATGTTTCTCCAGAGATAATGAGGCCCATTTAAAGTGCAAACGTGTACCATTGGTTTTTCCGGGAAAAAATACCCTTCAAATTTTCAAAGGACGCTAGTATGAAAAAATATGTTGTCCTGTGTGGGTAAGCACAAGTAAAAGCCCTCAGCCATACTATTTGTTTCGCGTGATAATATGCACTACTAACAGCGGTGCTCTAAAACAGTGACCTTATTTGCCCCTTGGTGCCACAGGGCACCAAGGCGCAAATCGTACCATATCCAGAAATCTGGGACACGAAGCAACGACGCCCCTGGTGGCCCCGACGCGAAGCACGCGCGTTTTCAATGGGAAGAGGCTGTTTTTTTAATTTAATTAAAAATACAGGGCATAAATTGAATTTGTGAGGACGGGGAACGCTTCCAGTAATCACTGCGAACATTTTAAAGGCCACAGCACGTTTGCGCACGCAACATTAGTTGTTCCCACAGCGAATGAAGTTTAAACAATGGGAGCCTATGGAAGCAGCTAAAATTTGGGGCCACTTTCAGCCACAAAAACGCGCCTAGTGACAACACAGTGGCTGAAGTGCAAGTTGTGTTAACTGATATAGCTAGAGCAGGGACTTGGCTTCCCTTGCGTGCAAACGACAAGTCATCACGCAGACGATAAAGCGTTCCAAATTGACAATTTCTGAAACACAGTCGCTGTTATCGCCTAGCAGCTACATAAGCGCACTCTTCATTCAGCGCTTCCATGTGCCGATGGCCGAGCGGTTTTACCTCAGGCACTTTGCGTTGATTTCATTTTGCAGGGAAGGGATGTCGATTCCGGACGCCGCAGCTGTTTTTTTTTTTTCCATTTAACTTTGGTGGTGAAAGGACGACATTTTTGGTGACAAACATTTTTGGTGGTACATCTACTGTACCTCGCGCGTTTGCTTTATAACGTTTGTACAGATATCCTTTTAATGCTTATTTTCTCTGCTTATGGGGTGTAAAAGCTCGTCGCGAAATATGTTTAGCACAGTTTCAATGTTTTCTTTGTGTGTATGCAATGTTAAGGTAGCTGGCTGTGATTCGTTTATTCAACATACAGCAGTTATCAACGAAAAAGTTCAGAAATTGCAAAAAATATTAGAAGTGACATAGGTCCCTGGGATAAATTGCTAGGTAGCGCCATCTACGCAGTTCCCGTGAACTAAAAATGTCACAGTTGAGGAAAGTTACAAGGGCGGCGCTAAACAACAACTCGTATCATGGGGGTACATGCGAGAGGGAAGATATCTCTACGTTGTTTGACTGTTGGCCTTTAGTTTTGACCATACAGACGGAAAACTATTCCCTGACGCCTGTTATTTCATGTCCCACGCGCAGCGAAGGCGCGCATGTTTTACATCTTGGTGCTGCGATCGCAATTCCCTTTTAGAGCAGTAAACAATCGTGACAGGTGACAATATTAGAGGGAAGTAATGGCTAAATATACTAACCACCTCCGCTAGCTAAAGGAAAAAAATGTGACCACCATCCCGCCCTGCGAACGTGAATGTCCAGCGAAGCTGTATGAAACACCAGACATGCTGATGGGGGGTATGTTTTATTATTACTTTAGAGTAATGGTAGTGATAATCGCTTTGTGGTCGCTGTTGTAGACCGTGATTGGTTCTGCGACCATTTTCGCTACATTTTATGCAACCGGGAAACACACGCGGGGTGAAGGAACGTGCTCCCATTGCCGCAGGCTTGGTTATAAACCATTATGCGGTTTGCACTTCACATGAGAGTTTCAAATGAGATCAAACGGCCCTTTCGAAAGCAGCTGCAACCTAACCTTTACCGGGAACGCGTGCGAGGGTGTTCCCATTGTTCACAGGACCTTATCATCCATCATATGCGGTATGATGCTTATTGAAACGAATTTTAAACCATCGTAGCCGTTTGACTGAGGGGTGCATATTTATGTTTAATTACTGGATACGTCCATGTACCCCTCTCCAAATGCGAACGGCTTCGACCGCGTCGGAATGGCACAATCGCATTGACATCGGCTACATATCGCGAAGGACCCATGTTCGAATCCGTACACGGGAACTGTTTTTTTTCTTGAATTCATCCACTATCATCACCATTTCCAGTGAAAGTTGGCTTTCCTGCAGTGCGTTTTGCGTTTACGCCACGACATTTTTCCACCAACGAGAGGTATACAGCTTCGTTGTAAAAAGACCGAAGGTTCGTCGAGGAAGGACCAGACTTGCCGTGGGAGCTTGTGTGGATTAGATTTATTTTCAATTACGGATGCCCTGTAGCTAGTATTGCCTGCTCTGACCGATATTTATGTGTAGAAGAAGTGACAACTGGGCTAGTTGGTAATGCAAATGGGACATCTTGAAGGTAGGGCACTTAAACACGGTCACTAGGGAAAGAAACGACAAACCACAGCGCTGTGGTTTGTCGTTTCTTTCGCTAGTGTCCGTGTTTAAGTGCTCTACCTTCAAGATGTCCCATTATGATATTTATGTAGTGGTTACGGTAACTTCGCGTTTCGTGCAGTGCTCTTTCTCCCCCTTTCCCTTTTTTTAGATACGTGCGTGAAAGCTTGTTCGGTAGCGTGCGACGTATCGTTGTCTGCGGATCGTCCTGGTTCCCCCGTGTCAACTGTTGCGACCACGCACACCAGACGTAATCGAATTAGCAGTTATCAAGCCGCTGCCGGTTTCTGCATACTCAAGTTCTAGTCATACAAGGGGCCGGATTCTGTAAACTGCTGGCCGTCTTTGGGAATGGCGGGGTTTTGGCGTTAGAAATGAGTGTTTTCCTTGGTTCGGGAGGTCTGTGATCGTAGACAGCCGAAAAAAATAGCGCTGCTCCTGACGAGAAGCAAAACGACAGCTCGAAGCGACGCGACACTGGGCGCGAAAAAAAAAAAAAGAAAAACAGAGCCATTTTGAAGAGGAGGAAACGACAACAAGGAACGCGACGGTGTCGCTTCTAGTCAGTGTTATTTGCCTTTTTAAATATACCTACAACATTTCGTCTTTTATTGCTGAGCTTCTAGGTGCTTTTATCTACTTTGCGTGCGAACTGAAGCTACTCAATTTATCGTCGGTAGACGGAAATATCGCAATCCTAAACGGTATCGGCATGCTTTCTACTAGCGCGCGAGAATTGAAAATCAGGCGCTGGCTGTTTAACGAAGAGCCATTATAGCTGTGCTTGAACCATGATCATATTGTCCAAATATACTTTAGCGACAATGTATAATTGATCATTTTCAGAGGAAACGCCCCATGCAAAGACAGAAAGCGCCGGACTGTTACATGCTCCACCCCCCCCCCCCCCAACTTTGATCTCAGCATATGAATGACAATTATTCACATGTTTAATAACAGCGTAGTGCAGACAGGATGCAGAAAAAAAAATTTTTTTTTGGTGTTTCGAGTAAGCTCAATGAATGGGCACCCGAGTAGCTTCGTCCAGCCCTGTTACAGTCATGAGTGTGGAAGTTCCCAATCACTATGAATAAAACCCTGTAAGCACGTGTCATTTACATGCTTTTTCCGTTTTAGATGCGACTGCATCTCATTCACTCGCCTTGTCCCTCCATACGGCGTTGTCCGTCCACACCCCTCCCCTTACACTATAAAAAAATAATAGTTAGCGGCGCCCGGATTCGATCCCACGACCCTGTGGGGGGAACGCGAGGTACATAGTGCTTTTCCCACTGCGCCACAAAACCGAGACAGAATCAAATGCTACGAACGCGCCTTATATCCTTGACTCATTCAAACTACGTCAAGATGCTACTGATACAACGCATGATTGGGCAATGATTAACACTTGCAATAAAAGAAAAGAAGCTCCCACTTACAGCAACAATGATGGAGTAAAGGTCGTTGCGACAGCGAAGCCCCAAGCATACCACTTAGAGAGATTGACCAAGATTGGCCAAGAAAACATAATAATAATCATAAAACATAATAATCATACGCGTTCCCGACACGTTTCACGCGATTTCAGAATCAATCCAACGGAAACACCAAGTGAACCCCACGATGCGTCGCATCTACGCAGGGTTCCCCTCGCGGGGAGGTGGGCGCAAATTTTTCTTTCATTTCGTTTTATAAATTGTCAAAATCGTTTTTCTTTTATTTTTTCAGTCTCTGAAAGTTCCCCCTCAGGCTATGCTCCTGGTCGAATAATATATACATTAAGAAGGGAAAATAGCAGTTTGTAAACACTGTTATAATGACATAGCTTGATATTTCATTCTCACAAACTGATTCCATTTTCCCCCTTGCTATGGGAATCACATTGATTTGCAATGCGTTATGCATAGAAGGAAAAGCTGAAATTTTAAGGATGTGCAATGCCGTCAGGATTTCCAGTAGGGCATGAACCTTTCCATGTGCTGGGAAAAATAAAAAGGATATTGGCGCTTTTAAGAAAATGCAAAACTAGAGAGTTTTAGCTGAGCGGATTTTCGGCCAGCGGAGCGCAGACGCCAGTGTGCCTGCGCAGAACGCTGAGGTCGCCAGCGGTTTCTGGATGCGGATTTCACGTGCGCTAAACTGCCCACCCAACGGTGTTAAAGGGGTACTGACACCAATTTTCGGGGCTGATATTATTGTACAGTTCGTTTCCTTTACCCACCAGGGTACCCTGCGTAAATTATAAACAGCATGCGTCGCGTGGAACATATCCTAAATTGATTGCAAATGTAGCGCCGACGAGACTGCTGTGCTGGAGGCTTCCGCCGAAATCGACATCGTGTGACATCAGGGTGTGGCAGAGCAAACGAGGTGACGTAGCCGCGTGTGCTCCCCTGCTCCTTGACGTCTACCCGGCGCCCGGCTAATGGCAAGGCGCAATCATCTGGCGCGTGGATGGAGCGTCACAGGTTTTCGCATACCCACGTGATAGCGCCGGCCCGGTTCAGCGGAAACCGTGACGTCCTAGCGTACTTTTGGCCGCCCGCGAACTCAGGGCTTTTTGAAACGGCAGCCGTTGACGGCGGTTATCGCGGCGTTATAGTCCCTCATTTATCGTCCGATGATGTATTTGAACTACTGTTTCATTATAGTTATCCCTGCAGGCATCGATCTAAGCAATAAAAAAAATGACGTAAAAATTTGGTGTCAATAGTGGTCTGTGTGATATAAACGCTTCGTTTTGTTTCTAAGCTAGGGGTTATCTTTATCCTTTTTGACTGAAATAAGGGAATGTACCGGTCGACTAGGGAAAATAATTTGTCTCTGTAGACCACCCAGTTATCACTGATGTTACGACTGTAGAAAGATGGCAGGAATGTGTCAGTATAGAAGGTCTCGAGTTCGGCGTTAATTTTGCTGTAGTCACCTTTACTGTAACCGTGATTTTTTTTGTTTCAGTGCCAGTGAACGCAAGCCGAATGTTAAGGGTTACTTGAGGAAGGTTGTGATCGCAAAATCTATCTATGTGTAGCACGGTACCAACTGTTTCAGGGGTGGTCGTCAGAATGAGGTAGGGAATGTTAGAACAGCGAATGCATTGGTTCACCATTTGAGATATAATGTCTAAGGATAGGTTTATAAACTCAATAGACGTCTTCTTCCAACCTACTAAAGTTACTATATTTCAGAAGCCGGTCAAACAAACGCAAAAAAAGCTTTAAATGAAGGTCAACGCCGGTATTGAATTGAAATTTAGCGTGCGCTGCATCCTTGAAAGAATGACAGGGACAGTGCAACAGACAAAGCTTATGTTGGTGCACAAATTTGCAACTGGTTTAATCAAAGTGTTGATCGTTTAATGTGTGCATGCGAGGTAGTGGTGGGGGTACAATCCTGGTGAAACTGCTCACGTGTGCTCACAAGACATCGGATTTTTTCTTTAGCATTGCGATCTCCTTATCAGTGCGCGCTATTGTCGGCACGCTTAACACATTCGCCATGTGCCTCCGAGAACATATTAATTAACAGCCTCTGCCACCTCCCTCACTCTCTGGTCCCGAGAGCATGACAGCTCAGTTGCATGGCCAGCCGCGCATCCACACCTAGCACAGTGGGCAGCTAAATGGACCGGCTATTGCAGTTGTTTGCAAGCGTTGTTGCGCTCGAAGTCTATCATTCAAACACCGGCCAATTTGGCCGATGTAAGATGCGCCACATGAAAAGAGAATTTTATAAACAACGCGAACTGCAAATTCGACGAATTCGCTGACTTGTTTTAGCCACGAGACCATAGCACGTTTTGCGTGGTTTCTTTCAGCGAATTTACTTTTTTGAAGATCGCCTTTAGTTTCGAATGCGCAGAACATACCTCGTAAAGATTGTGCCTGCCTGCCACTTTTTTCAGTATGTGCGAAACTCTGTGAGTGTACAAGAGCACTACGAGGGCTTTTTTATATGGTTTCGCTTTATTTTGGTCATAAATTTTTCTGGGGCATTGTTCTTGAAGTTTGAGCTTTCAAGCTGAGCGCCTTAGTTCCAGCGGATACACGAAGCAGGGGGTGGTTTCCGTGGCTAAAAGTTCCTCAGAAAAATTCATGACAAACCGAAAGGAAAAGCGAAACTACACAGAAAAGTCCCCGGTAGTGCTCCCGTACGTGCACAGAGTTTCGCACACACTGAAAAATGTGGCAGGCAGGCACAATATTTACGTGGTATGTTCTGCGCCTTCGGAACAAAAGGCGATATGCGTGTTATTTGTCTGTCCCACTGTTCCTACATGTCATTCGTCCAAGGATACAACGCACGCTAAATTTGAATTCCAGGCCATACCAACTAGCCTCTATACAAGCCTTTGTTAGCTTCAACGCTGCTGTCATGCGTTTAAATCTCAGTTTTTTTTTATTCTGAATGTTATGTTCCGGTGTCGATAGTAAAGCTAATGTGCCGCAGTCTGAGGGGGTTTTCATTAAATTTCGCTGAACGGGCAAGTGGCAAACAACCACGTCGCACAGCCCTCACACCTCACAGTCAGGAGGAATCAGATTTTGAAACCGCTCCCAGCACCCTTATCCCCCAAAAACGTCATCGTCAAGCAGCGTCGCTCGAGCAAGGGTCCGGCCCTTATCACTTTCAACCTGGGCCGGAATCATTTATCATTCCACTCCGGCGCAGGCCCATCCTTCTTCTCAACGCCTACGAGGGCGAAAGCTTTAAGTGCCCCATTCTGCGAAAAAGTGCGGTTGTAGTTGTTCGGTACAGAAAAGGGCTGCCGCTGTAAAGAGTAAATAAATAAAAAACACTTGTCTTCCGATCGGATTTCAACTCGGGCTTCCAGCGCCGTAGAAAAGCGCGTTACCAACCACACTATTTCCGCAGTTTGCCAGCGGTGGAACAAAACTTGTTAATCCTTTCTTCATGCCACATACCGGCTTGGGGCATTGGCCACGAATCGAGAGCTTTAAGGGGCTTATGTGCCCACTTCACAAAATTTACAAAAAATTGGCTGACGATTACGATACTCCCTAATGCGAAATGTGAGCGCAGCTGTTTAGCTGGCTCGACTATCCAAAATATGTTGAGGCAAATAATTTCGGACAGACGTATATGTATGGTTACAGACCACTTTTATTCTTCACATATTACTCCTTCTTCGCGGTGCGACTGCCACGCTAATCCGGACATCGCGGGAGCCAGCGAGTGGGTGCGGTCCACAGCCGCGCCGCAGACACCTCCTGTTATGCTGCGCTTTGTTTCCACATTGGTATCGGTGGACGTGCTACGCATTAGTGATCGCGTCATCGGCGAACACACAACGGCATGCGCTAAAGCTTTCCTCTCTCCAGTGTCCTCTTCTTTCGACACACGGCGGCTCGTGGCGAACACACAATGGCACGCGCTACAGCTTTCCTATCAGCGGCGTCCTCTTCTCTCGACACACGGTGGCTCGCGATGCCGCTTGCCTCGCTTCGGTGTCCTCTTCGTTCTCTCGACACGCGGCGGCTCGCGCCACCAGTTTATCTTCGGTGTCCTCTTCGTTCTCTCGGTTACACAGACGCCAATGCCGATGCCGACGCCTACGCTGACAAACCCCTGGAGCGGACGCATAAGAGCTGCCCTCTAAAATGAAAATTGAACCGCAAAAGTTGTAACACAGTGTGTACCGCGTGACACCTGAACGTGATGGCACGTGAGCAGAACAGGTGCACACCAGCCCCACAGAACCCTGACTCTCGGAAAGCTGTGGCGGGCACCAATCAGGTTGCTGACGTAAGCAGTGAATACAGCAATGCAATAATGACTATCGCTAATAATGGGCAGTACTTCCCCAGATATATTGGTTCGGAACGTGTCAAGGCACGCATTCCGCATTTAGCGCGTGTATGATAACCAGAAGCTGAAGCACGAGCAGCTGCGGGCGATCTAACATCGCCTTCACTTTTTAAACAGCTGAGCTGCTTAAGCTTGCGAGTTCCATCCGTGTCTGGCGTCGCTCAAAAACTCGGTGCAGCAAAGTGGAGAGGAGGAAAGTGCTAGGCCAAGAACTGTCAGGGAAAATGGCGAGGAGGCGAGGTGCCGACGAGTAGGTGTGGGGAGTGCGCACGTCAAGAAAAAAAACCGCTTCTCGTGGTCGGAATCAAAAATGGGTCCCTGGCTTCATGAAACCGGCGTCTATCCGATTACGCTATCATCGCATTCTTGGCGCTCAGCACTTCCTTTGGGTTTGTAGAGTGATTTGATTTGATTGTGGGGTTTAACGCGCCGATGCACCGCAGGCGATGAGGCGCGCCGTAGTGGAGGGCTCCGGATTAATTTTGACCACCTGGGGATCTTTATCGTGCGCCGAAATCTCGTACACACGGGCGTTTTTGCTTTTCGCCTCCATCAGAAAAGCGGCCTCCGCGGCCGGGAATCGAACCCGCGACCTCGTGCTCAGCAGCGCGGTTTGTAGAGTGGGCGTTGGCTTTGGACTTTGGCTGAGTTGAAGTGAGTGGGCAGACCTAAGAAAAGTCAAGTTTAAGCTATTGTCGACCACCAGGTCCGCTGTCTCCTCAGTCTTCGCATCTTAATTGCGATTGCGGTCGAATTTTTATCATAATTGGGTTTCAATGGCAAATGGGTTTCAAAGGCTACTGACATTCGGGTTTGGTAATTTACTACACAAAACTATACTGCCGAGAACAACGCCGATCTGATTTTTGTGCTTATGTTTTGGTGCTAGCTCCTGGCCGCGCCCAGCTATCTGTTTTGTGTTAAGTGAAGCGCGGGTGTCGTCCTCCTCCTTTTGTACGCCACACCGGCAATCTTATTTTGATAGGAAACATGTGTTGCTTGTGGTCGCTATACTTGAAGCTTCTCGTTTAATCTATAGTATTCTCGGTCTTAACCGACGTTTGCGGAAAGGAGCACCTATCGATAAAATCGGGCTGAACATACGCCTTGACATTCAATTCGCCGACGCTCGACTGTGCATGCCACTTTGTTCACTGTCGACATTTGTGTTTCTTTTTTTGATTTATTAGGGAGCAAATGTTCGCTCCAAATAAACGTTACTTCTTCAAAAACCTTGCGTCGTTCCTGGCTGCGTGACAGTATAAGGGGAACAATACAAGTCCCTACAGAAAATAGTGCAAATATGTAAAGTCCAGCCTCGTTTTACTAATAAATGCACCTCCATCCACCAAAATGCCCCACGTAAGATGGTTTTTAAGCCCCCACATAAAGTAAAACAAACGTGGGATACAAAACTTTTAAATTTTTCACATGCACAGAAGGATGGACTTCGCAGAGAGCATTGGGTTTGTTTTACGTACATTGAGTGTAGGCTACGCAGAGGGGAATACGACCTCGCCAGCTCCACGGTCACCCCAAAATGAAATGAATTTTCTCGATAGCACCTCAACCTCACCGTTTAGGTTTAGGTCTAGACAGGCGAGTTCAGCATAGCATGGGATAAACCCATGCATTTTAGTTAACGGAAGGTGACGGACGAGAAACAGGATCCTACCAGATGTATGCCACGCCCCCTTCCCTGGCACCCCCTTTACTTCACAGTTACCGCAAATGTATACAAAGTACTTAACACGCCAAATGTCTTTTTACGACGCCACACGACGCCAAAATGTCCGTCGTAAGGCACGCGCCATCGGAAAATGATTATCGCGGTGTGTCGCCTTCTGCACGCACGAGCCAGCGGGTTCGCCTTGCGCGTGCGCCGTGACGCTGGGCGCCGTAAAACTTCAACGAAAATGATAGCGAGCGGGCGCGCATAAGAAATGAAATACAAAGAAATGTAGCGCGCCCATTGACTGCGACGCGTTCTCAGCAAAAAATGTACAAAGGGAGAGCGCTAACGCTTTCGCGTTCCACCCTTAAAGGCGAAGCTTAAATATTAAAAACAAATCAATGAACAAAATTAAATTATAAGTAATAAATAATAAAGATTACAAAATAAAATTAAGTTTACAAAATAAAATAAGGCATTCAATAAAGAAATAAATAAAAATATATCAAAATAAATGAAAATACGTGCATAAAACAATGAAAAGATATAAAAGAAAAATACATCCATAAATAATGTGAACACAAATGAAAATGAGGGAAAAGACAAGTAAAAGATGAGCGTAAATAAATAAAGCATAGTATAAAATAAATGAAAATAAAAACAAATTGGAAATGAGTACAAACGAATAGATTTATTGATTGATCGTGGGGGTTTAACGCGCCGACGCAACGCAGGCGATGAGGTGCGCCGTAGTGGAGGGCTCCGGATTAATTTTGACCACCTCGGGATCTCTAACGTGCGCCGAAATCTCGTACACACAGGCGTTTTTGCTTTTCGCCTCCATCAGAAAAGCGGCCGCCGCGGCCGGGAATCGAACCCGCGACCTCGTGCTCAGCAGCGCAACGCCTTAGCCACTGAGCCACCGCTTTTTTTTTTTTATTACACACTGAGCCACCGCGGCGGGTAGTATAAATGAACAAATAAATAAAAATTATAATATAACTGAAATAAAATTGGAAAAACTACGCATTGCGCGCTAAGCTTCGCTGGTCATTCACCTTCACAGAGTGGATTGGCTCATCAATTTTTTTATCTTCATCGCCGCTGCTCTTTGGGTGCTGCACGACACAGCTGGTAGCCCGTGGCGATTTTCATTATTTCTTGAAAGAAACAAACAGGCAGTAACAAGAAAAGGTACGAGCACAAGTTTCTGAGATACTGCTGTGCGCTCACAGCAGCTTACGATAAACTAGCCGTAGTTCCCGGCCATGCCCGGGTGTGTCAGTACGCATAACAATGGGTATAACACATACAGGGTGTTGCGACGATAACTGGAACACTTTAAAAAAATTTCCTGAGCGATCCGCCGCTCTGTTCGCGCTCAAACTTCACACAAAGGTCGCATTTTGTGGTCTATTTTGTTTGACACCGGGAAGCGTGTTTCCAAACGCTTCGCTGCACAGAGCACGCACGTGACATGTGTGATGTCACTGCGCGCGCTATTCTTTTAGGCTCCTGCTAAAACAAACCCACCGTTCTGGCTCTGTAGCCTTGACGTAGAGCGCTGAGCACTGGCGCTGACGGCTTGGGTTCGAGCCCCAGCAGGTCTATCTCGTGGGTTACTTTTTTTTTAATTGCGTATATTTTCCTAAATATAATTTTTTTAACGCAAATCTACGCTTCGTTTTTGTTAATAATGGTGATTTGGTATGTTTTAGGTCGCTTTAGGCTTGGACGCAGCCAATGACCACGTTGAATTACCGTTTTCAATCGCGAGAACAGACATGTCACGTGGGTGCTCTGTGCAGCGAAGCGTTTGGAAATACGCGGCCGGGAACAACAACGGTACTTACCTTTTTATTCTGAAAATAAATAAAAACGATTTTCGCCTATGGGAAAATGGCCGCTGATTTGGACGTGCGAGCCAGCGCAAGTTGATGTTGGAACGACGGAACCACCTGCAGAGTGAAACGCATGTTTGGGGTTCACGTACGGAGCCAAATGGTGCAGCAGACGATCAGAAAATGCACCTAGAAATGAGCTAACAGACGATCAGAAAACCCGGTTTTCGGGCTCGCACGTCCAAATCGACGCCATTTTCCCATAGGCGAAAATCGTTTTTATTTATTTTCAGAATAAACAGGTAACTACCGTTGTTGTTCCCGGTGTCAAACAAAATAGACCACAAAATGCGACCTTTGTGTGAAGTTTGAGCCTGAACAGAGCGGCGGATCGCTCAGGAAAATTTTTTAAAGTGTTCCAGTTATCGTCGCAACACACTGTACTCAGTACACCGTTAAAGCCGTTGTTTTAGCCAAATCTAGATTGACCTCCGTAGGTATAGTTTAGAACGAAGTCCGAAATTACGTCGAAGACATTAACCTCGAAGACATAAAATTACTTCGAAGGATCTCTGAAAGAATCGTTTTATTGATTGATTGATTGATTGATTGATTGATTGATTGATTGATTGATTGATTGATTGATTGATTGATTGTGGGGTTTAACGCGCCGACGCAACGCATGCGATGAGGCGCGCCGTAGTGGAGGGCTCCGGATTAATTTTGACCACCTGGGGATCTTTAACGTGCGCCGAAGTCTCGTACACACGGGCGTTTTTGCTTTTCGCCTCCATCAGAAAAGCGGCCGCCGCAAAGAATCGTTTTAGCCTTTGAGTGAAACTGTATACCAATACCCCTCTCCATCACAAATAACTCAATCGTGTACGGCGTCAATAGACGAAAGTACACACAATACGCTTTACGGTAAAGCCAACTTCCCCACGAATTCTCCGTAGCTCTATGTCCAACTGGCGATTTTTAAAGGCGAAGGCCTGAAGTGCCCCATTGTGCGAACAATCGGCGTTGCTGTTGGTGAAGTTGTTGTTATCATCCCGCTCAGAATACGGACGCAGCTGAAAAGAGTAAATAAATAACGCATTTCAGTGCGAGTGGGAATCGAACCTGGGTCTCCGGAGTATGAGCTGAGTGCGTTACCACCACGCTACCACAATTTTTTTAGGGGCGAAGCTCCTCTTGCTCGGGCCCTGTCCCGTCCCTCGTTGCTGCTGTATCCGGCACATTAATGATGATTGTGGCAGGATCCCACTAGGGATTGGCCAACCAAAGATTGGCTGAAGAGGTCAAAACGTTCAACGCGTTCGTTGCTACCCAACAAGGAGGAGAGGAAGAAGAAGAGGTTGTCGTTCGTCGCCTGCGAGCTCCACGGGCCGCGAGCTCCGAGATCTGACGTGTCTTCGGTTCCTGGCTTCGATTTTCTGCTTTCCCTTTCGGGGTTTGGCCAAGGGTGTTGTATTTCGGGTTAATTTTTACTGTGCTTTAAGTGAATTTGTCTAACGTGAAGCTTCCCCTAAATTGCAGGCTCGGGAAGCAGGCGAGCTGATGTCGTTCAGCTCTCCCGGCCAGGGGCCATCGCCCTGGTCGGCTTCCCTTTCAGCGCAGGAGCTGCCTCTGAATTTCTTCTCGAGTGGTGGCGTGAACAGGATCCCTGTGGCTCTGGTGCCAACCAATGGAGCGTCAATTCGGCTCAACCATCCCGAGGCAGTCCAGTCGGCGCTGCAGGGTGCCACGCAGTACTACCAGTCGGTGACTGAGGTCCGGCAATTTGGCAAGGGTGGCCTAGTGTGTAGATCTTCAGACCTGTCCTGCATTTCTGACCTGCTAAACTGTCGCATGTTCGGCTCCATTCCGGTGAGTGCGTTCATCCCTCATCATCTTGCGTGCTCAAAGGGCATCATTCGTGGTGTTAGCGCAGATTTGAGTGCTTCGGACGTGCTCCGCAAATTTGCAGAGGCTGGTGTTATTGCGGTGTACCGCTGTAGTCGAGAGGCTAATAACACCAAAGTCCCCACTGAGTCAGTTATTGCGACGTTTGCTGGTCTCTCTTGCCCTTCTGAAATTAAGGTCTGGCCGCTGGTTTTCAGAGTTGACCGTTTAAACCCGCGTCCTCTTCAGTGCACAAGGTGTTGGCGGTTTGGTCACTCCTTGAGGGGCTGCAAATCGACTCTTCGATGTTGCTCATGCGGGGGCGCGCACACAGCTTCTGACTGCAATGGAGACGAGGTGAAGTGCTGTCTCTGTCAGCAGGGCCATCCAGCAAACTATTCTAACTGCCCCGCACGAGCTCAGGAAGTGAGCGTGCTTGAGGTCCTGGATAAGCGTCGCTGTTCACGGGCAGAAGCCACGGCCATCGTTAAAGAAAGGGCTTTTGGATACGCGGGTGTCCCCTCTCGTCAGGTCACTGCTATGGACTCTTCCTTGCCGTCACTTGTGGATGCTGCTGTCGCAAAAGCCATACCAGCTGTTGTTGACCGCCTTTCAGGTATATTTTCAGATGGTTTTCAGCAAATGGAAGCTCAAATTCAAGTGATGTCGTCGCAGTTCTCTCAGTTGCTCCAGACCTTTCAGGGCATGCTTGCTTTTATGCAGCAGGCAAATCCAAACTTACCTCATCCCCCATTAAGCATTCCTCAGGCCACCACTGCTCATTTTCAGAGCTTCCCAGTTCCCCAGCCAATAAGAGCTTCTTTGGTACAGCCACCCCTTACAAACACCACGGCTAATGACACGACAGTGCTAGCGCGAGAGCCATCGCAGAATGCAGTAACGGCGCCAGCTGTGATTCCCTCCACTAGTCAGATCACCCCGAACACCCCATCTACTGAGAAGCAACTGTTGTCGAACGCTCCCCAGGATGCCTGCCAGCCACCTATTGATTGTTCCTCAGTCCCGTTGCCTCCAGATCCGTGCGATGAAACATCGACGGGGGACATGATTGTGACCTTTTGCAACAAAAGAGGCACGTCACCTCCCCCAGGCCCTTCGGCGAAGTCGAAAAACAGGAAAGCCCAGTTATGCGACAATACATCGGAGGACATCCTTACCAGAGCAGTGACGGAGGCTAATATCAACTAATCATGGCTTCTATCAAGGTGTTACAATGGAATTGCCGCTCGATTCGTTCTTCTTCTCCGGACCTTTATACTTTAACTGCTCAATTTTCACCTGAAATAATTCTTCTACAGGAAACATGGTTAGACTCCGGCACAATTTTTACGTTCCCTAAATACAGAACCTTCCGCCTGGACCGTCAAGGTCGCGGTGGCGGCTTACTGATATTAATATCCATTACCTTCTGCCGTAATGCGTTCAAAACTTTCGACTTTTTGTCCTCAGATTGTGAGATTCTTGGTATTGATTTACTTCTGCCGGGTTGCCGCCCTGTGTCGTTGATAAATGTGTATTTTCCCCACGGAGTTAGCGAAGTTAGAGCTTTAGATGCGGCCCTCTCGGTTAGCCAAAAAGCTGTGGTTGTGGCGGGGGACTTCAACTCGCACCACGTATCTTGGGGATATAGGACTGACACCTCAGGGAGACGTCTTTGGGAATGGGCAGGGGATAATAACCTGCACTGCCGAAATGTAGGCAATGCCACATTTATAAGTGGTCAATCTCGTTCTGTTCTAGACCTCACTTTTGCGACCTCAGGGCTTGTATCTTCGTGGTCCACAATTGACTGCGAGACTAACAGTGACCACACCCCGGTACTGTTTGACATCGTTTGCGCTGCAAAAATACCAAACCACAAAGTACATTCGTTTCTCAATGTTAATAAGTTCTCCTCGGAGCTGTGCAAAGCCATCTCAGTTTTTTCACCTATGGAGCAGACAATCAGGGCTGAAAGCGTTGTCTCTGCTATTAAGGATTCCATCCTTCGAGCAAAATTTACGGTATCCTCAGTCCATAGCACCGCCTGTAGCCCTTGGTGGAATGAGGAATGCACTGGAGACTTCCGGCGTAGGAAAGCCGCCTGGCAGCAGCTTCTCCACAATCAAAGTCCGGCTAACTGGGTTAATTTTAAATTTCACCGTGCAAATTTTAAGCGAACTGTATCACGTGCGAAGGATACATTTAATATTGGCCGATTTTTCGCCCTATCACAACCGAATCGTAGACAAGCTTTATTCAAGTTTCTCAGGTCTAGGAAATCATCTCCCGTCTCTCCGAACACACCCTCCCTGGTTCGTACGCCAGAAGAATCCGTTGAATTCTTAGAGACCATAGCGAGTGATCTACAACTGCGGTTTGCGACAAGGATTCCGTCGACAGGCTCTCGAAATTTTGGCACGGCTGACTTTGAAGAGGTCGTTATAGGCGAGCTAGATAGCGTAATTTCCCGTCTTCCAGCGTCTGCGCCTGCTCCAGACGGTATCACCGCAGCGATGATTAAACTGTTGTACAATGAAGCCCCGGCAGACCTGTTGAATGTGGTTAATATTTCTCTTAAAAACGCGTGGATACTTCCTGAATGGCGCTTGGCCAAGATTTTACTTTTTTTAAAGAAACCGGAGCTTGGATTTACAATTGATAATATTAGGCCAATAGCACTAACATCCACCCTTGTAAAAGTAATTGAGCGCGTTTTGCTTCTCCGTATTAATAAGTTTTTGCGTACAAGGAACATACTCAACTGCAGACAAATTGGTTTTAGGGAAGGATGCTCTATCTGGTGGGCGCATATAGACTTGGAAAGTCGCATCCACTGGGCCCGACGAAATAAGCAGATCGCAGCATTGGTCACCTTGGACATTTCGAAAGCCTACGACAGTGTGGAATATGGCATCCTTCTAGATCTCCTAGCTCGCTATTCGTTTCCGGAGTACATTACTGCGTGGGTAGCGGCTTTTCTGGAAAACAGAGAGTTTTTCTGTTCCCAAAATGGTTACGCATCTTCCCGGTATAAGCAGACACGTGGAGTACCCCAGGGGTCTGTTATCTCCCCAGTGTTATTCAATGTGCTTTTGAGCTCCATACCCATTCACCGAGATGTGCATACATATGTCTATGCGGATGACATCGCCTTTTTCTCTTCATCGCAAGACATCCATTCCTTATTTCATTCCCTTCAATCATATTTAAATGCCCTGGAAGCGTGGTTGGATACTTTGAAATTTTCTTTAAACATTGATAAGTGTGCCATCCTCGTGTTCCCTCTTACGGACCAAATATCGATTTCGTTATCGTATCACCAACAAACCATTCGTCAGGTTGATTCGCTAAAATATCTTGGGGTCATATATGACAGAAAATTGAATTGGCGCCTACACATTGAACATATAGCTGCGAAAGGTTCCCGTGCTGTGGCTCTACTGAGGGGTCTTAGCCACAAAAGAACAGGTCTGAGGGCAGATACGCTCTTGATGATTTACAGCATGTATGTTCGACCAATCTTAGAATTTGGGTGTGTTGTATTCTCTGGCGCTGCGACATATAAGCTCATGCCTTTGGTGAAGCTGGAACGACAAGCTTTGCGTTGCTGCTTAGGCCTCCCCGGTTACGTCCCGACTCGGGTATTATACTTGGAGGCCGGAGTCCCAACGCTGAATTCCAGGTTTAAATATCTCACCATCAATGCATTTGCAAAGTACCTAGAGTCACCGCTGGCCAGATCACAGGCTGTGTTTGTCCAACACGCATTTGCGTTTTTCGGCACTAATTGGTCTCGTATCCGGCGCCCGCAGGTCATTTTTGCCAATTCTTTACTTCAACCATTAAACACCACGCTCCTATCAGTCCCCCTCTTGCAGTCTCAACCCACAGTAGTGGAGGTTTCTTTTGATAACATTTTCCCAAAACATGCTAAGTTGCTTCCAACCAACTTAATTAAAAACATTTTCCTGGCTCACCAATCCGAATACCCATCGCACGTGGTTATTGCAACCGACGCCTCTGGAAAAAATGAGAAAGTTGGGGTGGGTATCTTCTCTCCGGCATTGAATTGGTCTTTTTCATTGCGCCTACCCGATTATATTCCCATATTTTATGCAGAATTTCTGGCTATTCTTCTTGCTGTTCTGAAACTAGATTCGGCGCAATCTTCAGTGATGATACTGACGGATTCCCTCTCCGTGTGCATGGTCCTTTCTTCAGAAACTGTCAGTCCCATGCTTAAAACTTTTTACTCCTTCGTTCCCACGTATGTGCGGGCAATTAGGCTTGTCTGGCTGCCTGGCCACTGTGGATTAGCCCTTAATGAAGCCGCGGATACACTAGCGAAAATGGCATTGTCGTTACCTATTGTGGAGGTGCTTCCCCCGTTTGCTTGTGTGTTGTTATCCCGGTATCGACAATACCTGTTGGCCCAGGACGTGTCCGATCACGGGCTGCACACCTCTCCGGAACTCGACCACCTCAGGTTTCGGTGGAAAAGAAGCCTCTGCCAAACTCGCTCGTGCGAAGTTTCGCTGACTTCGTTTCGGTGTGGTGTTCCCCCACTTAACAGGTATCTTTACCGGGCAGATCTAGCAACCTCACCCTTGTGCCACTTCTGCCATGAAATTGAATCGGATGAGCATTTCTTCCTTTTTTGCCGCCGATTCTCGCATCACCGGAGAAGACTGCTGGAGGCTCCCCTGCGGCGTCTTGGAATGCCACTAACCTTGCCAGTGCTTTTGTCGTTTGGAGGCACACAGCTAGGTCACTGCCATGGGGATGTCTGTCAAGCCATTCATTCCTTCATTTCAGAGACAGCTCGTCTGCCTTGTTAAAATGATTCTGATCAGGCTCTCTCACTCCTCTTTCTCCTTCTATTTCTGTCTTCAACCTATAGTCTAAATTCTTTCTTCGACTGCACCTTTTTGCCTATCTGGTTTTTTAGTTTAAAAAAAAACACTCTTCTTGGCCAATCCCCCTGAGTGGGTATGCGCCACTTTATGGGCCACCACCACCACCACCACGTACCGGGGGTGCGCGACACAAGACGGTCTCCTGAAGGCGATGGCCAAGGTGGCTGAAATGTCACACACCGAATTCGCCAACTTACCCATGGAGATTTTCATCGTCCCAAACAAGCCCTACATAATCACCACAAACATCGACGTCGTCGACGGGCTTGTCAACGGAGCGGTGGTAAGCTTGACGTGTCGAGTCTTTATATGATGTGCGGGCGAATGTTTCACGGTTTTACCGATAAGCACTTTAGCTTCGCCCCTCTCATCATCATTCACTTCGTGGAAATGACGGGATTTTTCTTTAATGCCGGTCTTCGACACAACACAGAAACACAAAACAAACTGATTTACATGAGCAACTCGAGCGACAAGCCACCTACCTATGAAAGCTGATGTCTCTCTAAAATTCCCCAAGCGTAATCAAGGGTTCTATCCTTGACAGCCACTCAGGAGCGCATGCCTTGCGCTTCTGGACTTCTACGTACTGGGATATGGACTCACGAATATACTGCCGCATAGGGCGGGCGTCAAGATCACCGTGGAGCCAGGCCATGTGCGAGCACCGTATGCTATGCAAGGCCATCAACATAACGAGGTCCAAGGGCGCCCCCTCCTCGTTTTCTACCGCTAGATAGCGTATGCCATGGGGGCTCAGCCGGAAATCTTTATGAAGGGTCCTATACCGCGGCACAACAATGCAGAAAAACGTGCTCTATCATTTCTGGCTGTTTACAAATTGAACACTGAGTTCCCTATGGCACAAATATCCCTCTATTCTACATCCAGGTTCCAACAGACAAGGTGCCTGTGTGTAATTTGAAGAAAACGGTTTCCACTCCAGGGTGAACCTCCATTCTTTTGACGCGCTTTAGCACATTTTGGCCTGGCCCAGCACGGTAATTATATCTACACATAGGGACGGGGAAAACATCGCAAATGTCATGTATCATCTTGACGAAACAGCGTAAAAAACGGGGACACCAGGAGAGAAAGACAACAGGACGACGCTGTACTCACGACTATTTTTTTAATAAACTGCAACACGCATATATATACTATGTCCCAAAACCCACGTGCGCTCACAACATGACGCATATCGAGATTATCACTACAAAGTAACACCAAACTCTAAGTCACGGACTTATCTAGAAATAAGAATTCTTTTTCATGTAATGCTATCGACGGCTCACTTATGCAGATATCGCCTCTTTTTCTAATGTGAAATGCTTCGATAACTTCCCTAGTGATCTGATTAGTGTGAACCGAAAGGATGGTGGTGTCATGAAAAAGCGGAAAGCACCCATGCTCGGAACAGTGTCTGGTGATATGTGAATCTTTCTTGTTTTTTAGTGAGTTTTTGTGCTCTAATAATCTTATATTAATGCAACGACCGGTTTGCCCAACATATACGTGGCCACAATTAAACGGAATTTGATAGACCACCCCCGTTTTACACTCGACTGGAGGGCACCTGTGATTAACAGAGCATTTCTTTTTAACTGCAATATCAGATTCTGCCAATTTTCTTTCTATTCGACCACAAATTTTTCCCATCTTAATAGGTGCTGAAAAAACAACATTTATACCAATTGCAATTTTTAGATGTTAAACTCTATTTAACTAATGCGCACGTGTGCTGGGAATACAGCCCGAGATCGGAAAAACCCATACTCAATTTTAATTTCTCGCATTCCAAGATAGTAAAAAATGGCATTGCCTTCTCGTGCTTGTTATCGGCCCTCTCCAGGTCTTGCTTTCATCAGGTTTCAAAAAGTTTTGTAGTACAAATGGAGCGGTTAAGAACGGCAGGTTTTCCTGAGCATGTTCTTTGTGCGACAACAAGAAAGCTTCTTAGGCGGATAAAAGAAGTTACCTCCGTAGAACCAAGGGAGGGTGAAACTTGCAAAAAGAAAAAAGTGGTAGTAATTCCGTATAAGCATAAATTGTCACATGGGCTCAAAAATGTAGCTGGTAGATTTGGTATAAATGTTGTTTTTTCAGCACCTATTAAGATGGGAAAAATTTGTGGTCGAATAGAAAGAAAATTGGCAGAATCTGATATTGCAGTTAAAAAGAAATGCTCTGTTAATCACAGGTGCCCTCCAGTCGAGTGTAAAACGGGGGTGGTCTATCAAATTCCGTTTAATTGTGGACACGTATATGTTGGGCAAACCGGTCGTTGCATTAATATAATACCCCTGTCACACGGGCACTTTCAATCGCGATTGAGTCGATCCGGATCGAGCTCAATCCGGATCGGGCCTCTGCTACACGGCAGTTTCAATCGCGATCGAGCTCGATCCCGCTCGAACTCAATCCTGGTTTCTCAAGCGCGATCGAGGCTTCCAAACGCGATCGAACGAAAGCGGCGATACTCTCGTCCCCGCTCAATAATGGCACAGAATGTGACAACTTCAACTAACGCCACAAATTGTGCCAAATAACTTGACCCAAATAAGCGCGAGGTAATATTTACATAGTTACGTATACCTACGACCGCGCGAAGTTACCAGACGCCGGCCGTAAGTACATTGTTAGCGCCATCTGGCGTACACAAGTGCAACCGGTGCAACTTCTCGATCGCGATTGAAACGTGCCGTGTAGCAGCGGCAGTACGTCGAGCGCGCTCGAAAACTCGATCGCGATTCACTTCAATCGCGATTGAAAGTGCCCGTGTGACAGGGGTGTAAGATTATTAGAGCACAAAAACTCACTAAAAAACAAGAAAGATTCACATATCACCAGACACTGTTCCGAGCATGGGTCTTTCCGCTTTTTCATGACACCACCATCCTTTCGGTTCACACTAATCAGATCACTAGGGAAGTTATCGAAGCATTTCACATTACAAAAAGAGGCGATATCTGCATAAGTGAGCCGTCGATAGCATTACATGAAAAAGAATTCTTATTTCTAGATAAGTCCGTGACTTAGAGTTTGGTGTTACTTTGTAGTGATAATCTCGATATGCGTCATGTTGTGAGCGCACGTGGGTTTTGGGACATAGTATATATATGCGTGTTGCAGTTTATTAAAAAATAGTTGTGAGTACAGCGTCGTCCTGTTGTCTTTCTCTCCTAGTGTCCCCGTTTTTTACGCTGTTTCGTCAAGATGATACATAACCAGTACCAACTCGCCCAAATGTTGATCCTTCTATCGCAAATGTCCTTATACTGTTTTTTGCGTGTCACAGAGGACAGGTACCCGTCAGATAAACGTGCGAATAGAAAATGGGCCGTCATAACTATTTCCTTCAAATACCTATACCCGCCACCTGGCATGCACCATGTTGATACTACATATTCCGGCATAGCACGCGCCAGCCGTACTTGCATGACACTGTGCAGGAACGGGTCACGAACATCTCGCAAAAACAAAACCCGGTTTACCAGCTGTCGCACATATAGGTGCGCCAGCCCCAAGCCACCATCTCGGACTCTCCGAAACAGGTTTGTTCTGCTGTACCTCTCCCATGAAGAAGCCCAAACGAACACTGCAAATACCCGGTGAAGCCATAAAGCAAGGTGTCCTCGAGTGCTGCGACGCCCTGCACACGGGGGGTGCAGTCCTGCAGATTGACTTGGAAAAAGCGTTTGATTGTGTGTCACACAAGACATTGTTTTGTATTTTGGACCATGTGAACGTTGGATTTGTAAAAAAAGAGGGCGTCGCCCTGGCGTACCGCAATTGCACTACGCGGCTCATCATGAACAAAAAGTTGGGAGCCCCAATTGAAATGAAACGTTCGGCATAGGTCGGCAAACTGACTCACGAGTGCACTCATACCCCCCCCCCTCACCACTCACGAGTGAGTGGTGAGTGAGCCTCAACGTCATTTTGGTCTGGTGAGTGCGAGTGCGAGTGAGTGCGAGCGCCACTCATGGTGAGCCCCGTTCACCACTCGCGAGTGCGAGTTCCACTCGCAGCGGGCCACGCCGAGCATTCGCGGCGTCACTCGTGAGTGCAAGTTCCACTCGCGGTGAGCCCCGCTCAGCACTCGCGAGTGCGAAAGCCACTCGCGGTGAACCCCAATAACCACTCGCGAGTGCGGGTTCCACTCGTGGTGAGCCCCACTCACCACTCGTGAGTGCGAGTTCCACTCGCGTTGAGCCCCACTCAGCACTCGCGAGTCGGTGAGCCTCACTCGCCACTCGTGAGTGCGAGTTCCACTCGAGGCGAGCCCCGCTCACCATTCATGAGTGAGTGGCGAGTGAACGCGTGCTTCTTGCACGAAGTGCGGGGCTTACCGCGGTGAGCATCACTCGTTGGCATTCGTCGCAGGAGCCGCTTTCTGTGGTAATTGCTGCTGGCGATATCCACTCGTACGCATAGTTAATAGAACGACTGCCTTTAGCCTCGGGAATATGTGGCTACTCTTTTTTATAATTAAGGCACCGTGGAATCAACTCTCCAGTGACCTGTTGATTTAGGAATACGGTTTGGATGGACGTCTGACGCCATAATTCACTGATACTCTCACCGTCATAACTCATTGAGGGGCTGTTGCGCACACTCTCGGCGAATGATGTTTCTGGCTCGCAGCGTTTTGTGTTGGAATTAGTGTCGGTAATGTCGTCGCAACAAAGCGATTGCACTTCACGACCGCTGAGCGCTGCGATGGAGGCATAAGGAAGCACCGTGGTCTAGTGCCGTAGTACTGGGTGTACATAATTGGCCGGCTTGCTGCAGCTGTCAAATGGCCGGCTGCTCTGAAGCGCAAATTGCGAGTGCCCGTATTTGTTTGAAAAGGTATCGCAGATTCTCACTGATTCGCGTATCAGGATGGCGAAACGGTTCGGATTGCCGAGTTGCGTGTTGTGGAAGCAGTAGCTCATTTTCGATGCCTTTGCGTATTGAACGTATCAGTATTTGCCTATACTTGTTACGGCGGCGCTCTGTTATGATACTCGCTTTCACGCGGACTTGGCGTCACACATCCTTCTACGGCAGTTAGGGTGCTTGCCTTGAGGCATGTGATTTGCTGCTGTCTGGGTTTTTGACACACCTGAAAACTTTACCGCTGCTGATTTATTGCAAACTTTACCAAAATGTTTACGTTTCGTTACGTTGCGTGAATGTTGCATTGACTCATATACGCTGATGTGCGTACCTTTCGCAAGCAAACGAAGTAACCTCGCTTTAGCATAACCTCACATAGTATTTGCCATGCTGACTCGCCGATTGCATCCCTTCCTTAGTTCCCTGTCTCCCTCTGAAGTTTGTGTATCCGTTCGTGCACATTCACAAGAATCGTGCGTTATGTATGACTCCTCATTCGCCTTCCCGAATCACGGAGTTCGAATCGTTACTGTTGCGTGCATTTTGTGAAATATATATTTCATATCTTCAGATAGCGAAAATTAAGATACTCGCTGTTCGCGCTGCTCTGTTGTCATCGACCGTCATTTACCATTACGCTTGTGAATTTGCCTGCCCAAGTGGAAATTGGGACCTGGGCTTCCGCATTTCGCTTTTTTCATTCTGTCCGTTCACAGTCGCCAACCTGTAGCTATGAAAGCGAAATTGCTTCTGGTGTTTTATTTTCGTATTTAGCGTTGTGGTCAGCACAAACACTGTAGTCCTCGTCATGCTTGCTGCGCTGATTTGCTGAAAGTTCTTCGCAGTCTAGTGTTCCTCATATTTTTTGCACTGTATGTAGATCGTCGTAGACTAGCGGAGAGGTACTGTGACCCCTGTGTGGTGTGACGAATGGCGCATTCAGTACAGCTGACAAGTCGAGTTGAGCCGCGAGGATTCCACGTTTAAATTTCCCGCCAGCACAACGCGCATGTCATCGGTAGCGGTATGAAGACTAGCTATGCATGCACGCCCCCTTCGTTCACACCATAGAGTTTGTTAGCAAGTATACTAGAGAGGAAACACCGCCCCGTAAGCCATGTCGTCGGGGGGGAGGGGGGTCATGGGAAGCCCCCTTTTTTTGGCTTGGGCTTGGCATGACAATTGGATTCTTAAGCGGTTTTCGGGATTTGCTCTCTTCACTATGCATTAACATTTTTATAAGCTACAGGGAAGCCAAAATCCTCCCTGTTGTGTGGTAGCCGTATTCGATGAAACAGCAGGCAGTGCGTGATCGCACCTGACGTTGCTCATGCCGCAATCGAAGGACGCATGACTGAGTGGGTGATATACCGCCGCGAAATTTGTAGCCGACGAAAAGAATAAACAAAACGTACTTCGACGAAGACAAGATACGACAGCAAAGATACTACAGATACGGGCGCTTGTATGTGTCCTATCTTGTCATCGGGCACGACTCTTGAACGCCACGTTTTCTTTTTTCTTGTTAAACTAGTTGGCCCTCGGTGCTCCGGTTCACCACTAAGGCAACGTTGTAATAGGCACGCTCCAAAAAACTTTCCGGACTCTTCAAGCAACCTAATATTTGCAATAATGGTAAAATAATAAAATCAGAGTCTCTAATGAGTTGAGTTGCCCCCCCCCCCCCCTACCCCAAATATTAACCTTGTTCGTAACTACAACCTTGGACTGCGGAATAGCAGGCACAACCGTTCCGACAAAAATACGCTTTGCTTCTTATTCCTTAGTTTTAAAACAGCCTGTTTTTTTTATTTTACACTTGCATAATTGCCATATATTCTTCGCGTTTTGTGGCACTTTGTTTAAATTTGCGGTCACTAAAACGTTTCAATCCAAGCCAATAATGAAACAAAGGCGAACTCGATGTATAATGGCGGCCCATGACGACACAGACGGCCTTGATGTGAGCCGCATAAACGCTAGCGCCAGATTCCTCTCTAGTGTATAATGTAAGAAACTCTGTTTCACACCACCCAGTGCACGCATAACCCGGCAATCGGTGATGGCCGCGTGCTTAGGCATAAAATACACGGGCGGAAATGTCGCGCTGAAAGCCTCTCATGCTGAAACATTATCGGCTCACGTTGGCGTTCAAAGCCGGCAAGTTGCTCAGGTAACGCCTGATAAGGGTGCTACCGCCGTTATCAGCTGATTTCGAAGCTTGTGATAGAGAAATCGGTGGTGGCGAGGGCAATAACAATTGTGAAATAAGTGTCAGCAGTGGCAAGGAGAGGTCTAGTTGGGTTCGTATTATTGTGGGCTGCGTTTTAGGTTTTATGGTACACATAATTAGTGAGATCACACGAACCAAGGGTACAGCACAAACGCAGCTATCAACTAATTTATTACCAGTACAATATTTGCATGGACATCATGAGGGACAACAAGATGCCTCAATAAGAAGCTTAGGAAGTCTATCACATATGAAGCGAGCAGAGCGCATACATGCACTCATGCTCGGTAATTCTGACCGCCCCTAAAATGGACCTAATGAAACGCAGCTTACAGAGAGTTGACACATGGAAAGAAAAGGCGCCAGGTACGCGGGTTCGATTCTCGGCCCCGACGGGCGCTTTTCTGGTGAAGGCGAAAAGCAAGAACGCCTGTATTTTCGAGATGAGGCGCACGTTAAAGATCCCCAAGTGGTAAAAATTAATTCGGAGCCCTCCGCTACAGCGCGCCTCACAACCTGCGTAGTTTCGGCGTGTTAAACCATAAAGCGTCCTGCAGAGAATACACTGCTACAAAAAAATAAAACAAAGGAAAAGTGCCTTTTACCAGCTTATGATGCTTTGAGTCACCTGTGAGTTATAGTGAAACGTTTTCCTACACTTGCCCCTCCACCCATTCTATTTGTATCTTGTAACCCTTCCGACTGGTCTCGAAGGAAATAATGTCCTTGTAATAAATCAATTTACAGTAGCGCTCACAATGTCCACTTCGTGTTTTTTTCACCATGCAACCTAAAGCGCACTCTACAAAACGAAGGTGAAATTTATTTTTATGTATTGAGGGTGCAATAACCGGCCTAGCAAAGTAGCAGACGCCACTGCTTGGAGTCGGCCGTTAAAACTGAAAGACTGCCGCCAAGAGAAATATTTTGTAGCTGTTGCGCTTAGCAGCTGCATTGCCGATTTGGGAGGTTACGTGTTACTCCTTTTTCAGCGTGCTTTTAACAGTGAGGCTGTTGTTGCTGACCGTAATGTGTGCGGTGTGCGGCGTCATCAGAAAAACTTTGTCATAGTTACTCCGGCTGTTTACCGAGCGTACGAGCAAGCGTCTCACAAGGAGCGCCCGGTGTCGTCCTGACTTGCACACGGCGCTCGCAAAAAAAATGCGAAGACAACAGTTCACGTACGTCGGCGCCTCAAAGGGGGTACACAAGGAAGCTCGCGCTACAGACGCCCAGTTCGTGAAGTCGGTTTCACCTGCGGACAAAACGACACGGACCCGCCAGTCATGCATGAACAATGGTATAGATGGATATGACAATGACTACTACTACCGCAGTGAAAAGCGACTATGCAACATGTAAATAAACAATTCCAAACCTAATGCAATGCGTCGTGGTTCTTACATCGAAAGAGAGTGCCCACAGAGAAAGAAATCATCCAGCTTCGTTGTGGTGTAAGCCTTGCGCAACTTAGTGCAAACTTCGCCATTTTTTTATGTGAAGCTTTTTATTCCTCGCTGATGGCGTGGGAACCTGCGTAAAATCCATGTAGAAAAGCGAACATTACAAAGTGGGTTTCAGAAAACGATGATGATGTCAAGCGAAGGCACATCAAGCGCTTCAAGAAAAACCTTTCCCTTGGTGAGGATTGAACCTGGGTTTCCCGCGATTCGAAGCCGATGTCTATCCGATTCCGCCATCCTAACACTGTTGAATCAGTTTCTATTTTAACTGTGACTTTGACTCAGGTTGCACGGAAGAAAGCTTCGAGGTTTAATTCTCGCAACACAGGCATTTTTTTTTTTGTCATTTGGATCACGTTGGTTGGAGTTAATGATTGTTTTGCGGCATGCCTCACAGCAAATGTGAAGCTTATCTCTTAAAACACCCAATTTTTTTCTCGCTTCACGTAACATAGTTGTGTCGGTGTCAATAGGGCCGCATTGAAGGTCTCCGCAAAATGGAGCGATTCATCTGGTTTACAATAAGGGCGAAGTTAAAACTCCAGTGCTGTAAAAAAACAAAGTTACTTGGAACGTGAATTAGCGGTGGTTGTGAATGAGCGTGAGTGGGTGATCATGTGGAGGAAGCGAGTGGTGATTGCGAGTGAGTGTGAGTGGCCATTGCAAGGGGTGAGTGCGAGTGCGAGGGAGTGTAAGCGGTGAATGCGAGTGGTGAGCGTGAGCGCGGATGAGTGCGAGTGGTGACGCTGAGTGGTGAGCGCGAGTGAGTGTGAGTGGTGGGGATGAATGGTGAGCGTGAGTGAGTGCGAGTTGTTACGACGAGTGGTGAGCGTGAGAGCGAGTGAGTGCGAGTGGTGAGGATGAGTGGCGAGCGTGAGCGGGAGTGAGTGAGAGTGGTGAAGGTGGAGTGGCGAGCGTGAGTGCGAGTGAGTGCGAATGGTGACGACGAGTGGTGAGCGTGAACGGGAGTGATTGCGAGTAGTTAGGCCTGAGTGGCGAGCGTGAGTGCGAGTGAGTGCGAGTGGCGGGGCGGAGGGGTGAGCGTGAGCGCGAGTGAGTGCGAGTTGATAGTGCGGAGTGGTGAGCGTGAACGTGAGTGAGTCCGAGTGGTGAAGACAAATGGCCAGCGTGAGCGCGAGTGAGTGCGCGTGGTGAGGGTGGAGTGGCGAGTGCGAGTGCGAGTGAGTGCGTTAGGATAAATACAGTCGAACACGGATATATCGAACACGGATATATCGAATTTTCGGCTATATCGAACTCGTAAATTATCCCCTTGAAAATCCTTTGTGAAAGTATAGACATTCGCACGTTTATATCGAACTGTATTTTTACCCGCCATCGGATATATCGAACGCCGCGCGAGCTGGAAGGTGCGCTTCGGCACTCGCTGCGCCCCGCGACCTTCGCCACCTTCGCGGCACAGCGCCTCCGCCGACACCCGAAACGCTTGAAAAACGTGAGGGCTCGGGCAACACCCTCTGCTCGGGGGCTCGGACTGTGCTGTTGTGCGCCGGCAGCCCCCTCCTTTCGCCTTTTCTTTCTTTTTTGCTGTTGATGTTTTGTGAGTTTTGATCAGCCAACCACAGCTCGCGCCTTTCGTACATCGCTGCTGCCCTAGCAGGCAGCCCGGGTAGCCATCGCCGCCATCGCGACTGTTCTCGTGCGCTTTGTTTCCGGAAGGCAGGCTTCGTGACGAAGAGCGCATAGACGACGCGTTTCGCGAGTTGTCGACACTCTTCCCGGCTGCCGTTCCACCCGAAGTGTCTACGGACGATTTCGTGGAAGTGGACTGCAATGTTCAGGCTGTTGCGAGCCTCGCTGACGAGGACATTGTAGCTGCGGTCGCAGGGACCCAGGATGCCCAGGCCGACAGCTCAAGTGGCTACGAAGATCGTCCGAACGAGGTGGCGGGTACACGCGCGTACTCCGCCGCTAAAGTGGCGGCAGCGTTCGGCTTGATTCGCCGTTGTTGTGGCGACATGGAGGGAACCGGGCTGTCGCACCTGGACAGCCTCGATAAGATTGAGGCCAGCTTCTTCAACTTCATTTCGAAGAGGAAGAAGCAGGCCAAGATAAGCAATTTTTTTCATGGAAATAAAACATTCCGTTGCATCGTGTGTGCGGAATTAGTTGTCATTCTTGATTGCGCCGATTGTAGGTGATCGTCCGCCACAGGTAAGATATCGGGGCCTTTATTTTTTTATATCGAATTTTTCATATATCGAACTAATTCGCGATCCCCTTCGAGTTCGATATATCCGTGTTCGACTGTATATTTTTTTGAGTGAGTGGCATCCAGTTTTGCCGAGCTATGGCGTTCGGTGCGCCAAAGCTGCCCCCTCAGCCCCCTATTGTTTTGCATATACATCGAAGCCCTGTGTATGAGTATAATCAGAAATAGTGCCATCGAAGGTTTCAGACTACATGAGTCGGAAGTCAAACTTTTGGCTTACGCAGACGACGTGGCTGTTTTTTGTATGAACGAAGAAAGCGTTCATTCAATTGGTAGTTGACACGGTCAGAATGTTTGGCATGGTGACGGGTAGTTTTGTGAACTGGGCAGAGTGCAAAGGATATTGGCATGGGGAATGGTCATCAACACCGCCAGCCTTTGCTAATATTAGTTGGATCACCACTCCAGTGAAGTACTTGGGCGTTGAACTGGAATATTACAGGGATAGCGAACCATACTGGCGTAGCCAGACACAGGCGTTGAGGGAGAAGGCCGAGAAATGGAAGGGGGCAAGGTTGTCAATTTTTGCAAGGGCCATTACATGTAACTTATTCTTTGTACGAAGATCTGGTATATTATGCAGGTACTGCATTCTTCGCGAATCAACGTCCACCGCTCTACCACAACACGTTGCAAGGCGAGGAACAAAAGTTAGCCTAGGACGTGCTCGCTGACGCCAACTCGCGTGACACGTGAGTAGAGAATGTGCACACCAGCCACGGAGAGCTACGATTATGCGGAAGGTGGGGCTGGAAGTGTCGCAGTTGTCTGTTGTAGTAATTCGCGCCAAAAGACGAAGGAACGAAAGTCAATGAAGGGACGCAAACACGATATTGCAGTAACGAAGTTTTTGATAAGTAGACAGCTCCACGGGGTCCTTACTTACCCCCGTGCTAGCTAGTTACATGTGCCCCAGTGTTTATGAAAGTGATGTGAGTAAACTGTGTGCGAAGGAGAGAGCCACCGCGGCTCACATCCTGTGGGACTGCAGAGTGAACCCAAGAGAGGCCAGCAAGATGACGACGCTTCCGCCGCAAATTGAGACGGCGTTGAAGACCTACGATCGAGAAGCACAGCTTCAGGCCGTGCAGCAGGTCTCGGCAGCTGTGGAAAGGCAGCGACCGAGCGAAACTGAGGGGAAGGGGGGAAGCACCCCCAGGAAGGGGGCGGCGGCCCTCTTGACCCGAAGTAGTAGCGAGTGAGCAAGGCCTCGAGGAGCACGGCGCCCGAGATAGACGTGATGGCCGCGTCGCGGTGAAGACCCGTCTTCCCAGTGGGGAGACATCTTAACCGACTGCAAGCCATTCAATGAAGTTGCTCTCTCTCTCTCTCTCTCTCTTCAAAGCACGCAAGCAGACTTACAGGGACCGAGAAGCACTTTTCTAGGAAATTACAAAAACCCTGTAGAGGAAGAAGAAGAAAGAAAGGAAAGGCCGGGAGGTTAACCAGGTGTAGAGCCCGGTTTGCTACCCTGCAATGGGGGAATGGTGCTCAGGGAATAAAAGGGCGGTAGAAGAGGAAGAGATAGGAGTGGGAACGCGCGCTAAACTCGCTTGTGCGAAGTATTGATAACTTCTTTTCGTTGTGGTGTGCCACCCCTTAATCGGTATTTATACAGGGCAAATCTGATAACCACCCCTTTGTGCCACTTTTGCCAAGAAATTGAATCCGTAGAGCATTTCTTTCTTCTTTGCCGCCGATTTGCTAACCATCGGAGAAGGTTGCTGGAGATTCCCCTGCTACGTCTTGGTCTGCCTTTAACTGTACCGGTGCTCTTGTCGTTTGGGGGGACTAGGCTGGGCCGATGCCATAGGGACGTGTGCAACGCCATCCACTCCTTCATTTCGGAGACAGCTCGTCTGCAGTGCTAAAAACATTCCGATTAGGCTGACTTTTACTATAAATTTCCTATTCTTCTCTCTGTTTTTTTCTCGTGTTTTCTCTCTCTCTCTCTCATTAACCTAGACCAAATTCTTTCTTCTGCTCCATTATTTTGCCTTGATTGATTGTAATGAAAACATAACTCTTCTTGGCCAATCCCCCTAAGTGGGTATGCGCCATTTTTCGGGCCACCACCACCACCACCACCCGTTTCGGGCACTATAGTCTTTCACGCAAGTTAGTTTCACTCAGGAATCGTAAGAGGGCTTTCGTCGCCTTCTGCGATGTCGATGGTAAAGACCGATGACTTAGAATAGTTTCCACTGTAAATGGCCGATTATCCAATCGGCTGAGCGCGGTGGCAAGCACGCTCCTCTCCGACGAGTATTCGGGGCAGCGACACAGCACATGTTCTATAGTCTCTTCCGCCCCACAGGCGTCACAGTGGGCGCTGCTGGCCATCCCGATGAGGAAGGAGTAGGCTTTCGTGAAGGCCACTCCCAACCACAGTCTACAAAGTAAAGTTGACTGGGGCCGAGACAGCCCATACGGAATACGGCGCTGAAGAAGAGGATCCTGAATATACAGACGGGGATTCGAGAAGTCCGGTGTGCTCCATTGCTGCACGGTAATCTTGCGTGCAAAGGAGCGAAGTGTCGTGGCGGTATCGGTCCTTGAAAGCGGAAGCAGAATGGTGCGGTCGCTCTCATGGCCTGTACGGGCAGCTTCACCCGCCAACACGTTACCGATGACTCCGAAGTGACGTGGAAGCCACTGGAATATTACGTCATGGCCGGCTGTGATGGCTTGATGGAATTTTTCTCTTATCTCTGTCACCAGTTGGTGTAGGGGGCCGTAGCGCAGGGCTGCGCGTAAGCTCTGTAAGCAGCCTTGGAATCCGAGAAGATCACCCAATTTTGATGAGTAGCTCCGATGACATGATCAAGAGCCTCACGAATGGCTGCAAGTTCTACTCGAGCTCGTGGTATGGCAAACGCGGAGTCTAGTTGTGGCAAAATCTGCTGGCACAAACATCGCACCTGCCGAACTGGATGACGTTACTGAGTCATCCGTGTACACATGTTTCCGGTCGTTGTACCGTTCATGCAGTAACAGCAGAGAAAGCTGTTGAAGGGCCAATGGTGACAAGTCGGCTTTTTTTCGAATTCCCGGAACACTGAGGCGAATCTCAGGTTGTGCCAGGCACCACAACGGGGAGGACGGTGTTCCCGCAGGGGCGTACCTTGAAGTGATTGCAGCCCTGTGCGTTGTGATAATCGCTGAAAAAGTAGATCGTGGTCTATTTTGAGGAAGCTGCGCCAGATGGTGAGAAGGCAGCCTCGTGAGGAGCCTGATGTACAGGCGTAGTGTTTCAGTAGCCACGTACGTTGCTATTGGGTGTTCCTGAGAGATGAAAATGGTGCCCACTGTTGATGCACAACGCGGCAAACCAAGACACGCACGCAGAGCCTGCGCTTGAGCGCTCTGTATTACCCGCAGGTTAGTGGTGCAAGTGTTGGAAATTGCTGGCAAGCTGTAACGCAAGGCTCCTATGCCTCAAGGAATCAATGTAGAAACGCATTGCCGTTGTAATTATTGCCCTACGTTCGATATTAGGTATGTCACGAGCGATAAAAGTACCCCTCATTCTCCGCCGATCGCTTCCTCCTCCCTCTTTGTTTCTTTCGAAAGAGCTGGAAACACTGGGACTCTTCGATTTACCGCCTCGGACTCACCGAGGATAGTCCGCAGGTAGTCCGAAGATTCTCCATGCCATAGGAATGCATATGAAAAATGAATGCCGGATTGTTGCTCGGGGAGTCCGTGGTGAGTCCGAGACGGTAAATCGAGGAGCCCCACTGTAAATAGTCACGTGACGTCAGGACGCTCGACTTTCCGTCTGTGAATCCGGCCAACGCCGCCTGTGCGTTGATCCTGCTTATCTTAGGCACTATGGCTCCGAACCTTAAAGAATGGTAACCCTTGCTCTGCCGGCCGCAACGAGTGGTTATACGTTTCTGTAGGCCCTAGGGTTGCCGAGTTATTCAACTTTACGCCTGCCCGCCTACCCCACCCTTGGTCGCGCCCTACTCGTAGCCGGTTTTTGGCTGGATGGTGCGGACGCTACGATTTGGATATTTGAGGTTTTTCTCCTTCCTAACTTACTGTCGGGGGCGGCGGAAGGGTCTCGGAACCTTTTTCAACTACTTATTGGTACCTACCGAAGACATTGATTACTTTTTTTTTTCGACTTTCACTCCGCCGGCTTGGCCGGTACGACTTGCGACGAGGACGGTTTGATATCAGCAAACACGAGTTCGATATCTGAACGGGCCGGCGATAAATTCGGTCGGTCGTCAGTACCTAATTCTCTTGATAGAAATTTTATTGCGCCGAGAGAGAGAGAGAGAGAGCGATCTTTAATGAAGTCTGGCGATGTTAGCTGGGCTAAAATGCCTAACTTGCTACGCCAGTCGATGACGTGATGAAGATGATGGCGATGATGTTCAAGAAGTTGATGCGTACATATACGGCGAGTTATTCACAGCGACTGGTCTAGACCTGCGCCGAAACCCACGCTGGCCGTTCGCATGAGCAAGACGGGCTATTCCAGCTATCCTAGCCCCCAGAGAAACAAATAAAAAGGATAATGCTCCTCCTCCCTTCTCTCCTCTTTTGTTTTTACCGGCGCATTTATTTTCCGCAGAGCTCAAAAAACGGCGTCCGACGGTGCCAAAAGTAACTTCACTTTGATAGCGACGTCGCCTCGGTCGCTATCAAAAGCACCAACAGTGCTGGCATGACGGTGTGCTTAACGGGAGGTGTAGGTAAAGGACCACACACGGAAAGGCGATCGGCGATAAAGCCCGCTACTGGAAACGTGAATTCTTTTTCTTATAATTTTCATTTCCCGCATCACCGATTACGTCACCGCGGGAAGTTTGAAATCTTGAAGGTTGAGACGCCACGTGGTGCCAACCAGCTGAACTAGAAGCTTCCTGTCCCAGATTTCTGGATATGATCAGAGTGAAGTGTAGTGAATAAACTTTATTAGGACGAGCTTCGGGCGCTGATGGTTGGGCGCCCGCCAGGTGGGGGCTCCTCTGGTCCGGGAATCCCTGGTCCGCGCTGGCTGCCCTAGCCCTCTCCACCAGGCTACGCTGGACTGAGAGGTCGGAGCTGGCCAGCTGGCCCGCCCACGGCTCGTACGTTCAGACAAACCGTGCGTTGCATCAACGACAGGTTAAGGGAGCATGCCAACGCAGTGAAGAGTGGCACGGGCAGCATGCTTGCTCCACACGTCAAGGCTCGCCGATCTACACCACCGGTGGAAAAATGTAGTATTTTACGAACGAAGACACAAGGGTCAGCGCAGGCGCAAAATCTGTGACGCGTTTCTGATACACGAAAGAGGAACCTCGTGTGTAACTACCCCGTCATTAGCACTCCTGGAAAAAGAGTTTCATTCTTTTCGAGATAGCGTTGCCCGTTGATAGCAACATTCGCTGTGTTTGTGAATAACTTGATTTCACTGATCATGGGCACGGCTACTCTTCGAAAACAATCTGCCTACATCTTCCGTTCTTTGTAACCAAATAAAAAGCTGTTAGTCAGCGCCTGTGTTGTCTTTCCTTCCTTTTGTCCAGTGTGTCACGCTGGTTCGTTAAATGATGTACGAACTTGCTCAACTACAAACCCTGCTGCTGTTTCAAGGCTTCGCCCGCGGGCCACTAGGTGGACGAGCAGCATTTCCTTTTAAGTGCGAATGCACTTTATAAGCGACCCCAAACCTTCCACCGCCGGCGGCGGCGGCGGCGGCGTCCGCAGTCCTCCTCTCCCTAGCAACGGCGTGGAGCGGAGAGGAGCGTCGGTAGCAACGGCGCAGTGACGACACTCACCACGTGACGACACGCCCCTCACCACTCCTCGCGGCGCGACGGCGTGCGCGCGCGCGTCCCTCTCCCTTCCCCGCGCCGTGACGTCACACACTCCACCCCTCTCCCCGGCAGCTGCCGTGCGCCGCTGCGTGTCACTTTCCCTCCCCGCGCCGTGACGTCACGCACCCGCACCTCCTCTCCCCTCGCTCGGCTGCAGCTGCCGTGCGCCGCTGCGCGCGTCCCTCTCCCCTTGCGCTCGCCTCCTCTCTCAGCCACCTGGCTCGGTGCGCTCGGCGCGGCGTGCCCCCCTATATATGCAGCGATAAACTGCCAGACCTCCGTGGGTCGGCTCGCGCGCGCTCTCTTGCTAGTCTCCTGGCTCGCTCTGCTCCAGTTTAGACCGTTGGCTGGCTGGGCGCCTCTCAAGGCGATGTCAGAATTACTACGCCGTGTACTCTCGGCGCAAGAAATGCATTCGCACTTCCTCACGATTCCCTTCGGGGAGGTGGGGGCAATTTTTTCTCTGGTCTTCGCGCGCTCCGTGCAAGTCCAGGCGCAAATGCATATTTGCAGTGAATGCGCTCGTAGGCATCGCGCGGATGAGTTGGCTGATAGTTTGTACGTTTCTTTAACCAGTATATCAATAAATAGATTGTTCAGATTCGAGCCAGTTGAGAATCTTGTACAGTTTAAACATACAAGAAATTCTGCATGTGTGGACGGATATGAGAACTTGAAAACCGGCTGAGCGGCACAGCAAGATTTTGAAAGCTAGCCCCGCTACGCAATACAACGTACTCACGAGCAACAGAAAAAAAAAAAACAAATACGGTTCGTGGACGTCCAAGTCATTATCTTCTTGTACTTGTAATCATTGTGCGTCCTGCACTTCTAAGCATCACCTGGCACTTTTGCGTCTGTTTTTGCTGATAGCGCTCGGAGCTGATGTTACTTTTAAGAACGCACTAATATATTAATTGGAGGGCAACTTAGAAACTCATAGAGACAGGAGAAAAATATTTGAGGCCTTTTTCTCTAGTAGGCAACCTTGCTAGCAGCATTGTTATTAAACCAAAGAAACTGGAATCGCTTGCACCGCAAACTTTGTTACAGAACGGGAACAGGATTTGAATAACGAGCGGCCTGCTACGACAGACAGATAACAGTAGTAAAAAAGAAAAGAAAAGGGGAGTTGGAGGAAGAGTATTCTTTTTCAATCTGACAGCGAAAGAGCAAACTTTCCGTCCCGCCAACTCTAGGCAAATCTAAGCAAAAGGAGCCCGATCAATCAAGTATTTACCGAAAGGTTGCACGGCTTTGATTGCGTTTCAATCAGTATGTGCTGTCTTTGGGTAAAGACAGACTAGGCTTGATTTCACAGCGCACTGTTCTGAGAGACCTAGCTCTCTGAACAAGGACTTTGGGATAAAAAAAGAAACTAGTTCGAAGATGTTCGAGAATCGACACCCAATTTAACAAAAATATGCGCGGCCCATGGCAATACTATTACGCATCTGATGAGCTTAACCAGATTTACCAGGTCCAATCAAAAAGTGGGGTAAAGAGAGCAAATGCTTCAAAATGAAGTGGAGAGGTCGCAGATAGGCCAGCTGGTCACCCGTGCACACGCATCCACTAACATGAACGCATATTCTGACGCACAAGTGGCCAACTACGCGTGAAAATATTTATCACCGCCGCTCAGGATCTGAAAATGCCATTCTGGACGGTGCACACAAACACACTCTCAAGCAAAGGGAATAACAATGCAAGAATTGCTTTCTGATGTAGTCCACGATTCATTTGGGGATGGAAATTCACTGTTTTCTGCCCGTAGGTTGCACACGAGGCACGAGACGTGCCCTACCCCACCAGTTCATGGCCATAAAGCCAGTACTATCAACCCTCAAACCGCAATATTGACCATCGAATCGGTCACAATCTGTTACCAAAGACCACACTAACTCAAGTAACCAGTTCAAGTGCAAGCGTGTGTATATCGGGCAAACTGGACGCTGTTTGAATATCCGGCTGCTTGAAAATGAAATGGCCCTAAAAACCGATAAGCTCTCAAACCTGTGTGCGCATTGCTCGTCGTGTGGATGCCTACCCCTGTTCAATGAAACAATTTTATATCGACACCATGACCAAAAGACGCACGAAATCGTGGAGGCAACTCGCATTGCGAAAATGGGTGATAAGTGTGTAAGTGCCCCACCGTATCTCTGTCTAATCTTGAACTTGAATATGTGAATGTTGCTTAATATAAGATTCGCTTGTGTCTGGCCCAAGTTGTGCAGTATCTTATTTTGTAGGTTATCACTTTTCTTCACGTATATATTTTGGTGTATTTTTCAATAAATATTTAGTTGATAGTAGCATTCTGTCCCGTTGTATTTGTTCCTCCTGGTTTGCACTGTTTCTTCGCGCTTCGTTTCACCATGCGCGCTAAAACAGCTCCTAAATGTTTCGGATTGCGCGTGTTCACGGCATTCCGCCTTGCAGGAATTGAATATTCGAGAAGCTACCACTAAATTCACTTAGTACTGCGACCGCCGCCTACTTGTGACACGCCCTAGATGGGGTTTTGTTTGGCAGCTGAGAACCTGAACAAGGGAGGGTTATAACGTGCCGTAATGAAACAGATAACACGGATGCATTGATCGGGCTCTCAATAACGGCCCGGATCCAGGTAGCGTGACAGGCGAGCTCCGTGCGGGCGACTTGCACCCGTCGACCTCGTATCCGGCGGAAGTCATTCGGTTCAAGCGGCAAAATGCAGAAGCGAGGCGCCGAATTCATTTCCGGGGCAACTTTGCGTGCTGTACTATCGCGCCCAATTTGACTCGCAACAGGCGAGCGGCCGCCGAAGCTGCTCCCAGGGAGGCGGTGACGCCTTGCAGCGAAGCACTGGAGAAGTAAAGGGAGAGGGGTTAGCTGTTCCGATACCCATCAGTATCCCCTGTGTGCTCTGTTGCCATTCGCGCTCCGAATGCGGTGCGCGTGGAGCTGCCCGATGTAGTTCAGCTTGGCGCAGCCTTGCGACTCCAGAATTGTGGTGAGGGGAACAAAGCGGCGCAGTGGCCGTCAGTGACGTAGCTGAAAGCATAATAGTGCAATTTGTACCACGAGGCTTTGCAAAAATTAAAGGCAGAAGCAGTAAATAAAAAAATGCGGTCAGGCAGTGTTTCAGATATCTTTATTTGTGTGGAAGATTGAACGTAATCGATATTTCGCGACGCCCTGTTATTGCCAAACTGGAAGGCTTTCGCAAATGCGCATAGGAGCATTGCAGCCAATGATAAAACTTATCGCTGGCGATGCGGTAAGCCACTCCGAAAACGTTTGAGGTAACAATTTATACCAGCCGCAAAGAAAAGAAGCCAGCAATGGTGCACACAGGGGAAGCCGATGGGTATCGGAACAGCTGACCCCTCTCCCTTTACTTCTCGAATGCTTCGCTGCAAGGCGCCACCGCCTCCCGGGGAGCAGCTGCGGCGGCCGCTCGCCTGTTGCGAGTCAAATTGGGCGCGATAGTACGTCTTTCAATCCCATGCCTCTCCTCCAGTGACCCGGTAAGACCACAGTGGCCAGTCGTGGCACGGGCTAGCTCTTAACCTCCAATCAGGTGCTCAGTCGGGGAAAGCGGAGGCCGTTTCCACAGCAAACGGCCCAATGTGTGTCGGTGCGCTCTAGCTCTTTCCGCCCAACGCTATCCTCTAAATATCCACATGCTCAATTATCCCATTGATAACAAATAGTCCCATTTCTATTATTACCACTCACATGGTACCACTACACAGTTGTAGGCTGTAGTTAGCCGGCAACGCCGAGGCGCTCGGCTACAGAGTAGTGCAATTCCGCTGGAGTAACATCGCCGTGCCATGTTTGCGCGCACGTCAACATTACGCCCGACTATAAAGGCCCCTTTACACACAGCGCTCACGTCGCTGTGCCCTTAGCGTCGCCCACAAGCGGTGATGCTTTCGCTCCTGCTTGAATGCCATCTGTTGGGACGGCGCCTTACGCTCCCGAGGGTTTGAGTGGATGCAGCGAGGTGGCTGTCGGGATTTTTCGCTCACTGTCAAAGGCACGGACGACGAAGGTTTCCTTCCGCCACGGGGTTCTTAAAGGGACACTGAAGTGAATTTGTCAAGCTCCCTGTTTTGCCTGCACTGCGTAGACCGGCTCAAATTAACACACTTTGCATCGTTTATCCGGTTGATAAGTCTGTAATTATTTTATAAAGCGCGAAAGAAGAAGAACTACCATGCGCGGTTTGCGGCAGCCGCACCAACTAAAGGCTGTGACGACAGGAGGAGATGTACCTTGATTGGACAATGTCCAAGGTTAGCATTCCCACAAGTTTCGGTTTCGGTTCTGCAAAACAATATGCTTGACATCCGACGGCATCGTTGGATGGGCATTCTCGATGTCTCAATAATCGTCGTACCGCGCTTCTGCCATGTTGTCGGCAGTAAAATGCCTAAGATAAGCCTCCCAGGACAGCTTGCAATCGTAGCAATCATTAGCCGAGGCCTACGCAGTGGATGAACGCCCTCCGCGTCACCGCAGACGCTCAAATGCCATGCGATTTCCCCCCATATTTGGAGCTTGCTTCACTCATGCCTGTATCGTAAAAAGTGTGTTCGCACCAGGCCAAGGGTCTGTTTATTCCGGCCTGTGCCCACTGCCCGCAAGCAGTCGGTGCTTATGGCAATAGCACGCCAACGAGAACTCGCTAGCGCGTCAGTGTCAGCCTGCGCGTGTTCTGTGAACTAGTTCGTGGAGCAGTTTACGTTACGACCAAATGGTAACTCAGTATAGAAAACATCGGCCGAAAAATAAAAAGTCAACTTACAAAAAAAAAGACAGTTTACCCTCGGGGATTCTAACTTGTGCCTTGAAAATAACATTCCTAGCGCTCCGGACCACTGGGCCACGGGCCAGCGCTGCCAGCGTTGGAAATATAAGGTATGTAATGTATACCAATTTACACTTTTATTTAGTTTTTAGAATTTCAAACCGCTAAGGTGACTATTTTTTGTATAGCGCTCGTGTAGTAAGCGTCCCCCAAATTTCTACAATATCTCACGTCTAGCAATCTTATTTCTTAGACGGAAAAGTGTTCGCATACGTGTGGTCGTGCTGCTGACCGCTGTGCTTGCTCTCTCAGCGCAAAAACGTTCTTCGTGCTCCCTTGTTTTACGCTGTACGGTAAAATTATCAGTTGATTTTATTTCCTTTGTACCTATATTGACTTCGCTGACTCTTCTTCCGCCTTTAAGTGGCCTTAGATTTTCCTACTAGCGTAGCAGTCAGTGAAGCGTCGCATGTGCGCTTGTACAGCGCTTGTGTGGAGCGACCTTGACTTGGAGCTAGATACAGCGTACAAACTAACAAAGTAAAGAAAGGCACATTCTTCCATTCACAAATGTGTCGTGGCTTTGTTTCAACTGAGCGAACGAATTGCGACGATCCGTCGGCTGCCGGCGGACTTAACGCGGGGCGACTAACTGTGCCGGAAGGTCGGCGAGCCGTGCAGTAGCTCAGTCAATGGTCAAGCCAAGTCACCTCCTCCTAACGTCACACGAAAACGCCACAGAAAATGGGCGAGGATGCAGAGAGGAGGACAGCATTTTCGAATTGATTTTTCTACTAAATAAATTCTCGTAAACGTGCTCAGAATGATCGAAACGTGGCCTGTGGATTCCGGACTACAATTTGCGCTAGTAATCGTGCAATGTTTACAATTCACTTCAGTATCACTTTAAAGCTCCGCCTTAAAACTTGTAACCCAAACTTGTACAACCGACGGTATAATAAATCCCCATTGGAGCTCGTGTACTAATCATGATTAGCGTGAACCTTGGAAGCTCGCGATATTGACTCGAGCACAAATTTTCAGCTGCAGACAGATAATTTCCCACCAGGAACCGCAGAATAATTTTTATCTGAGGAAGTGCCACAAAGTATGATGGTTTACCCGCGAAAAAGAGTTATTATTGCAGAGATTCACCCTACATGATTGAACTCCGTTTCATCAAGCAAGAGCAGAGACAAGTAAAGTATGCCGAATGGTAACTTGCGACGACGACGATGATGATGATTATGATGATAATGAATTTGGTGATGACTACGATGACGATGTCGTTGATGATTATGACGACGACGACGGCGGCGACGACGACGACGATGATGATGATGATGATTGGTATCCCCTTTGCAGCGGGGTGCACGATGACGTGTCATCTTACAAAACAAGACTAATATACTTATGTTTCATGGTTTAAAACTAGCGCTTCTTAGGGTAGGCACAAAAAACTTATGAGGCACAAAATACTTTTTTTTCTGCTACAGGTGGTAGCTGTCCTAGGCAATATTTCCCTCCCTGCGTGTCGTCCACCAGCATTCTAATCTTTTTTTTCGTCGCCCCGACAGCCTTGATGTTAACTTCCTCTGTTCTACCCTTAAATCCTACGGCTTCTGGAAGCCGGATATTTCCCCTCATGTAGGTTTGGATGGATACCTTCGCATTTTAACACTATGTGCTGCATAGTTTGTTTCTTTTCCGCAGATCACGCACGCCCCATCATTTTGTGAATACTTCCCCACAAGGCTTTTAGTTCGCAAGCGACTGCTCTAACCTGGAAAAGCAAAGAACTCTCCTGGGAAATATCGTACAAATTTTCCTTTTTGATGCCCAATTTCTCAGCCCTGTACATGTACATTTCTGAACTTTTCTGTACATTTCTCAGCCCTGTACCACAGCGCGTTGCCCCCCCACCCCCCTCCTCCATCTGCCTAGGATATTACTTCCGGTAAAACTTCTAGAGGCAATTTTTAAACTTCGGAGTTGTGTTTTCCGCTGTGATTTTTACAATTTAAATATGTGTTTGTGTTCGCATCTGGTTTGCGCGTAGTCCTCAAACCAATTTTCTAGTCGTATGTGGGTAAAGAAATAAAGTACACAACTGTATGCAGAAGGAGTACTTCCTGCGACCGACCAGCTTTTTACAACGGAGTTCAGTTGTAAGGCTAATAAAATCAGACGGCAATTCCACACGGCAAACAGTGTGGGTGGCTAGAGCAAGAAAACGCATACCGTTGTGGAATCTAGCTACTCGCTCGCACTAGCGACCCGCGCTTCCGGAGTTCGGTTACCTGCCAGAGCAGCATTCGCAAGCAACTCTCTGTCGATGCAGCCTCCGCAGAAGCACACATTCCCTCATCAGTGCATGTTACCGTGTCGAAAGAAATGTAGTATCGAAAGCAGCTATGGCATTTTCCCGTTAGCTCAGGCATTCACCGAGCTCGCAGCAGGAAACAGAGACGCAATTTCTTGATGCAAATCTCCATAGCAGAGTCAGTGGCGGACGGAGACCCGGAAAATTGCATTATTCCGATACATTCTGGCTTGGGAGCGTACTTTTCTGAACTCTATACGGAAGCTTGGGAAGGAACGATGTATCAAAAAATACAAATTGACAGGCCACGCACAATGGAACAGGGAATGGACGACGGGACGTAAAACCGTCCCCTGAATTGCGACGGTATACTTACTCCAAATTGGATTTATCCATACTGCTTTTTCCGAGTGTTGTATTCTCTGACCCCAAATTCTGCTGTTCAGCAGATTACTACAGGCTGTCGGACGGTTCAGACCCTAATAAAATGTCCGCAGATCCTCATTCACAGAAAGACATCTCAGCGTTATTAAAGACGATAGTATTTCTGGGCTGCTTAAACCTGAAAACTTTGGTCCTTCTGTCTGTCTGTCTGTCTGTCTGTCTGTCTGTCTGTCTGTCTGTCTGTCTGTCTGTCTGTCTGTCTGTCTGTCTGTCTGTCTGTCTGTCTGTCTGTCTGTCTGTCTGTCTGGTCCTCGATTCAGCCTTCCACATCGGAAGTTAAAACAATTTAACCAGAGGTTTGTATAGGCAATACTTTTCTTACCCACTACATCTGGAAACACATTTTATGCTCGTCGACATTGTTCAAGAAAAAGAAAACACTAGGCATATTCGAGACTAATACATGTGATATTTGCCAATACATCAGTGGTATTTGCAGTGGTTTCTCAATTACATACACACTAATGCTTGATTTTTGCCATGAAAAATTAATTACGGGTTGAAAAAAAATTTCATCCAAATACAAAACGCGCATGCCACTGTGGCTCAGTAATAGTGGCGGTATTCTACGAAGTCCAACAGTAAAGAATGATTCCGGTAGATGGTTCCAGAGTAATGAAGTTCCGCCATCGCTCGAGAATTGACCCACCGAGCGGGCGCCGAGAGCAGCGTTGCCGAACCCGAGCGCATGCAGCCCTTGACATCTTACGCAGAGATCACGCAGCACTACAGGCTGTCGCGTCAGACACTCGCTCCCCCACATAAATCTCTACCCCGAGAGCACGAACGTCATTTACGTGCTCTCCAGACTAATACATTCCCCCATCCTATCCGGCTTCACCTTTTCGACCGACAGAAGTCCCCGCTTTGCCGATTTTGCGGAGAACCCGGAACGCTACGCCATATGGTCGGAGGATGTGACCAATCTCCACTGATTCCTCCCAACCTGCAACTTTCCACTGTCGAGCTTTGGGAGAGCGCCTTGGCGAGCACCAGCCTGGACGACCAGCTTCGGCTGGCTCAAAGGGCTGTCGATGCTGCCCGCGCTCAAGGCATCCTGGACTGAGGACGCCTCCTTCAAGCTTCAGTACAATCCCCCCCTGTTGATTTAAATAAACGTTTATTCTCTCTCTCTCCACAGTAAAAAATGGTTCCGCGTCACCACCACCCAGTATGTCTCACTGCCTATCCTCACACTTTCACCATGCGTCGCCGGCTAGGATCGTCGAGAGCGAGCTCAGCATACTGCCCTCCACCTCACGCTTTCGCCACACTTTCCTCCGCCGCTTTATTTCCGTTTTCGTTCGCTCGGTTACGACGCCGGTGCCGATGTCAAACCCCAGTAGCGGCCGCCGAAGTGATGCACGCAAAAATTCTTTTACATCTAATGACGCCCTTTATAAGTGCAAAATATCAGCCAGATAGGGCTGACTCAGTAGGAACCAGACAGAAGAGCAGACACGAGAACAACCTCAAAAATGACACCAGTGCACCGTTTCCTTTGTTCCGCGCTCTCTTCATTGCCTTGATTCGTACCGCCTGTAGCTCTGGTGTGGTATCGTAATCATAAAGGGTTTTTAACCCTGCAGTAAAGTTGAAATACCACGGTATACATTCGTAGGGGAACAACTGGTTAGCGGGACGTGAATTCTCAGTTGTTTCATTAAGGCGCGCTGCTAAATATGGTGCATCTGTAAGCAATACTGCCCGAGAAGATAACTTTGTTGACAACCATGAAGAAACAACAGGATGCCATCAGCGGAAAGACTCGATATCGCATCCATTCCCTTGTTGCAATCAGTAGCGCACTCTGTCCCTCATAAGCGCCTTAAACGACTGAGAAGGTTCAGTGGTACTACTATAGCCCAACATTTTATTGCAATAAGATACTTCGGGGCAAGCATGCACTGGTACCATGGACGATGCTAAGAAGGTCTCTAATTGTCTTCAGGGGTTACAAGTTGTTCGAGGAGTTTGTGGCCGACAGGAAATCGTTGGGCATCAAAATAATTCTCGTATTTTACCAGCCCTCGGGCCAGCCCATAACCACGTTCGCCAAGCCAAGAAAGGGCAATGTTAAGCGGAAACGTACTTTTATGCTCAGCTTATGGTTACTTCGGTAATTAGCATGCCAAGTTGGGCAATTATCATGCTACTGTTACTTATGTAGGCCTCTGTACATATCTCTAACATGCAGTCGAAGCGCAAATTTCCACAAAACAGAGAAAGCGCCTAATATTTCCAAGGCCGAATTATTTGATATTTTTACGTGGCGGCAGGACGAATGACAGGAACGATGGCTGAATGCGAAGCGATATATTTACATGATGGCGGCCGCCACAGCACTCAGCAATGCCACACACAACGCTCACAGACAGCTTCGTCGTCTTTCTCTCCTCTCCGTGACAATATTTCAAATGTGCCGCCAAAAGGGATAAATCGCTTGCTTGAATCCCACTGGTCGTAAGCGTGCATGCCACCATGTGGAAATAAACCTACTGCTGTAAGCGTTGTTTCTCTCATGCCACACTATCATCATCATTAGTCCAGGGCATTAAAAGCATAATCGGGAGGGAGGGGTCTCGGCGGGTTGTCCCTTCGCCTACACCTACATCAATGATACCAGGACATCAAAATTTAGCCTACTTTTCTTTTCTAAGAAATTACAGTTGTTACTAAAGTTCTTTAGACGTACTGTATGCTGCTTTAGCTGTTTAGTAGCGACGGTGAAAACACAATGCACAGCCTGTGTTCATTGCACTACAATATAGCTTCTGTACATTTTTAGAAACCACTTGATGCAAACCCCATGCGGTTTACGATCTTTTTCATTCTCTCCATGCGCGACGAATGAAGAAAAAATGCCTGAAGTCGTGAGCACGGTTTTCAGTACGTGACTGCAAAAGCCTGAATCAGCCACAGAGCTGGCCGCACCCACAGCAGCAACAGAATACAACTCCTCCTGCGGAGCACGCTCTCGGGCCATCAGTACCACAGAGAAAATGTCAGTGCAAAGAGTGCGGGGCCGTCTCCGACGGCCCCTTTGTTGCAGAAGGTTTCTCCCGTTCTAGCTAAGCCGCAGTATCTGTGGAAGGTACGCCCGCCAGACCAGGAAATAATACGGGTCCTGAGCCGGCGCGAAATGCGTAGATTACGAGGCGTCCCTGCGTCGTTGAAAAAGGCTTTGGGTTATCGGACGCGTGAAATATTGCCCCAGGTTTAATCTGCGCGGCTAATTTTCCCCCCACCCGTAATCCTTTCAATGGGTACGTTTTTTTTTCTTTTACATTGTGGTTGGAAGTCGTGCGATGAGTCGACGAGGAGGAATCATCTCGGGTGCTGGTGGTGGTGGTGGTAACACACATTTATTTTATGTACAAGGGATACAAAGACCCCATGTTACGCTCTAGTGAATTTTGGTGTCTATGTGCTGGTGCATATTACTTGCATAACTACATGAGCTAACGATGATGACTTTTATGGTAGATGGTGAAACTTTTTTTTCTTTTTATTTCATCCTTTCGTCCCAACAAGTAACACAATACTGCATGACCTAAGACACACTAAGCGGTAAGGTTAAATTACCTTACCGTTTAGTGCCTCTTGTGTCATTTATGTCACTCTAGCGCCGATTTTATGTTATTCTATCGCCGCTTTATAGCGCCCATGTCATTTTAGCGCCGATTTTATGTCATGGTAGCGCTGATTTCTTTACTCGTTCAAATAATGCAACTCCCGGCCGTTGCATAGCGCTACTTCGGTACTTCTTTCGTGTGGGTTGGTGACATGCTGTTTTTTTAAAACCAAGTACGAGGGTTATGTATAGTGTTGGCACAGCGCAAGTTGCATAAACAATGCTAAAAGCATTACCTTGCAGTGCTTTGTTGGATGAAGTCTCATTTTTTTTCTACGAGGCTGGACAAAAAATGAGGACGCTGCCCGAGCCCAAGGGCTCACGGCCGACGACTAAGCAAGACAGCTGGCAAACTGAATAAAGTTTACTCTCTCTCTCTCTCTCTCTCTCTCTCTCTCTCTCTCTCTCTCTCTCTCTCTCTCTCTCTCTCTCTCTCTCTCTCTCTCTCTCTCTCTCTCTCTCTCTCTCTCTCTCTATCTCTCTCTCTCTCTCTCTCTCTCTCTTCTCTCTCGACTGATTCCCATGAGGCTGGAGAAAAGTAAACGTCGACGCAAAGCTGCTTCGGTGAATAAAGGGGTTAACCTAGACACAGCCCAAGTAGAGCTCTATAGGAGATGGTGAAATTTAGTTTAGTGAAAAGTCTTCGGGCGCCGTGACGTGCACGTACGCCCCTTCCATTGACTTTGTTTTCTTTCAGGAAGCACCGAGGCCAGCTCTCTCAGCGGGGCCTAATTATTTCACCAGGTTAAGTTTAACATGCGTGCGCCACCTTCAGAGTTTTCTTGACCTTTTTGCCGAGATAACCAAGAAATGTTGAATGTGCTTTACAGCTGTACGATAACAGATGCCAGAAAGATAGTGCAAGAAAAGCAACAGCTCGCAAGAAAAATTTCAGCGGAGCTTACACTCGCGCAAGTCTTGAATAACGAAGCTGTTGTGTGTGAGCATTGCCGGACACATAGTTAAGTTTCAGTATCATTGTTTATTTGCATATTTGCGGTGCTAGTAATCGTCGGCACATGCATCGAAGAGGTCGTCGACAAAGTGGTCGTCGTCGTATATGGAGTATCTCACATTTAGGCGGACCTATCCTTGGTGGAGCCCGCCGGCAAATACTCAATACGGCAAAGATCTTCCTCCAGTATTGGTCTATCTGAACGTGGACAGTGCCGATGTGATGTCTATACTGGCATTGATGAAAAATCATGGGTGGCTAAAACACGTCTCTCCTAGAAATACAATTTTCCTTCCTTAAAAAAAAATGACAAGACGGCTCCTCGGGGAGATGGGAGAACACAAGTATACGAAAACTGGATATCCTTACATAGACCACGTTTATTTTTCAATGCAAAACCAAGAAATCGACGGAAAGAAGCTTTAACAAACTTTGCAGTGTAAAACGCTTTTCCTATGCAAGCAAACAATAAATGGGATGGCCAGTGAAGGCACGATTAAAAGCGACCAAAATTTTTTGATTAGGCGAGTCAGCTTGAGATGGAGGGAAACGGCGACATCCTGGGACTAAGCATAGCCGTCGGGATCAAAAGGCGGTGTCGGAAGGGGCAGCGTTTAGGATGCACTTCAGCGTTGCATGCACTTTTGTCCTGCTCGGGGAACCGGGGGACATGCTAATGAGGTCGTTACAGCGACTAAGCGTTCACGAAGCTGGCTGCCCTCTGGCACGGTTCCTGATGGTGGAAACGACGACATGGCCCGAGGCTGTACGTGCAAGGAGCTTGTACTACAAGGTGTCAAGACAACACCTCTCGGCCAGATGGAGACAACAAGCGCCTCGAAAAGCTTACGGCCTTGCCTGTCGCTTGTACCCGTCGCCTTGGGTTTTCGCATCCACCTTTCATCTTTTATAAGTAGGTGAAGAAGGTAAAACTGCCATAATTACATTACGGCGATGTGAATTTGCGCTGTCGTGGTGTTAGGCGGGAAGCGCGCGCTGTGGGAAGCATGCGGGTCTCCCTATTGCCCGGTGAATAAATGCAGATGCAGAATACATTGGGAGCGGGGTAGCTGCCTTGCGTACATCTTAGAGTTCCCTACTTGGGCAGCTAAATTAGTGCTTATTGCTTTATAGGTTTTAAAATACATTGCCATCAAGCGAAGTGTTCAAGTGTTCGGTCAACTTTTATTTAAGCTACCGATTCCCCGATCCCCGACCTCCCCCCACCCTGAAAAAAATTAAAATGTTACTTAACTATTTGCTCTAAACTTTGTTGGTTCCACAAAGTTGGAACAGACTTTTACCCTGACATAGAAGATATTTCTTGGTGTATTTCTATGCAACCACATTGCATTGACAAAAATAACTGCCGTCTTCATAAGAGAGATAATAAACGGGCATGAACCGATTATGTCGAACACATCCTCTGGCTTGAACTTCACTGTTCTGCCCTTGAAGAGCAGAACAGTCTAGTTCCAATGAACCACTAGGCTATGCGCGCGTCCGTGCGTGCCTCCGTGCGTGCTTCGCAGGTTTAAAAAGCTATTCTGCAGTTCGCTAGGCAAGTGCAGCATAGTTCTTATGGACCATTCGCGTGTCTTCAGAGCATCTCTTGAACTTTTGAACTTCGGCATATGCTTCGTTGTTGGTGCATTCCCCACCGTCTTTGACGATTTGCTTTCGTTTTTCAGGGCTTCGACAGAATGAACCAATAGCATCCACATTCCAAGGGAGCCATTTCGCTTTCGCTCTTCCTTTTTCATGTGGCTCATCAAAAACGAATAATCGTGGTTAGTATGTTTTTCAGCCTACGTTTTTATCCCGAACTTGCATAACTTGCATTGGCAGTTCACGGTGAAAAACAAGCCATGGCTAAGATGAAATTGAATATATGGTGTTCAGGAGAACGCGCTATGGCACTAAAGACCGATTCATGTTCAAAACACTGAAAAAAGGCCAGGCGCTTTAGTGTGACGTAAACACAGCCTTAAATCATCCTAAGTCTGTGGACAAAGGACATTGTGGCTTGGTCGACTAGAGCATCAGCATGTGACTGAACACGTGCAATTAAATTTAACTGTTCTAATGAATTTGGCAGGATGTAAAATGAAAAAGGGAGCTCTCCTATCTTATTTTTTAGCAATCATTTTTTTATGGGCAGGAATTGAATTGGTTCGCATGGCCGCGAACTACAATACCACTTCACTGAAAGATTTTAAACTAACGTAAATCAAAGGACTGTTATTTACCACAAGCTCATTATGGTGAAATGCAATTGTTTCTTACGGATAAAGAAGAAATACTAAAAACAGTCACGTGGTTTTTATTTTTCATGATCTGCACGAAATACCATCATCTTCTCCCCAATTTCCTGCTTATTACGTACCTTCGGGAGTAAACGTTGGCAACTCATACTATTTCACTCTAACAGGCTTGCTAACCTCATCGCAGAAGTTCATTATAAGGCCGCACTTCCAAGACATACGCTGGGACGAAGAAGGGACGAAGCACACCACGGCTATTACTTCCGTATGGTATGTGCCAAAACAAATAAGGAAACACGTATATACATAACATGAAACAAGAAAAAATGAACGAAGAAACAGAACAATATTCCGACACCTTCGCAAATGAGACGCGAAGACCGAGGAAACAGCGGAGCTGGTGGTCTTCACTAGCTTAAGGGTGACTTTTCTTAGGTCTGCCCCTTCCGTTAGGTAAAGATGGTTAAAAAGCGTAGCTTTTAATCACGCAAACTGAGTTAAATCAAAGCCCACAGTACACCGTCCTAAATTCCAAAATCCCAACTTCCAAAGTCCGAAGCCGAAGTCCACTTTACTCAGCTAAATTTAAAAGGCAACGCTCGCGCTAGGAACCCGAACAAAATGCTTTTTGGCCTGATAGCGATGATAGCGCAAACAGGTAGACGGCGGTTTATAAAGCGAGGGACTCGAGTTCGATTCCAACCCCGGGAAGCGTTTTCTTTTCCTTTTTTTTCTTTAGGAGCGCACTCCCAACAACGCGCTGGTGGGCTCCTTGCCTCCTCGCCATTTTCTCTCGCACTTCTTGGCCTAGCATTTTTCTCCTCTCCACTTCGCCGTCAGGAATTTCCTGTTCGAGATCCGCTCGAACAGGACGAAGCTTGAACAGCTCCGCTGCGAAAGCAAAACGCCGCATTCCTCGCGCTTGCTTTTATTCCAATTCCGCAATCCAGTACGCAAGCACAGTGTGGGTCTGTGTCATTAGACGTGTCGTTTGGACATCCTGGCGCCGCACGCTTTCGCACCAGCTTAAGATACACAAGTGTAGATGACCTTCGGGCTTTGTTTATGAACATTTCGGTAGATTGGTGGTGATGTTTATTGACGGGTGAACCTAGCCTTGCGTGGTATGCCGGCGATTGCTCACCCGATCGGCACCTTTTACCGCTATGCGCGGGAATTCACCATGATTCGCTGAGGCTTGTGACCCTTAAAAATTGCAGGATCAAACGAAAGATGTCCCTCCCCGTGATCCAATGGCCTTCCGGGAAAATTAAATCGTTCAAAGAGGCATGGGGAGCGGCTTTCCTTTGCAGTTCTTTAAACAAAGCTAACCGCTCCTCCGCATGCTCTCGACAGTCCATAATAAAATGATCGATGTCGCCTGTAGCACCACACGTTCTACACAAAGGTGAAGCGATAATGTTCAGCTTATGAAGCCACGCCGGTGTCCGCGCTGAGTTGGTCCGGATTCGGAACAGTAAGGTTGCCTCTGTCCTCTTCATTCTTTTGGTAACACAAGAAATGAAGGAAAATAACAAACTAGTGTTCTTCGCCGTCCTGGCAGAGGCCATCTATAAAATTACCCGGATGGTGGAAATTATCAGACCAACATCTATAATGTGATGTAAATGCACCCGTAGTGTCGTATCGTCGTGTCACCAATACAGTTTCGCTGGTCAACCACTTTCACAGAGTAAAATGGACGATGAACTCCATTTTAAGTGGTATTGATAGGCCAACGAAGAAGACGGGGCTGAAACGGCTTGCTTGGTACCGTGAGAACCAAGATGCTTATTCATTACAAATGTGTGCGCTCAGGAAAGAACGAATACGTATAGATGGTATTCACTGAAAGGTTTAGTGGGTGATTTTTTTGCTTGGCAACGCGGAAAACCCCACGCCTGTGTCCGCTGTGCCTACGCATGCGCACTGCGCCTGCATCTCGCAAAAAAAAAAAAATAAAACCATCAGCGTGCGTTGTCTGCCCCGCTTCAACCCTATTCTCGGCCGCGGTCTCAACACATATACCATGAATCGTACTCGTATTATGTGCTGACGCTCTCTTTGCCCTCGAGAGCTTCGCGTAAACGGAGAATGAAACCGCGGCTGCGAACGAAAGCGATCATACGGTTCGCCGACGGTACGCCGATGCTGCAGCCGCCTGAGACCAGGGATGCCCACACAAGTTCCCTCTAATGTGTGGTTGAGTTCAACGACGAGATAATTGTTTTGAACAAATGGTTCGCGCGTACGTCGATTAAGATATGATGGTAACGTAGTAGCATGCGAGGCCGTCCCCCGAGGCGTGGTGCTGTGCTAGTACTCCTCATAAGTCGTCGGCACAAGCGCTGGCGAATCGCAAGCGCCCTGTGAACAATTCACTTCAGTTTGGCTTCCGCACGGCGAAAATGTCGGCAAGTATAATTACATTGTTGTCCTTGAACAGGCGATGTACTTTGAAGGGGCGACAGACTTTCACTAGCATACGCGCGCGACTTGGTCCACCACGACGCACTTACCCGCGTACATAGGCTCCGTAGTTGTTACCGTTCCACCTAGACGTGCGGCGATTTCAGCCGCCTGTGGCGATATATAAATCGTAGGGAACAGTATTTCGCGTCGAGGTATTACTTTGCGTTCGGCGGGGCACAGCTTGAAACATAAAACGGCTCGTGTTGTCACGTGCTGTGCTTAGCCAGCCCGGACAAGTACCGCCCTCTCGTGGAGCCTACGTAACAGCGACGCTTTGGACCGTGGCCTCCGCGATCGGCTGCCGGCGGCGCGCCGTTAGCCGATCGCGGAGCCGATCGGCTAACGGCGCGCGTAGCCGATCGCGGAGGCCACGTTTGGACACATACATGGCGGCCCACACGCACGGTTGCCCGCATGCGTGCCACGCCAGTCAATACAACCTATAGCAAGGTGCTTTTTGGGGTCATGTATATAAAGAACTGCTGCCAACCTGTTATCATATTAGTATACCTGCCTTAATGGCGGACGAAGGCAGCTCGTAAATTTATGCAGAGTGACTGTCTACGTTCATGAAAGACGTGGCAATCAAGCCACAAAATAGCAAGCAAAACCTTCCTGTCAGTTTTGTTTTGTTTTCGGTGAATGACGGCGGGGTGGTGACGCCATTTCGTCGCTCCTTAAACACTCTACCATTCGGTGCGTTATCAAAGTCACGCCGCAAAGGCTTTTGCTACGGTGAGAAGCCGCCGGTGCGCCGCAACCTGCAATGTCAACACGGCCACCAACGTTAGCTCGATTGCGGAGAAAATCCTGTTAGCTATGACGTGCAGGAAGCTACTGGTAAACAGGCACTGCTGCTTTTTCCCGCCGATGTAGGCATGACGGAATGGCGTTGCTGGCAGAGTGAGGCGCACTGTGCCGGGCATTTCAACCACCAAAAACAAGAGTTGATACGCGAGACCGCCACGAAGGATTAATCGCGTTATCCCGGCCTAATTACGCGGTTGCCTCGGGCGCGGTATCACGGCGCCTTTTCAGCGGTGCCTGGGCCATGGGCACAAACGCTTTACGTTGGCGAAAGTGCTCGTTCGCCTTTCGGCATAAAGTGGAAGTAGTACTCAAGTACTTGCGGCTACTGCCGTAAGTCCTAAAGTCCTAAAAAGAAAAGCGTTGCAAACATAAATAAACATTACCTAAGTTATGTTTTGTAATTTAAAAAGCAAGCTTCATTTTATTAGGTTTGGTTATTAAGTAAATGTCAAGCAAAGTTCACTTTTTCTCCCCAAGTGTCGCACATGTGCACTTATCCCTCAGCTTCAACGGAGCAGAGGGGTTAGCGTCGCCCGGATTCTGAACCGTTGTTTCTCAACTGGTATGTATTGAATAACTCTGGCCTTGCTTTCAGCACGGCGTCAAATTATATTCCAAGATAACGTATGCAAAAACCAACAGATTAACAAAAATCTCTCAACCGTGCTGCTTCTCGCGGCGCCAAACAATACAGGCATAACGGCGTTGAAAAGAGGGGATTTTAAAGCTAAACGAAGGGTGGATGACCAGCGTAGCACGTGACATAGAGGTACACAAACTTCGGGTGGAAGATACGAACGAATTCTATTTCTCTTGAGCGTTGATGGCAGTAGTACAGTTACAGCCATTTTGTGCTGATCAATCGCGACATTGGTCGTTTTGCCGCAAGGCCTTTTGTACGCGGAGAACAAAAATGCACAGGACGCCACCCTATGTCCTTCCCCCACTTTGACCGCTTCGTCCTGTATGTTCAGTAGCATCAATGAAAGGAAATGCTTTCCCGGTGGGTTCGGGGACTGTGTTGCGCTCAAACACAAGTCTTGAGCTCTCTTCGTAAGACAAACATTATAGTAGATTTTGTAACTGCGCTTTCACCATAGAAATCATAGACCCTTTGAAACATGAGGAGACACGCCCCGAGACGTTCGTTTGTCAACGCCTCATGCTATAGAACGCCTTGAGCATTAACGGTGCATGCGGACTCACCATATAAGCTTCGCTTAGAAAGTAAATATACAGGGCAAAATACCGTGTCATGCTGTACCAGCGGCGTTAATCGCAACACAAATTAAACGTACAGCTGCGTTGGGCTGGTTTCAAACAACACACATCCGGTCAACTAAACTAGGGCGCCTGAAAACAAAATGCGACTAAGACTATTCAACTATGAATGCTACGTACTTGGCAATCTTGAATGGGGGGTTTCAAGCTTCGTTTTCCTTTTTTTTTTGCAAGAATGAATATTTAATAGGATACCCCAGGTTTAATCTTTTTTTACGGCCGATAAGCGATTATTTCAGAAAAAAAGTGCATTCAAGAAACGTTTAAGGACTTCGAAATTACTATTGAACTGAGAGAAATGAAGGCACGCCGGTTCTCGTCCTTGTTTAGAGAAATTTAGTCTGCAGCTAAATTCCTGGTACTCCCGCCAGTGCCATGTACGTCTAGCGATTGTGACGGTCCGATCGTAAATGCTCTATTTAACCCGGAGCTCTCCACTACAACGCGCCTCATCGCCTGTGCAGTTTCGGTGTGTTAAATGACATAATGGATCAAGCAACCCTTGCAATTTGAAACGGCCGGACGCGAGGGGCCGTAACCGGTTTTTTCTTGGCATCAAAATACTTTCTGAAGAAACTGCACACTTACAGCACCAAAAAGCAGTGTTTTTTTGTTGGTCCTTTCGATTATCGGTATAAGTCATGGAGGGCAAATTTAATACAACGTGGAAAAAGAGGGGCATGGCACTGGCTGCTATTACGTATTACGTTAAAGCGTGTACTCGTGGCAAGCACGTAAACGATTTTGCATTTTAAGGCACTATATTGATATCTCCCAAAACTTCGGCTCAACGCCCAGGCTTTTTAAAGCCTGGGCGTTTAGAAACACCTTAGAAACAAGTGAGGAAGCTACCCTAACACCTATACCTGCGGCTGAAATAAGAAAATGCCGTAATGGAAAAAATATCTAGTTTTATATTTAGATTGTAGAACGCTTTAGGTTGAACGTGCATTTAGGCAATATGACAGTTTGGACGCGCTTTGAAGTAGAACAGTACATTTTGAATGGTCATAATTTTGTGGGCTGGCTTAAATGTTCCTTAGTCTAGGTATATTATCTTCCTACTGTAATGTCCGATAAGCGAACTCTAGGTAGCGGAAACAAAAAGTAAAAAGAATGTTATAAATAAATAAATAAATAAATAAATAAATAAATAAATAAATAAATAAATAAATAAATAAATAAATAAATAAATAAAGTGTTTTTCACTTCTGAACATTCTTTTCTATTTGGTTCGTGCTTCCTTCCTTAATCAGCCACAAGGGATTAGTTTACCTGCAGTAGTTTCAACGCAACATGAAGGTATCAATACGACGAAAAAATTTTGATTTGCTTAACACCTAGGAGAGGCAGCTTAGTTTATATGTAAAAAAATATCATTGGATGCAGCGTAGCTTCACGTGGAACAAACATCGAAAATAAAAAGACAGAACACGAACGAAAATGCTCCTGAATGATAATAAATAAATACCGCAGAAATCCGTGAACAGAAAATACCATATCTTGCTTAGGAAAGAAACAGATAATAAATTATCTATGCGGAATATCTGTTTATTTGTCTCCGTTTATGCTGCAGCCATAACGTTACCGACTCGCAGTTAAATCAATGCCTGATCGGGGAACGAGTCTGAATGAAATCCCGTTTCAGCGTGCACAAAACAATCCGACGCGGCAAAGGAAATCATTTATCTCGAGCTTACGTTGTCTGTCTTTGCGTGAGCCCTCTTCAACACCCCAATTCTGCCAAGTCCTTTGCAGCACCTAACGGAAGGAGAAATGCGGACGTCGCTTGCCGCTTCCAATATATTGAAGCAGCCTTTTTGCGTCTACTCCGGTGCGCCTTGCCGGAAATCCCCAACTTCAGCTCGAAAGCCTCTCATGGCTACCCGCCTTTGAAGCCTTTCGACTTAGACTTAGTTTAGGCTTTTTTGTACCTTCTTTTCTTGTTACAGGGAATGTCACTGAAAGCACGGTTGCAGCACAATTTTCTGCTTTAAATTCCCCGCAACGAAACTTCATCCTTTTCTCTAGACGGCTACTATGAGACCGGCTCCCCTTATCCCACGCCTCCCACTTTTTTTTTTCATTGCACGAGTTTAATTTTAGGCTGCAACCGGCTTTGGCATCTTAAGCCAACCCTTCACACGCGGCCGAGTAGCGTAGACACTATCCGACAAGGCTCGAGCTTGTTTGCGGTACCAAAATACCTTTCCACTGCAAGGTTTTCGTAGTGTTACTTTACATTATTTAAACACTCGTTTTAACTTAAAATGTTTAGTGTATACCTATACTGGTTAACCGTTATTGTTCAGCAACTACCACTTGGGCGTAGTGCTACCCCTGTGCAATAAGTTTTTTTCCGACCCCTCCGCAACCTATTTGCTTTCATCAAGTGGACCTCCTTTAGGCCTGTCTTTCGTCGTTCAGAAACCTGTGTCCCCACAATCGTGTTGGGGGACTTTCCTTTCATCCCTTTTTCTCATCTCTGACTTTTCTAGCTCCATTTTATGCATACCATCCTTATTTCTTCTGCTCTTTGCAATGCAGCGTTCAGTAAGTATACTGTATACCTAGACGCCCGTATAACGTGGGGAACCTTTTTGTGTGTGTCGCAAACCGTTCGGTAAACAGCTAATGAGCGAACAAAGCAAGTAAGCCGACCAGGGCCCAACTTCCGAGATCGAGGTGGTTCCCTCTCTGCGCCGGCCTTTCAGCCGAGCAGTGTCGAGGAGATAAAGAACCATGAAAGACGATGGTTGGCTTTTTTCAGCGTTTTCCGCACCTGTACGTGGCGGTGTGTGTGTGCCTTTGCAAGAGTGCGTGTGCGGGCGTCTGCTGAGTACCACACAGCCTGAACAAAGACAGCGGAGGACAGAGAGAATGCTGCTCGCGAAAAGGAAGCGGTCTCCAAGCGGCCCCACAGTGGAGCATTGCAGAAGAAAGGAAGAAGAAAAAGGACGATACATTCTGCTACGAAGTAGAGTGGGCCGTTTGTTGCAGGTCCTCGGATACGCAATAACACAAGCGAAATTCTCGGGCTAACCTCCTTCTCTTCTGCCACCTGGTGCTCCATAAGCGGGCGCGGGAAAACGATAAAACAAGTGAAGCAGAATGGTACCGCCCCAGCAGGCCGATTGAACAAAGCGATCGGGAAAGTGCAACTTATCACAAAACCCTATGTGTTCTGGTAGGAGTTGGAACAATTATTTTTGCTCTAATGACGGGGAAATTCACTGAATGAACGTAGAAACTCTTATAAAAATTAAACACGAGTAAAATTTGCGATTTGGCGAACATGAGTATATGCTGAGAAAGAATCTGATTTCTAGACGAAATATGTTCAGGCGCCGTCAAAAGTAATTTGACCATGGTTTCGTAAATTTACAAAAATGTCTCCTTTCGGAAATTGCCTGGCTGTATTGTTGCGCGTTTAAGGGAGTCCTCCCTAACAGAAAATTCTTCATGTAAACCGGTAATGGCTGTCAGAAAGCCAGTTAGAGAAGTATTTTGTGATATTCACAAAACGTTGTTCCAGTTACTTATGGTGGCCCCTGCACATAACGCGGTTTCAAACAACGGCGTTCAAGAAACTTTAAACATAGGTCAATTACGAATTTTGATTCATGCCCATCGTTACAATTCAGATATTACCAGGCGCTGAAGCGGGCCTCAGAGTCGCACGTAAAATGATTATTGGGCTGTATTTTTTTTATCCTATTTTCTTGAAAAAGAAAACAAGAGATTATACGTTCCAGCTCATTCTAGTTTCCTCACATCCTCAGTGTGGTACTGAACAACGCTTTATAGGCAGGAGTGAACGCTGATTTGCACGTTATTCAATGGTTCACGCGGTGAAAGTCTATTTATTTGTGTCCGCTTTCTTTTTATATGTATATATCGATATTTATCGTGTTTCGGGCCTTATGAATTACCTAGGACCGTACAGTTTCACTACATAGGGGAATAAAATACCACGCGATGTGAACTTAACAACGAAGCCACAAAGAAGAGTTCGCCAAGTTTGCTTCGTGCCTCTTAATTGGGCGACGCCACTTGCGCAAACTTTGGAAGCTTCTTTCCGCACTTAAAAAAGCTAACTACGTGAAACTGGTAAAATCACCTACTGCCTACCGTATTTGCACGCTTCTAACCCGCAGCTTTTTTAAATGCAGAGCATTGCAGTAACTCACGATGTCACCCGCGTTGACGTCCGCAGTCCGCACCGTCGTTGCCCCTACTATATAAAAAAAAATACTATCCGGCGCCCGGTTTCGATCCCTCGACCCTGTGGGCGGAACGCAATGTAGATGGTCCTCCACCCACTGCGCCACAAAACCGACACAGAATGGGACGCTACCAACGCGCCTTATATCGTTGACTCATTCAAATTACTGCTGACGAGCGCTCTCTCGTCAGCAGTTGCCACAAGTGCAACAACATTAACGTAACGCAAACTACTTAACGTCGTGCGCCCCCGGAAATGCTCTGCATTTGATCGTGCCATAGAGTTTATGGATCGTGCCCCTCGCGAGGGGGATTTTGTTTTTTTGCTGTAAGTAACATTAAAATTTGCGTGCGCGTTACAATCGGGCTTGAAACCGAAATCGGCTTTCAATGTTTTCCGCTTTCGCTCTGATGCCAAAAGGAGCTGCATGAGCAAGTTTATGAAGCACAAGAGTTTTTGATGGCACAGTTTCGTGCGCCAAATAAAATGACTTCTGCCAAGTATGTGGTGTCATGTGTTTTGCATCCGCGTGGTAGAATCAGCTTCAAAATATTTGTTTTTCAAATTTTCATAATTAAACTTATCTTCGCGTTACAATAATGGGCGCGTTAAAATAGGGAAAATACGTTACGTGCAAACGTGAAGTATTATACTTTTAAATATCACCGAAGCATTCACGCCTTTCGCTCTATCCTACCTCTTCACATGTAAACCCATGCCAAGCCGTTTCCCCCTTCTCAACTGTACAACAAAATTTCATCGAATGAACGGTGTAGACAGTCTCATCTCCTCCTCTCTACCCTTTAAATCATCATTGTACTTGAGTACTCGGCGCGTCTTTAGCTGGGTTTACTGGCCATTGTTTCAATAGCGCCTTAATGCAGAAACAAGAAAAAAGAAGAGACCTGTCCAAGGGCTGTCGAGGGGATGCGGATCATATAATTAATAAAGAGCTTAAAGACATCGTTCGTGAGTTATCGCGAGCCCCGTTTGACAAAACAGGTATCTCTGATATGCCAGTATATCGCATTTAAATTTAGCGGCGCTGCCCCGACCGCTCGCGGGGATCACCAAAAAGAGATACGTCGATATCCTGGCAGATTGTTCAACAGCCAACTACCTTGACGTAGACCAGGCCTGTAAACAAGGCCTATAGCTGCGTACGCATTACTTCAGAAGAACAGGCGGTCAAAATACGTGAACATAAATACTACAGCCAGGTCAAGTAGAGGTGTGCCGTCACGTATCCCCAAATAGATCAATGCCACTAATTATGTATGCTTTCAGTTCCGCCAGTCCTTCGCTTACTTTTCCTCTTTTCGTACACCTCTGAGCGACATGCTCAAGAGCGATGCTATCGCTACAACCATGGCATGAAAATATTGAGCGTAGATAATTTTCTCCGAGTGCACCGAAGAGAGAGCGAGAGCCACTTTGTCGCCGTCACGCCTTTCGGCCGCGAGTGCAACGATACGTGCCGGCTCGCGCTCAGCTCGTCGTATCGATCGACCAGAGACGTGCTGCTGCCGACCAAAAACCGCTCTGGCGCCGACGACGTCCTCCACTCACCAGCCCTCCTGTCGACGGTTTCTCCCACCCTTTGTGGTTCTTACCTTCAGATAAAGCAGCCGGGGATGCAAGAGGCGTCGTGCGAGGCGCCATCCCTTGGGAAAATAGCTCAGTGCAGGCACTGCTGTGCTGCGGAGCTCAATAAGCACTCGACCTTTTTGCGGGAAAAATTCCAAGTCAACACGCCCGGCATTTCTTTGCAGTACAAAGCGGCTGCGGCCGGTCGTCCTCCCAGCAAGTTATACATAGCTATACTAATGGACTCACTTGGGTCTTTCGTTTTAATGTCAATTGACCAGCGGCATTTCGCACGTAATTTTTGACGACTTTGAAAGGCACCAAATTAAGACTGACCGACAGTTTGACCCCGCTGTTCGCCGGGGATTTAGTTGAAAGTTTCTGAATTTCAATTTCAAATTGAAGCTGGGCTTAATGTATGACGGGAGCTTTACTGAAACAATGAGAATGAAGTGAAGGTTTACACTTGTAAAGTTGTTGTGATACCAAATACCTTACAAAACACAGAGTTCTACAGCATGGGCCCAGTAACCAATACTCATTGTCACGTTGGGTATATCTTTTCTAGCAACAACTTATGCGGCTTCATGCGTGCAGCACGACGTATTAGCCCTTACGTCGTTTCTTGCGGTATCTAGACTTCTGAACTTGTAAAATGGCTGATAACGTAGGCTACAGACACCCTGCAAATGTACAGATACCCTACAGATGCCCTACAAATGTAAATACGTATGCACGCGGGCTTTTTTATCTGTGGTTTATTTATAGATCACACGCTATAGTGCACGTCGAATCCACTGGGTGAGCTTTTTCTCATAATATTTAATTTTTCTGAAGCACGTGCTATGAAGCGCATCTCATAAAATCGGCGCGCTCCTTTTTATTGCGTTTTATTTACTTGTTTGTTTATTTATTTTATTTATTTATTTCAAAATACAGCAGGCCAGAATGGCCCTAGCAGGAAGGGCAAGTGAAGAATACAAAGGTCACTACTCCGTATCAGCAGCAACAACAACAAAAAACGCTACACTACCTGGAAAACAACATAAAACAAAACAGCACATGGACAATATAAATCATGAAGCCCAACAGAATGCAATATCAATCATACCAACACACTGATATGATACAAGACACCATCACTGTATTGCGTCAATACCATCGGTTCAACAAGACTAGAATTTACTCAGCAAGTAAATTTCAGTCTTCTATGGTACGCCGAAAACAAGCTATTTTTAAATGAACTAATCCTTGCGAAAATAGGCTCTAAAGCATGCTCTCGTGTGTGACGCGTTCTTCTCGTGGTTAATGGCTTAAGGAATGTAGGTATAGGCAACGAAACGTTTTTGGTCAGTATATTGTTAAGAAGCAATGGATGGTTTAGTTTCCTTCTTGTTTCTAGGGTCGGGATATTATTGTTGGTCATGAGCCGTGAGGGGGAGTCTTGCGTCTGTATTTGCCATAAATAAAACGAACGCATTTTCTTTGGAGCATCTCAAGTTGGTTGACATCTTTTTTTAGCTTGCGGGTCCCATACAACAGACGCATATTCAAGTTTTGACCTGATGAAAGTCTGATAGGCTAAGAGCTTACCATTACTCGGAGAATGCTTAAGCTTTCGCCTTAACAAACATAGCTTTCTAAAGGCTGATGCGCATATGTCGGAAATATGTTGGGACCTTGTCAAATGTTTAGTAAACGTGACGCCTAAATACTGATAAGACAAAACTTCTGAAATTGCGAAGCTATGAAGGTGGTACTGGAAAACGCTGGGATACTTTTTACGCGTTATTCTTAAAAGGACTGTTTTTTGTGAGTTAATTTTCATATCCCGATCTTTGCACCATTCTTCAACACTGTCAATAGCTTCCTGTAGTATAGCCTGATCACTGGCAGAAAGAACGTTCATAAACAAAACTTAATCATCAGAGAACAATTTCAATGAAACAGGGCCAGAAACCACTTCAGTCAAATCATTGACGTAAATTAGACAAAGAAGGGGCCCCAGCACACTGCCCTAAGGCACTCCAGATGAGACAGACAGAGCATCAGAAACGCATTCCCCAACATCAACAAATTGCATCTTATTTTTTAAGTATTCACGAACCCAGTTAACCAAATTCGCGGGAAGACAGTTCGCCGTAAGCATAGATAGCAGCCTGCTATAAGACACCTTGTCAAGAGCTTTACAAAGGCCAAGGTACACATTTACTCGCCCAGCGTTGTCAAGCACCTTAGAAAATTCATAAACAACTGTTACCAATTGAGTTACAGTAGAGAGACCTTTCCGAAAGTCATGTTGGGGGGAAAATAAGACGTTATTTTCCATTAAAATGTTTTGAATGTAACTGGCTACTATATGCTCCAATAGCTGGCAACAAGCGCACGTAATGATACCAGTCGATAATTGCAAACTTATAACTTGTCTCCTTTCTAATAAACTGGCTTGATTCGTGCCCATTTCCATACTTCGGAAATTTGTCAAGATAACAAAGAAGCCTGAAAAATCCTAGTTAACAACTCGGCTATCTGTAGCGCAAAGCGTCGTAAAAAGGCATTAGGAATGACGTCTGGCCCATGAATTTTTCTGATGTTAAGCTTACCAAGCAGGGTTAACACTCCAGAGACGGGAATTTCTGGGACTATGGTAATGTCAAAATAGTAAACAAGGTTCGTCGGAGTAGAAGCAAGAGTAAATACACTTTGAAAACACTGATTGAATTCTCGCGCTATTTGTTCACCCTCCGTAATAACAACGTCATTCTTTTTCATTTTTTTTCAACCTTTTTCTTTTTCTCCTTAAGATGTTGCCAAAATCTAGAAGGACCACTCCTTATAAACCCAGGGAGTGCTACAGTAAAATAATGCGTTATTGCAAGGCACGCGCTCAAGAATGCATCGGAGCCAGTGAATGCGCCGGAGCTTGAGAATGATTGGAGCTGTGGAATCCGTTGAAGCTAAGTGCACCGACACAGGCCTTTCCCCGGCTCTGTACGCTATGTACGGCCAGGGCAGACATGGGCCATGTTATTTGAGAATGTCCTCAGAAGAAGAATTCATTACGTGTTATTTTTTATGAATTAAGATCGCGGAGCAGTGGGAGACTGTTCTGCGAGCACCGATCCTGACGTCCAGATCCAGGTTGTCCAAATGCCCGAAGACGCCTCCAGAGCCCAAGCACTTCTGGCCACCGTCGGTGGGGGGAGGGGGAAGACCATCTCCTTTGCTTCAAAACCATGTCAAATAAATGTTGTTTCCAGCTTTCTCTCACTCCACTCAGGCGTCAAATATTTGCTTACGCACTAACACAAAGAAACAAATGAAACCCCATCTTAGGTGGTAAAACCGCAGATAAAAATAAGCAAGTGCCAAATAAGAACGCTACACAAAAAGAGGAGGGAGGGTACGCCCTGATAGAGAAAAGTAAATTTAGTTTGGGACAGGCTGACATCTTATTTGCTAGGTTCGCGCTTCGTGTTTTTACTGGGTGCAACAGATCTTCGAGAGGGGTTGGAAGTGGCGGCAAGGCATAACAAGCGAACGAAAATTCGGGCCATGGCTCTGTTGTCGCTGGCTCACCGCAATGAGAGAGCGTCGAGGCACACAAGGCACCCTTCAAGCAGCTTTCGCCTGGCTGCACAATGGGGTTGGCTGGCAGCCATCTAGGGTGAACCCATTGTCCCAGCTATACCGACCCAGTTTCGGCGCTCGTGTGTTCTCTACCGAAAAATAGCAGACGCGCGTGACGTCTGGAGGTTTTCTGATTTGGGGCTTTTTTTTTCCCGACGTTAGCTGTAATGCTTTAACGACGTGCCTGGCTGATTTACGGGTCGTTATCGATGCCGCGGAGGAAACGTGATCGATGACGACGGGTAATGAGATGACGTTTAAAGATTCCGGCAATCTCAGTACCACTACACCTACCCCCCGGCAAAGCCAGAGCCCGTATTCGCCAGTGAGGTTAGATGATGTAGCAACGAAAATTGTCGAGCACGAGGACGCGGGTTCGATTTCCGGCCGCGGCGGCCGCTTTTCTGATGGAGGCGAAAAGCAAAAACACCCGTGTGTAGATTTCGGTGCACGTTAAAGTTCCCCAAGGGGTCAAAATTAATTCGGAACCCTCCACTACGGAGCACCTCATCGCCTGCGTTGCGTCGGCGCGTGAAACCCTACAATCAATGAATTAACCAAATTGTCCTTCCACGACGTATACATACTCACCAGCTACATCTTCTATCTTGAGAGAGAGCAAGAGACGAGCTTCGGGACCACTGCCATCTGCGTGTTATCTCGACTATCATCGTCAACCCTGATCTGCCAGTAACTCACAGCTTCGACAACGCTGCATGGAGCTTAATGACCTCATGATGACATTAGTACAGGTGATCGGCGATGATGTGTAAGGTTTATCTATATATGAAGAGGGAAGATACTGGAAAAGGGATTGAGTACAAAATAGGTTACAAGTCATAAAATGACGGAATAAGTATTACCAGTGCCTCGGGTCTCATTTGTAGGAGCGGTTATCTCGGTTCCTCAAAGCTGCAAACCCTGCGTTATTCCGCAAGCTTGTGTCCAGAACAGTCGATGCGCATGGGACGTAAGTACAGAAAATTGACACAGCAAGGAATTTAAAGCAAACAAATTGGTTTCTGTTATCTAGAACATCGATCAAGGACTCTCCAAAGGCCGTGCTCCTCATCACCTTGACACTGCTACCGTGGAGATCACGGTGGTCCAAATGTGCGCTGTTATTAGAGTAGATAGCCTTTTTTCGGGATACTTAAACCCAAAAAATTTGGTCTATCTGTATGTCTTTCCATCTGTCTGTCTGTCCCTCGATTGAACCACCCTTCCGAAAGAGTCAAGAATTCTTGAACAAGAAGTATATAGGTGCAAAATTATTCCGGACCACTAAATCCGGAAGCATACCTTATACTACACTCTAAGAAAAAAGGTGTGGTAGTTTCTCCCTTAAGGGAGAAACAGGAATGTATCATATATTGCTCCCTAAAAGGTAGATACATTCTCCCTTTAGCAGGGAGGAGCGCGTTTCTACCCCTAGGAGTGGAGGAAGATTTCCCCCTTTCGTGAGCTAATGGAGGAGCGTTCCTCCCCTGGCAGCGTCACCCAAGCAATGTTTGTCATGCGATAAAGGCCTAGCGAGCTGATCGGTTTGAGGATCGAGGAAGTACAAATAAGTAGGTTACTGCGGTTGTGTGCGCTCAAAATACGCTTAAATAACCAAGAAATTACCTACCGAGCACCAGAACTGCGGTTAGCAAGCGATGTCGCCAATCGTATATGCGCGACTTGCATTGATCTCGCTGCGCGCCCCGCCTACGCGTTCAGAACGAACGCGCCGCCGTAAATACAGTAGAAGTCATACCGATTGCTTTCAAAATGCCGCCTTTATTTCCGAAAGGCTCGTTACCCCGCCGTTCACCTCACACGAGATCACAAGCATCCAATGCGGCTGTTTGAGAACAACCAGTTGTTGTTAGTCGCCTTACCTTGCTACAATCGATGCATCAGAACGCGGACCGTCTGCAATCGTATCATCATCATCACCAGCCTATCTACGCCCACTGCAGGGAAAAGGCCTCTCCCATTATTCTCCAATTACCTCGGTCCTGTGCCAACTGGGACCAATTTATCCCCGCAAACTTCTTGATCTCATCTGCCCATCTAACTTTCGCCTGCCCCTGCAACGCTTGCCTTCTCTAGGGATCCACTCTGTTGCCCTTAATGACCAGCGGTTATCTTGCCTTCGCATTACATGCCCTGCCCACGTCCATTTCTTCTTCTTAATTTCTACTAATATGTATTTAACACCAGTTTGCTCCCTGACCCACTCCGCTCTCTTCTTGTCCCTTAATGTTACACCTATCATTTTCCGCTCCATTGCCCGCTGAGTCGTTCTCAATTTAAGTTGAACCCTCTTAGTGAGCCTCCAAGTTTCTGCCCCGTAGGTGAGTACCGGTAAGATGCCGCTGTCATACACTTTCTTCTTCAGCGACAATGGTAGGCTGCTATTCATTATCTGAGAATGTCTGCCATATGCACCCCACCCCATTCTGATCCTTCTAATTATCTCTGCCTCATGGTTGGGATCTGGGGTCACAACTTGGCCTAAGTAGATATATTCGCTTACCACTTCCACTGCCTCGCCACCTATCTCAAACTGCTGTGCTGTCCCGAGGTTATTGATCATTACTTTAGTTTTCTGCATATTACTTTTCAGGCCCACGGTTCTACTCTGTTCGCCCAGTGCGGAAAGCATGCTTTGCAATTCGTCCCCCGAGTTACTTAGCAAGGCAACGTCATCCGCAAATCTGAGGTTACTGAGGTATTCTCCATTAACCCTTACTCCCACCTGTTCCCAATCCAACGTTCTGAATACTTCTTGTAAGCATGCTGTGAATAACATTGGAGAGATTGTGTCTCCTTGTCTGACACCCTTCCTTATAGGTATTTTACTGCTCTCCCTATGGAGGATGATGGTAGCTGTAGACCCATTGTAGATATCCTCTAGTATTCTTACATAATGCTCATCTACCCCCTGGTTCCGTAATGCCTGAATGACTGCTAGGGTTTCGACCGAGTCAAATGCTTTCTCATAATCTATGAAGGCTGAATATAGGGGTTCAGTATACTCAGCGCACTTCTCTATCACCTGATTGATCGTGTGAATATGGTCCATTGTTGAATAACCTTTACGGAACCCTGCTTGTTCTTTAGGTTGACTGAAATCTAAGGTTGCAGAGATTCGGTTAGCGATTACCTTGGTAAATACCTTGTAGACGACTGACAGTAAGCTGATCGGCCTGTAATTTTTCAAGTCCTTCATGTCGCCTTTCTTATGGATTAGGATGATGTTCGCGTTCTTACAAGATTCCGGCACCATTCTGGTCATTAGGCATTGCGTATACAGGTTTGCCAGTTGTTCAAGTACAATTTCTCCGCCATCCTTCAAGAGGTCTGCTGTTATCTGATCCTCACCAGGTGCTTTGCCCCCTTTCATTTCTTTCAAAGCCTTCCTTACTTCTTCGGTCGTTACTGGTGGGATGTCTATCTCCTCTGAACTACTGTCTCGTTCGTCATTATCCTGTATGTCCCGGCTACTGTACAGATCCCTATTGAACTCCTCAGCCACTGTGACTATTTTATCCCTATTTGTGATGACATTGCCTTGCTTATCCTTAAGTGCATACATCTGATTTTTCCCCACGCCAAGACGTCTCTTCACTGCTTTCAGGCTACCTCCGTTCTTTACAGCGTATTCGATCCTCTCCATATTATACTTCCGTATGTCAGCTGTCTTACGCTTATTGATTACCTTCGAGAGCTCGGCTAGTTCTATTCTGTCAGCTGCGGTAGAGATTCTCATGGTTTGCCGTTTCCTGATTAGATCTTTCGTCTCCTGTGAAAGTTTACCAGTATCCTGTCTAGCCATAGTGCCCCCGACTTCTACTGCACACTCCGTGATAATGCGTGTAAGGTTGTCGCTGGCTTCCTGTGTCGTAGGCTCGGCTTCCTCGTTAAGGGCGGAATATCGGTTCTGCAGCGCGATCCTGAATTCTTCTACTTTACGTCTTACTGTTAGCTCATTTATTGGCTTCTTTCGTACTAGCTTGTTGTGGTCCCTCCTCAAATCTAGCCTAATTCGAGATCTTACCATACGGTGGTCACTACACCTTACCCTTCCGAGCACTTCCACATCCTGCACGACGCCAGGGTTATCGCATAATATGAAGTCTATTTCATTTTTGTGCTCCCCATTCGGGCTCCTCCAGGTCCACTTCCGACTCTCCCGTTTACAGAAGAATGTATTCATTATGCGTAGGTTATTCCGTTCTGCAAACTCAACTAGTAGGTCCCCCCTGCTATTTCTACAGCCCAGACCATAGTTCCCAACTGCCTTGTCTCCAGCCGGATTCTTGCCTACTTTAGCATTGAAGTCCCCCATAACTACGGTATACTGGGTTTTTACTTTAGCCATTGCCGATTCCACATCTTCCACTACTTGGTCGTCGTGGCTGGATGTGGGCGCGTAGCCCTGCACCACCTTGAGCTTGTACACCTCTTATTGAGCCTAATTACAAGACCTGCTGCCCTTTCGTTAATGCTATGGTATTCGTCTATGTTGTCAGCTATGCTTTTATTGACTATAAATTCCACTCCCAGTTCTCTTCTGTCCTCTAGACCCCGGTAACATAGGACGTGTCCATTTTTCAGCACCGTAAAGGCTTCGCCTGCCCTCCTAACCTCGCTAAGCCCTATTACATCCCATTTAATGCTCTCTAATTCCTCGAACAACACCTCAAGACTTGCTTCGCTAGATAAGGTTCGCGCGTTATACGTTGCCAGGTTCAGATTCCATTGGCGGCCTGTCCGGATCCAGGGATTCTTAGCACCCTCTGCTCCGTCACAGGTCTGACCGCCGCCGTGGTCAGTTGCTTCGCAGCCGCTGGGGACTGAGGGTCGAGGGTTAATTGGCGTATTCATGGGAGGTTGTGGCCGTTACTACACCAAGGTGGCCAATCCTGCTCTGGTGAGGGAGTGCATTACCGGCAATGGTCGCCGGGGTCAGGCAGTACCCCAAGCCCCTTCGTGCAATTCCATCAATACGCGGATTTTTTTTTTAATCCGGTGGGAATTGTCCGGCACCGGGATTCGAGCCACGGTCCTTCTGTACGCGAAGGACCTGCAATCGTAAATCTCATCGTAAAGGCAACGCAGACAACACGAAAAACGTGTCCGTCGCTGTCGCATCCTTGACAATCATGGAGGAAAGAATACTCAGGAGAGGCCCCTAGCATCTCAATGCATTGCGAAAAGTGTGAAGGAAGTTACGTCATTTTTCTTGAGCCCATGGACAATGTTGCTTACTTGTTTACGACTGCGGTGGCCAAATTTGGGCAAATAGAACGGACAAATTTTTAAGGCCCTTAGTATGTCGCTGCCTCGCTACGCTTGCAAATCAGCGCAGTCGCTAGGACAAACGTTTTTAGATTAGGCCAGTTTGAAAACTCCGCCGTCGGCCGCAGCAGCGCTTACGTCGCGTCGAGATCGGCGGAGCGAGCCGCTGCCGCCGCCGGTGACCTGCCGGGAAAATCCCCTTCGCTCAGCGTTGGCGAGAGCCACAGTTCGTTCTTTGCTCACTTTGTTTTTCTTCGTTATGAAGTGAACTGAAATTTATCGCTGCTGAGACGTAGCGCGCAAAGACAGCAGTGCTGTACGACCCCAAACAATGCTCCCGTCGTCTGCGTTCGCCATCCCGCGAGCCTGTTGCTATGACGACGAAAACGCTACTTTGCCAGGCTTAAGAGCTGAAAAATCGTCCTTCTATCTCAAAACCGTAGGCTGTTTTTCGATTGAAACTTTAAGTGATGGTTAGAATGGGCAAACTGAAGGCGAAATCAACAGCTTAGAACATGATATCGCACCGAGGAATCGGCGACGAAGCTGTTTTCACTTCGAAGCGGGAAGGCAGGGCGACGCCATGTTAGTCAAATCAAACCGGAGACAGCAAAGGATGATGGGATAGTGTGCTGGGCTCCGTGGGCTCAAGTCATGGCGGGACTCGGCTTCACAAATGTGACGTCACGGCCTCTCCTTACCTTTTCTTTCCTCCATGTTGACAATGCTCGCCCTCTAGCGTGCTCGAAGGAAAGCAATCGTAAACGTTTTAAAATCACCGCTAGATGACGCAAAAAAAAAGTAGGGGTGGGGAGGGGCAGCTACGAAGCATCACCATCAGTGGGCACTTACTTCAAGGCGTTTCCTTGGTTTCCTTTATAGATAACGTATTTATTATAGCCAACATCACGCAGGCCGCATGTGGGCGGGCACATATTGGGAAGGAACATAGCACAACATAGCGGCATACACTTCATTAAAGGCATTGCCAACGTACAATACACGCAACACACAACATCGCAAGCATAATACACGTATACACACCACAACGTATAGTACACTTTTCACATGTCCGCATGATCACAAACCACAACTAAACATTGACACGGCGACAATGTATTTATAACTCTGATCGCCGAGAATGCAGGTATGAACAGTGAGATCGTTGCTTGTTTCGATAACCCACTGCAGTGCGTAAGTCTTACGTGGGTTTTGTTATTTCATCAAATGTAACCCGTGCAATTGCAAACTTTTATTAATTTGAGGTTTTGTAAGAAGCAGTAAAATAGCTCAAAGAAGAAAAAAACGTTTCTCGAAACAGTATGGCAGGTATGTTTGTGTAATGACACTCATTGCCTCGCCTTCGCTATTTTAGCGTAGAGCGCACCACTCGTCTGGCAACCATTCAGCAGAGATGTTACCGAATGGGGGCCTTTTGTTGTTGGTAACTGATGCGTCAATATGCTGCGGTCCGTGCTCGTTGACGAAAAAAGGGGCAGTTTGCTATCATCGCTGACCTCTTTTACTCTTGGGCGTCAGTATAAAACGTCCACAAATGCAATGGTAAGTTGAACAGGGCGCAGGCGAGTCGCCCGCCCACAGCAAGCGTGCAGCGGTGCCCACAGAATGTGCTTCAAACACACGGCTGGCGAGCCGTGGGTTAGCGTGGCGGGCACATGATAATAATAAAAAGAAAGACAGCGAGAAAACAAGCAAGCAGCACACCGCAGGGGAGGTGTTGCTCAAAGTCGTCGTATGCGCCCGATCGGCGAAAGCCACATTGCAACGATGAACGGTTTCGTTTTTGGCGTCGGCACCGACAGCAGATTGCAGACGACAGGAGAGAATATTTCCTTCCCCGTTTCGGTGTTTCGTAGAGGCCGTACAGAGGGCGCTACGTGTAATTAGCTAAAGGGAGAATTTCGCTGGTCCGGGGGAGAAAAGCGTCGATTTCCTCTCTTTTTCTACCCTTTTTTCTTAGAGTGTAATTAGTCAGCACTGTGGCGCAAAAACGAAGTATTAGGCATATTTGAGATACAAAATCTATGATCTATGCACAACTGGTACGGGCAATGTCCTTCTCGTTGAAAATAAATATGTGCAGGACATTCTCGATAGCAAATAAAATATACGCGTTGAAAACACTATTTTGAGCAAAAAATACAAAAAGAGCTCGCGTGTCCCGGATCTCGTGGCCCTGTTCCAAGTGTTCTAAATTCAGCTGTAACGAGAGGTTTGATTGATTGATTGATTGTAAGGTTTAACGCGCCGACGCAACGCAGGCGATGAGGCGCGCCGTAGTGGAGGGCTCCGGATTAATTTTGACCACCTGGGGATCTTTACCGTGCGCCGAAATCTCGTACACACGGGCGTTTTTGCTTTTCGCCTCCATCAGAAAAGCGGCCGCCGCGGCCGAGAATCGAACCCGCGACCTCGTGCTCAGCAGCGCAACGCCTTAGCCACTGAGCCACCGCGGCGGGTAACGAGAGGTTTCAGCAGATGGCGTGGGCAGGGGAAGGCGGGAAAGTTGAATTGACTTGAATAATGCTCATCCATGTTTATCGCGGGAACAGCGTGACCGAACGGTAAGCGTGTGAGACGTGGGCGGTGTAGAGATTAGAGGCATTTACGTTGCAGAGACGGCAGAAGACTATCGTCTTTCAACATTTCCAGCGAAGGGAAGCAATAGGCGATCATTTTTTTTCCATTTCTCTTTACATTCGACGTCTGATTTAAGATGATTTGTGTAAGGCAGCTCAACGTCTGCGGAGCTCGGAAGGACTCGATCGGGCTAATGTTTAGCAAAAAAGAAGTTTCCAGCTGGTACAGTCGTGGCCGTGACGATAGAGCTTTCTTCCCGTGTGGCAAGAAGGCACGGGAACCGTTCTTCCCAGTACGTGAATAGGCCGGTTGTTTCCTCATTCCTCCGCCAATTTCTGTTGTTACTATCAATATGAATTCGTGCTGATGTGTCTAGTGTGGTGGTTTTAATCACTCCATTTCCGTCCATTTTCGTCGTGCTCTTCGTCAATATTTTTTGTAACCACGCACAGTTCTCTTGTTTTCCTTTCTTTTTAACCTTTAATTGATCGTGCTCCGATTCCGGAGGAACAAGAAAAATGCAGAAAAAGAGTTGGATTCTTAACGTATAGATAGCTGCTCCTCCAACTCTGTATGCATAAGTCGGAAGAGGAAAACAGCAAATGTGCTGTCATCAACAAAGCACTTCCCGTCCCTGTATCAATGCCCTTGCCCGCGCTTTCTCCCGTCATACACTGCTGCCTTCTGCTTTCTCTGCGAACAAATAGGTGGTCCCCGGTTCCGGCGTCCCAGGACGATTCTCTCTGTGCAACTCCTTTCCTTTGCAAGTTTGCTACCGCGCTCTCGATCAACACTGGGTCGTTGCTTGAATGCTTTTGTATTCCCCTCTTTCGCCTTACACCCAATTTCCCATAATCGCTCGCCGTCGCCCATGTTTGTATGTTTTTGGCCCTAGCTGATAGACGGCCTACCCCAAGGAAACATCATATTGGTCCTAATCAACCCTACCATTGGGCTTTGCCTTCTGGGTAGCACAAAGCTTGGTCAAGGACACATGCGTACAACCACTGGGGAACACAGCATAGTCGGTAAAAATACTGCTGTTTGTTATTGCGGAAGCGTTGTCACAGGATTACTGCCATTTTGCCGGCCAGTTGTTTCTAGTACAAAAAAGAAATGTCACCCAGAAAACAGCCCTTCTAACTCAGCTGAAAGCGAGAATACGCATAAATACGCCCAAGGAAGAGCTGTTGAGCAAGAGGCACAGGTTCATGAACCTGAACGTTGAAGGTTGCGCGGGTTTCGAAAACGTTAACATACAATCACCAAGCATCATTAAGCGGCGTGAAACTTACACGGCAAGTGAGCAAACATGGCCTCCTTTGTGGACTTGTGTAAACGAGGAAATTTGTTTCAAAGAGAGTGCGCTCATCTTGCTATGCTCGTACGTTAGTGATGATGCGCCTTCACTTTATGTTTTTCTTCTATTCATTATGGCGTGGAATCAACGGCTTAGAATACAATCAAGGTGAATTCCGCATGGTGCAGCGTCTGGGCGCATATAAAACAATTACAGGGCACAACAAGCAGGCAACATGAAGGACCTCATGGGACACAACAAAAATCAAGCCAGCTTTTACAATAATTATTTAACACTGAGGGAAAGCCATATTCATGGCCTATTAAAAAGAGAAAAACGGAGCATATCGCATTCATTCACTCGCCCTGAAAGCTCCATGAAGGCGTAAAAAGGTGGAAAAAGGGGGTGGGGTGACCAAAGACATAAGTGAAACAATTGAAGCGAACGCTTTCCCTCCATCCGCAATCCACAGTGAGGTTTCTTCTACATGAGCGGCTTTGTTCGAATGCAACGTCTTCGTCGATTGTATGGCGTCGTCCTTCTTTTATAATTTTGTTTGCTTCTTCCTCTCTCACGTCCGAGATGGCTGCTTCTCGAGTTTTTATTTTTTTGCGGCATTTTTTTTTCCTTGCCCTATTCCAGCAGGAAGGAACCTGCTCGGGTATAGGGCAAAAACCACATTCGTGCCCGATGCACCAGTCGGTGATGCGTGCATTGGAGGTTACGAGAATGGGCAAACGTGGAAGGCAAAAAAGGACGAATGAAAATAAGAGAGTTTGTGTATTTATCCACTCGTGTCTCGTTAGGGCCTGCCCTATTAGAGCTGGCACCTTTTCATTTCGGCACCTTTTCATTTCGTAATGAACAAGAACAGGACACCCGCAAACGAACTCCTGGCCTTGCTTAGACCGCTAGGTCTAAGCAACTAACGCGACCTGCCACTGCAGTTTGAGTAAGCGCTCGGGTCGGCACTTTATCCGATAGTTATGGATTATCTTTTTCAGATTACGGCGGTCTTCTGTTTCCTCCGACGTGAGTGCAGCTTTATTTCACGACAGAATAAAATCTAGACAGAAATCAAGGCGGAAGACTAGGTTTCTCTTTCGCCCGATCACCATGGTTTCTAACATATGAAAAGCGAAGCTGTAGAGCAAATCGTTTGGGTGTGGTCTCCGCAGTTAAAAATACCAAGAAAATTCCTAGCCCTCGGGAACACGTGCCTCGAGCGCACGTTCGGCAACCTCAGCGTACCCACTTAGCGAGATTGGCCAATATTGGCCAAAAAAGAAAAAAAAAAAAACTCAAGCGTTCGCCAAGTGCCGGACGATCGTCAAGAGTACATGGAGATTGGTCAACCTTCGCCGCAAAAAAACTCCTGAGTTCGCCGTATGGGGCAGCACTTGCTCAGAACGAGAAATACACGTCATAGCGTACTCGTGAGCGCGTGCCTCTAGCCACAAAAAAAAAAAAAAAAAAGAAACGAGCGCACGGTCGTTTAGCCCGGCATACCCACTTTAAGCAATTGGCCAACATTGCCCCCCCCCCCCCCCCCCCGCAGCCCCCCAAAAGAGCTCCAGCGTTCGCCGTATCGTGGCAAAACTTGCTCGGAACGAGAAACACACGTCATAGCGTAATCGTGAACGCATACTTCAAGCCAAAAAAAAAAGGGGGGGGGGGGGGAACGACCGCACATTAGTCAAGCCAATCATACCATCTAAAGGAAGATCCGCCAGCATTGCCCCCAACCTCTCCAAAAAAAAAAAAAAGAAAGCTCCAGAGGTCGCCGTATCGTTGCAGCACTTACTCGGAACGGGAACGACACGTCATAGCGTGTAATCGTCCTCGTGTAATCATGCGAATGCGCTCTGTACAGTAGAACACTTGAATGTCAAAGCTGCTATAGTTCATCATTTACTCCACGTGGCCCGGTCGCAGATAGTTCGCACGGCCGAGGAAGAGGCCGCGCTCGAGGGGCTCACCTCGACGCTCGTCGCGCTAAGGATCGAGAACGTACACGTTGCACCTACGGCGTCTTGTTTAAGTGTGCGCGTTCCGTTTGATCTTTAATGGAAGACGGCCCCCTCCTCACGTCGTCCATGATTGCAGCCGATTTGCTTCTTCTTCGCCGTTTTAGCAAAAAAGATGGAGTAAAGGTCGTTGCGGCAGCAAAGAGGAAGCAAAGGGGCCGCAACCACGCACTTAAACCGTCGTGGTGATCGTGAAGGTCGCGTACTGCATCGCTACTTTGAAGTCTTACGCATTAGTGTGCGCTTCCTGCATTTAAAAAGAAATTGGCACTAGTGTCAGCACGACGCGCTCGAATAAATTTCCTTAATGCATGGTTTTTTCTATATAGAAGCTCATTTTTAACAGCGGAGCTGTTGTACGAGCCGTAAGTTTGGTGTTGCAGGAAAAAAATACCAAAAAATTGCGGAGCGCTCGTTAGCGCGTGCCTCACGGTGACCTCGGAGCGTTCCCGGCACGCGCATGCAGTGGCTATAGCACACACAAAAAATGACCGGTAAAATTTACGAGGAGCGAGAAAATGCCAACGCTCATGCGCACGTGCCTCGCGGGGACGGCCGAGTCCCCGGCTCGCGCAGGGGCTTTAGCCAAAAGAAAAAAAAAAACTGCCGATTACCATCCCCTTTCGTTGCAGATGTCGACGAAAGACGATAGTCGTCTTGCGCCCCTGACAAGTAAATGCCTCCCTTCTCTTTCCCAGTCACCTCTCAAGCTGTTCCTCTCCCGTCTCGCTTCTCCCAAAGATAAACACGCTGCAGGCTTGCTCAAGTCAATTTAAATTTACCGCGTGCCACTGCTTCGGGCCGGGTGCCTCGATGCACACGCTGCCGTGCAGCGGAGACGCGCGTGAATCGATGGACCTTACTCTAACGTTTATAGAACCCCGTTGCCCTACTCCACCTTCATTCTAAGGGGAACATGGAACCTATCTAGTGGAACCTTTGTTACTGTCGCTCCTTGGTTTGTTAAAATGCCGTCAGAAGCTATAGTGCGTGGGTGACAGCAGGCGACGGAGGGATTTTTTTTTCTGCAGTGGATATAGTGTCACGAAGTCGTACACCAGTTTGCTGTTTTGAAAACGGGAGGCCACCTAGAAGCTTGTATGGGCAGTCTTGCAGAACTAAGAAATCTTGTACGATGCATGAGGCGCCGAATTTAAGTGTTATTTCAGCCTGTCCCACTGGAGATATCATATTTCCGCTGATTCCCTTAATCAAAAATTCAGCTGTGCTTCGTTTGAGGGCCAAACAAAGCTCTGCAGCAAATGCAGAGGAAATGATATTTACAGGCGACCCAGTGTCGATGACGATCGTTGTAATTGCGCCATTCGCTCTTACAGGTACTTTTAAAGTTGGTTGTCCAACAGCGTGCACACAGGCCGGCCAGGCTGCTAGCACCCTAAACCCGGCCGTTCCCGTTTCCCGGGTCAGAGTTTTGGGGGTTCACCGTGCATGCCTCGTCGGTCCAGACACTGTTGCTCTTCGTCCCGGTATCGGTCGTGGCACTGGCGAGTGATGTGCCCGACACGCTTGCAGTAGTGACAGCGCGGACGTCCGTCGTCATAGCGGGAATCTCGCGGGGGCCAAGGCGGAGGAGGGCGCCGTACCTGACCTTTGATTGCTTTTAGGCGCTCGGTCAGAGCATCAATAGACTCCGAAATGGCCCTCAGTTCTCGATTGTCCGCATTCCCATCCTGCCGCTGCACATGCTGCTCGGCTGCACAAGTCGTCCTCACATGCGGGTGTTCGTAGGTTTGGGGACTCACCGGAAAAAGGCTGTGTTGTGGTGGCGGCTGCGCTGGGCATCCCAGGGGTGATGGTGGTCCACGGCTGCATTCCCGGCATTGCAAAGCTTGACGGTGCCAAATATGCGCGGGCCATCAGGGCGGCCTGGTTGATTCTCTGCAACGTCTGTAGAAACTCGCCGCAGTTGCTTGGATTCGCTATTATCATCTTCTCCATTGTACTTGCGTATAGCCCACGAAGGAGGTGTCGCAGTCGATCATCTTCCGTCATGACTGGGTCCAGTCGGGCGCAAAGCTGCGTCACATAGTAGAAATACTGCCCCGGGCTCTCTCACGGCGACTGAACCCGGTTTTGCAGATGGAGATGGGCTATTTCGGTCGCGTGCCGACTGGTAAAACAAGCCTTAATCCGCACAGTCCACGCATCCCAGGAATCTGGCGCACCGGTGAGAATTTGGGGTGGTGTACCATTACTTCGCGTCACCTTCCAAGGCCAAGTAGAGAAACTTTACCTTTCATTCGGCATCCCAGTTGTTCCAGGATGCCACATACTCGTAGCAGGTCAGCCACTCAGCAACGGACTCGTCCGGTGTCCCTTTTAAAGTTGGCTGTCCGATGAAGGGTCTGGGTGGGGGAGTCACAGTTGCAGCAACTTGTTCCATAGTTGATGAGGGCACGGCGTTGTCCTGACTTCTGGGGGTGGGGCTCGTAATAGTAGAGCGGGGTCTGCGTTACCCAGCACCTCCACCACTTTGTAGCGACTGCTTTTGGCCTGCCGCTAGATACCCTGTTCGGCACGACGACGAAGTACGCCCTGGCTCCGGAGAGCCTGAGGTTAACTGTTTTTAATTTATAGACGACGACATTCCGTTACAGTTCAGTACATTGCAATCAGCAAATATGTACAATTTACATAAAAACCGAGAAATACAGAGAAAACATGTTTAACTCACGAAGCCTCCTCGTTCGTTCAAACAACCCTCGTCTCTACCTTCCCTATCGCCCCCTAAAACACCAAACACTTGATTTTTATTACACACAAACTAGGCCCCAAAGGGCGTGTCCCGACAGAGAGTGAGGAGGGCCTACTAACTAACACACTCTAGGCTTCTGATTGGTCACATCGATAACACCAAGGACTTGTACACAACAATCACGTGATCCACACTCTCACTCGTCAACAACAAGGTATTCATCAAAATACAAGCCCACCTCTAACAAAACCCACCAAGTAAAAAGGAGCGCTGGCCACTGAACCTCAGGTGACGGGCACTGCCATTACGCAGTTATCCCTGTCTTTTCTACCCAGCGCGCTCCTAACAAAAGGAGCTCTCAGACCCTCGTCACCCGTGTCCACCGTCGTGGCGACACATTTTATCGGAACCTCGCGACGTACATTGGTCTGCACAACCTCTCTAGTCGCGAGGGCGCGCCTTTCTCTATTCCTAGAGGGCGACCCTTCGGATGAACTCGCAGTGAGCGCAACTCCACTGACCAGAACACACCCGGGCTTCACATGCTCTAACGCGGTAATCACCCCTGACAATTAGACGCCGCCGTCACGGGCACCCTTGGCGCCGCTCGGACTAAAGCAACAAAGGTGCGGTCTCCACCGTGTCGCGCACAAAAACAGGACGTATCGGTCTTCCCAGAAAACAATGAAAAGCGGCGTCTTCCCACGGCTGCTCCTAGCGCCCCTCGAACACGTCAGCCCCACCGGTACGAAGAACCCAAGCAGGCTATACAACAAAAATAGCGCAGATCCCCGTGGTAATCATTAGAGGGTTCCTTCATCCCAGGAACATCAACGAGCTTATTATCTCCACTGTGCGCTGGCAAACATGGAGACCTCGTGTCCAGACGATTCAAATTTGGAGAAGCTCGGGTCAAAGACCGTCCCCAAACTTGCGATGTCGCTCATTTTGATCTAAGCAGAAATAGCGTGCCGTTAGCGCTGATGAAATTGCTTCTCATACCCACGGACAAGATTACCAAAACAACGTTGCGAAAATACTGCCGGCTAATAGGAAAGAACGAAAATTAAACAGTAGCGTTTATTTGGTTGCCGTTTCACAGTGTTGACTTATGGTAATTAAATCTACGCCTGTTGGTTATGGGAAGTCGGTGGAAAATCAGCCTTAAGACGGAGGGTGCCGGGATTAAACCATCACGGTTATTTGGTTGTCGTTGTGCACTGTTTAACGTTACAGGAACTGAATTCGCTCTTTCCAGCGACGCTAGTGACGCCGCGCGGAATTTGTCCGAAGCCGGGAGACGGTGACCGGCGGACCGGTCGCTCCGGCGGAGGCGGCCGGCGGCATGCGCGCGGCCTCGCAGATGCAAAAGGAAAATAGTCATCGCAAGTATCGACAATGCCGTGTAAATAATCTGAAAATATGGGCTGAACGAGCTTTCATATTCTCTCAACCTTCTTGAAGCTATAGAAGCTGCGGGTAAATGAAAGAGTGTTGGGCCTTATCAGTGTCTGCAGCAGAGAATGACAATATCATAACTTGTTCAAATGCGAGCTATTGAATGCATGTGGTAACCCCCGTTTTCGTTTCGGTAACAAGCATCCGCACACTTAATAATCTTACCGGCCGTCAAATCAACTTAACGTAATTTCAGCCAAGAGATTTCTCTTAAATTAATTATCAGAAGCCAGAAGCGCACCTGTAAACTATTGCCTGTATTTTCATGTGCGCTTCAATATCACACGCCAGTGTATGCTACATGCACGCGTAAATACGTAGGCTTATAATATTTTATTTCATATAATGCTAACACGTTCATTTGTACAACCCTTGATATGACGTAATGGGAGCCTCGTCTTCGCGGTTTTACTGCCCAAAGTCATAACTAGGTTTTACTACAGCCAAGCAAAACACCGCAATACGCACATATCGCCCTTACATGGTACGGATGGGCTTCTGCTTAGTATGCACACAGAGAAGAAATGAACACGTTTAAAATAAAACGCACACTGCGATGACGCTCACTGCAATAATGTCCCAAAACTTAGCGCTGCACATTGTGTCGCAGGTTGTTTGCCTAATGAGCCGGAATTGTTCTCAAACCACTCCCGTGCGGCCTGAGCCATGCACAGCGGACTGCCTACAGACGGACTGCCTACACCGCTACAGACACCCTGAAATGAATCGAATGTTGCCTTGGCAATCAGCACCGTATACCTGTGTTTATTTTTTTAGAAAGTAGCTGTTTCAAGCAGAACTACGGGCTTTTAGGCCGCTACTGATGTTGGCGCGCATGCTGCCACGGGGCCTGATCACCGTCTCGTCCGCTCTTGCCGTTTTCCGCAGCGCCCCCTGTAGGGGCTGGAAAGAGCGGATAGATGGCCGCTTGGTAAAGTGGTCTATGGGGAAAATGTCGGCTGTTTGTCAAGCCCCATCCAGTGAGTTCAAAATGATGTCAACTTCCATATACATCGTCTCTTACCGCTGTGATTGATTTGTAGCTACACCAGCGGTTTATACTGACACCCCGCCGCAGTGCTTGGTTTGACGTTGCATGATGTTGTTATATAAGCAAGATTTCAGAAGTCAAACGTGTCCGCGCGCGCCGCTGTCGCCATCACCCATGAATCGGTTCCGTGTTCACCTTGAAACAGCTTTCCCACACATCTACGTGTGCTGCGGAGCAGATAGAAAGAAGGGATGCCATCTAGGGAAAATATTGCAGCGTTACCTGCTAATTTAATATTTACACATAATATTTCTGATAATTTCTGATAACCTGTGCTGCATGAATCACTACCGACATGGCATTTCAAAAAAAAGGTAATTATGAGCCATCCTACTGGGCGACCAGCGAAACTCAATAAATTGCACATCACGCACTTAGGGCGTGTACCCGTATTTATAAGGCGAGGACCTTTGATCTCATTGTTTCATGAAACACGTGAGGTACAGAAAACTGTTGTGAAGCAGACAGAATCCTCGAAAACGTAGCAGCGCGTACCAGAAAAAAGAAACAGAAGCGCTAGAGGAGGCTTCTCAGAAAGGGCAGCAGAGCGTGCGTGGAGAAAGAGGCCGCTGTGTTGCGTGAAATTCGAGACGCCTTGAGAAGTAAAAGTACATGACGTTGAGAACAAGAGGCTCCTAGTGATGGTGATCGATTGGAACGACCTCCGGAGGGTGCGGTCTAAGGGGTTGTGCAAATGGTGACGGGCGCGGCCGCACAGTTCAACATAAAATTCATCGCCTTATCAGCAGATGGTCCACATAGACATTCGCTTTCACATTCTTACAAGCAGCTCGCGTAATTTTTTCTCGTCATTTGGTGTTGGTATCAACTATGGCTTCGTGGTTACTTAATCAAACTTGGCACAACTAGAGTCTATTCTAGCAGACAAGCTTGGCGTTATCCGTTTTAGGGGCGAAGCCCCTTGGGGCTGGGGCTGTTGGCGTCTCCTGTTGTCCTTGTCGTCGTAATCGTCGTTGGTCTCATGTAGTCACGGTACTAAAACACCGAGAAACTCGTTTACGCCTCGCGCTAGAACGTTATGAGTACTAAAAACACCGGGACACTCGCTTACGCCTTGCGCTCGAACTCTCCGTGCTTTAAAGACAAGCGACTTTGCCAGTATACCTCTACCCCCCAATGGTTTCATCTCCGTTGGAAAAAACGACAAGGCGCCAAGGATACACTTATACACTGCATGCTTCGCCCCTCCCCAGGTTTCACGTTAGTGGGGATGGCTTGGGTTTTTTTATATATCTAGCTTGCTTGTTTGAAGTTTGCGATAAAATAGGTATCGTCGTTTTGGGACAAGGACGTCATTTTGGTTGACCAAACCTAGGTTTTGTCTTCATGGACAGTTCGAGCATCGGTTCCACAATTTCCGCTTTAGAGTTTCTGCAATTTTTTTGCAATGTGGGAGACCGGAAGCATCTTGCAGTAGGCACCAGAATTAAACGCACCTGCGTTTATAAAACGCGAGTTTTTTTTTTCGGGGTCTATGTGAACGCAAAAAGTTTGTTCTGTCTGTCTGTCTGTCTGTCTGTCTGTCTGTCTGTCTGTCTGTCTGTCTGTCTGTCTGTCTGTGCCTGCGTGAGAGAGAGGGAGATGAAAAAAATTAGAGGCCTCCAAAATAAATCGTCGCCAGAGGTATTTCAATTGGTGGTGTCTGCGCCTACTAGGCTGGTAAATTTAATTGCACAAAAATCTGCGAAATCGGGCCCAGGTCTTGATGGGGATATCCAAGTTATCACTTGTAATCTATTTACAGAGGGTTGGACTCTCATTATGCTAGGGAATCAGGGCGAAAGTCTTAAAGTTTATACGTTTGCGAGAGTCTCAAAGTATATATCTTTAAAATCTGACTCCATCTCTATCGTAAGTCTGCAAACAACATCCCCCGCGTCTTCAATACCCTCGACACCACGTTTCCAGCCACTTCAAAGTGAACGTAAACGGTACAAGCAGCCGCTCTCTTGAGACCATGAAGCAATACGCCGGGTATACGAAAAGGAAAAAGGAGGAAGCGAGCGTCTGCCGCGGGACATAAATTGCAGCGTCGAGGATGGTGTCAAACTGTGACAAATCCGGGTCAGGCACTTCTCCTCTCGAAGTCCCCCGAGGGGAAGAGACCGGACGAGAAAAAGGAGCGGAAGCCAGAGCCACTTCCCTCGCCTTTAGGACTTGAAGGACGAAAGAAGTATCGACACTTGTTGTCCGGGCGTATCACCTGCAATGACTAACGGAAAAGGCCTCGGTAATTACGGTAGGATGTGCCCAACCCGAGAGAGTTTTTTTTTAATTTAGTCATAAGAAGCATGGATTTGTGGCTTTGAAATATCTTATGCCTGTCTATCTGTTCTTTCCTTAATTGAACACGTCCCTTCCACTGCCTATGAAGAGAGAGATTAGAGAAAATCATAAAGGAAGAGGGACGAGATTCAAGATTGTTACGAGTCAACATTTCCGGTTGCGCTAATATATCTATATCTATATATATCGTGTCAGCGATATGTTCCTTGACGTAAACTAGTGTGCTAGTCTCGTATTGTTTAGCAGCAATAGCGAATGTGAAACGAACTACGTGTGTCAGGAGGCATTTCAATGGGGCACGGTACTTGTCTACCTCCTACGCACGAATTATTTGTGGGCGCACATTAACCTTCAAAGCTTCTTTCTAGTACTTAAAAGTTCGCAAATAAGCCGATGCGTGGTTGTTGGTGAAAACTAACAACAATAACTGCTGTAACACTTATATATAGAACGGAGTTCTTCTTATAACCTCCAGGTTATTGTCTGGAGTGAGTGAGTGAGTGAGTGAGTGAGTGAGTGAGTGAGTGAGTGAGTGAGTGAGTGAGTGAGTGAGTGAGTGAGTGAGTGAGTGAGTGAGTGAGTGAGTGAGTGAGTGAGTGAGTGAGTGAGTGAGTGAGTGAGTGAGTGAGTGAGTGAGTGAGTGAGTGAGTGAGTGAGTGAGTGAGTGAGTGAGCGAGTGAGGATCCGCCTTATGGTGTGTAGGTTTAACTTCTCCTTGTATCATGCATTATAGTGGGGCTTAATAAAAGACAGGCATGTAATGTATATGATCCCCTTAGACGAAGAGCTCCTCATATTGTTATACACGATGGTAGGTTTCAACATATGTCATCATGGAGTCCGGCATCACTTTTGAAGCCCAGAAGGAGTCCTCGGCAGTGTCATACGTGAGAACCACTGCTTTAGCTGAATAAAATTCTGTTGTAATGAATATTTCAAAAGTTAAAATGGCTTCAAAATACAAGCCCGTAGATTCGTTTTCAGGCATTTCGGTTTAGTGCTTCGTAAAAACGTGTCAAATCGCACGACAGATTCAACAGCAAGGCGTTAAGGGTATTGTGATTACTCATAAGAGGCTTGTGTTTTTAGCATCATTTGTTATTGCTTTACCTCACGGTGCCTAGACTGTATTAGGCATCAAAATGATAACAATAGCTCTCTCTACTTTTACGACTTAGATAAGTCGCTCAAATTCCATACAGTATGGGCATGCCTACTCACCCATATCAACCCTAGCGAGCAGAGAAAGTCCAGTCGAAGCCAAGGAATCCCGGACTGGAGGCGCTTATTATGGTACGATGCTTATAACATTAGCCTCTGCTCAATAAATAGATATTTCGCTCTCTCTCTCTTCCTCTCTTTCTCGCTCTTTCTCTCGTTCAAATTCAGGTGCGATAAGTTTATTCGTGCGCGAACATTTCAGCGCTGTGCAAGGGGGTTGGGCCATATCTTGGCGCCCTCACGACACTAAGCGGAGTGACATTGTGGCGCGCTGCCAACATTTAGGTGATCTTGACATAATAACCATGCCCTTTTTGTTTTGCTTAGTAGAAATTTTATTTTTAGGTGCAGAAAAAATTATAATACAAGATATTTGCGGAGTTAACAACGCTCACATGTCTATTTTATGACTTAACGCTCCATCAGCGAATGTACAAGCGTAAATGAAGACAGTAACTGCGTCTCTTTACTTATCCACTTCACATTTTCTTTTCCTCGTCCTTTTCTTTGTTATGTATTCATGGATGCCCGAGCTATAAGTTTCTTGTTTTCTTGAGGCTCTGTGAACCAAGATTGGGATCTTACTGATTACAAATTACGTTCCTGGGATACAGAGGACGTTCATCACCTGCTGCGACTAGGTTGCTCTCCGAAATGAAAGACCTGGTTCCTTCAGGCAGCGCGGGATTTGTCGCTACAAGTTCCGAGCGCGGTAATTGAAAAGTAATGAGCAGGTGCTTCACTGCGTTCAAAACTCTTTTGTGATTCGGTTTTTCTTCGTCTTTATGGTATGGCGTAGCATGCTTTCTAGGTTATAAATATTTTTTCGTAATATTCTGTGATTCCTCATGCAATAAATAAAAAAGGATAAGAAATAGAAGCAACAAGTTATATTTCTGAAAGGTCACATCGGGCCAGCAAGAAAAAGCCCAAGACCCATTTTTAAGAAGTGGCTTGATGGAGAGCATTCGGAGCTCTCGTTTCCCGCGCCGATTTCACCGGATTATTTTTTCCCGGAGTACATTGCGGATTGCAATTTGCGAATCGCTGGTGGAAATTTTTGTTGCATCTATTTCTCATGTAAGCGCTGTATCGTGTGGTTTTTTTTTTGGCCAACGTTGCATAACAAAAATTGTGCCCCTTGATATTTTTACACGAATTTCTTGCTTTCACTTATAATTGGTCAGTTGCTTCAGTAAATTCAGACCTACTTAAAAAAAGTTTTTTTATCAAAATCTTTTTAAATATTCAACGTTTGCAGAGTGTAAAAAATTTTGCTTTTGGCGGTGGGTCCCAATGCACCTGGGGGAACAGGGGGGTGAATTATACTAGAGTTTCCATGAGCAATGTATTTGCGTAACGCATTTGCAAACCTGTCCCGAGTGCTGCGAAAATATGACGCTGGGGTGGCGCAGGTACCTGTGTGTGAGCTGAGGCGCCCGCACGTGAGTGGCAGGTACAGACCTCCAAAAGAATCTTTTCCACGCGTAGTCTCCAAGGTACCTTGCGCAGACCGTGACTATGCCTATGTCGGTGAATAGGGTAACTTCGGTCAGAGGCTGAATCAGCGTCGCAACGATGCGAAAAGAAGAAGAACAGCGTCAAATGCTCTTGCACAGCACGCGGTTGCTGCGGGTCGCGGAATTCACTGGGACAGCTAAAAAATTATTGGTCAAGAAAATTGCTGGAAAAAGTGCCTTTATTTGGATTCCATAGAAATACAAGCCACAATTCTGACGCGGAATTGAAATGAAGGAACTCTCGTCCCGTCGTACACGCGGTGCCTACGTCACGTACTGAACAATGATACATAAGCAAGCACGAACCTTCCTTCGCTCCATTACGAACACGGCATCTACGGTGAAACCGAAACGCCTTTTTGTATGTTTTATATTTTGAAGCTTAGAAGTTTATTTAAAGCCTTAATAATGTTTTAAAGGATCACACGTTTTATTTCTACGGCGTCTCTCGTTGTTTACCGCATGTGTTCAGAGCTGCTCAACAGCTTCTTCGATCTTTTATGCCCGCCAGTCACCAATGAGGTACTTGATGCTGTACGTGCCGAAGAAGTTGAAGTGCTGGTATTTTCACTTTAATGTGTGCACTCAGTGCAATACTAGGCGCAATCAAGCTTATGTACTCTTGATCATTCTTTGTTTCTTGGTCAGTGAGTATTGAATGTTTTTGTGCGTTGCTGCGCTGGCATACAGTGCTGAAAATGCAGCATTAACCGTGTCAAAACATGCTGTTGGTAGGACGAAAATCCTTAACGGCTACAACCTTACGTATTTTGTGCTTTACGCATGAAGGATTTGTTTTCATGTGGACACCAGAAGAGAAAAAAAAGATATTCTAATACATTCTTCTGCAATTGAAATATCAAGGGACGCAATTCGTGCCAGCCGATGTTCGTGTTTCATGCGTTGTACCAATTGTCATTTCCTTGAATCCGAATAAATTGTTTCGCATGTAAAATACATTGGGCGACCAATGAATGCCCGAGGAGACGAATTAACATTAATATTTTGTTGTTCACGACGAGTTTCGGGCATTTAATGTGAAAGACAGCGTTTTCACTTCGACCTAGGTTTTGTTGCCGCGTGAGGTTATTACCAGGACACACTTCAAAGCCCCGCATTCGGCAGGGCCCTGAAACTCGTGCGTATAGACTGCTCTGTCTTTGCTGCTTTGTATAAGCTCGCCGTGCCCACTGCTGTGTTCGGCCTCCTGTGGAGCGTAAAGCTCAGCTCTACATCTCCCCTCTTCCCCGCTATCTGAAGACGGCGCAGCGGGAAATAATTTAGCCGCTTGTTTTTTTTTTTTTTATATATAGAATTCTGGATGAAAGCACCACCACAGCGGCATATTATCAGCGAGATTCCCGACGTGGACGCAGCAGGCCGGCTGCGCGAACACGAACAAGGGGAGAGCAAACAAGCAGAAAAGGAACGAGAAAGAGACACTGCAGGAATCATGCTGTGTGAAACAGCAATCGCCTGGGGAGCTAGTAAAAAGCTAAGCATGTTCAATTTACTACCCTGATCTATCTATTCATTTTATTTCACAGCCAACGGCATTTCCTCTCTCTTCGCGTGGACGTCTGGAGAGAGAGAGAGAGAGAGAGAGAGAGAGAGAGAGAGAGAGAGAGAGAGAGAGAGAGAGAGAGAGATGAGCTTGCGCTCTGGGAAACAATCTAAAAGGCGTTCCGAATTTGCGAGCCCGGCTAATGTTCTCTGAGTCTCGGCCTCTCTGCAGCTCAAATGGCGCAGATTGTTCGGCGTTAGCGCAGCTGTGTCAAGTGGTCTCGGGAATAACGGTCTCTATGCCGTGGTAATGATCGGGGAACGATTAAGGAAAGAATATACGCAGTCAACGCGCTTCACGAAACCATTTGCTGCCCACACCGCATGCGATCGGAAAAACGATCAACGGACACTTTTAGCATTTCTCCGTCGTAGTCGCAGTGCTGGAATGGAGGATGGGACAAAATAAGCTACCCCCGGTGCCAGGCTTAGCAAACGATTCCCCTCTCATGGGCAAATTATTTACAGTATCATTGGCCGTCCTGGTTTTGCGGTGTAGTGTGCCGTAATTTGAGGCCTCTTTCTTTCGGTGATTATCTAAAGATTTCTGTTAACCTTAGCTGATTTTATTTCGCGTGCTTCAAATAAACAGATTGTACGTTTGCAAAGGGTTCATTTTGTATTTACCGAAAACCCTTCCGTGCAATATTTGAGGGAACAAAGTGCTAAAATATATCCTGCATCCGCAATTCTTACTCGGGAGGTAGCGAAATTAGCATACAAAAATGCGAGCACAGGATTTAAAAATAAATGCCATGGTCGAACGCGGTTAAACGAATGATCACATGAAAAACATTATTTTGCTTAAGCTATGGTTACGGAAGGTAGGAGGCGGAAGTCCTCTAAGCCTTTCCCCGTCAGACGGCGGCCAGGAGTCTTCGGCCCCCAGGACGGCCCCGGTGGGACCTTACACTTGGGTGGCGGGAGGGAGCAGTCAGACAAAGCTTGTCTTGTTATAGTTCGGTTTTCGCGCCGAAGTGAACGCGCACACAACTGCTTTGCGAGACAAAACGCACATGCTGCTCGACACCATCGCCGGTCTAGGACGAACGCGAAGGAACTAGGATGCTGCGAGCGCCTCCTTGTATCCTTCTATGATGGCACGCGCACTTACTGTTTCCCCCTAACCCCATCTCCGCACACCTCCCCACGGAACAAAAGAGCGATTAGACGCTTCCACTCCGCGAAACCGCACGAGGAGATGGCTTGACCTTGGCTGAGCTTGAAGGTCAGATTGACGCTACGAGGAATTGACAGAACGACGCATTTTCTGCGTTTCCACCTAGAGTAATTGAGCATTCGCTCTCAAACAATTATCAGGTATCTTTAATGACAAATTTAGGGGGCCCTCGATGGTCACACAACCGAGGTGGCAACTTGTATGAAACAAATTAGGCGTTGTGCGAGTCTTCTCACCTCGTTTTCCATTACACATGGCGAGGCTTTCGCAGGTTAAGAGGAATAATGATGCTAAATATTTTACTGTTCAATAAAATAAATCTCGAGTTTTCTATATTTCTTGATTAACACTTTGCGACGATCTGTTCAAGTTTTTCTATGGCTGCGTAAGCGCAGATTCATTTTCGGGGTTTCGTTGAGACGCCAATAGCTGTCACTGTGTTACTTTGCGTCCTGCTCATACGCCTTCTTTTGCTTTTTACGTCCATTCGCTCAACGCGCTGACAAGAGGACTGGAATTTGCCACGATTCGCGCGCCACCCCACGTCATCCTTCTGCATCCGTAGAACTTCCGTTCCCCGGCCCGCACATCGGCACTTCACCACTGACGCCACGCTCTCCTGTTGCGCATGCGCGGCACTTCGCTCCGGAGACTATGACCATCTCGACAAACAGACCTGGCCGATGTGGGCTTACTGTGTTTTAGTGTAAAAATCCACTTCCGTCACCATCACAACTTCTGAAGAAGCACCTGGTATTTCCCCGCTTAATCGAGAGAATGTCAGGTGCATTTTCGCTGATGACCTTAATTATGGACAAAATATAAGAGTGAGGATTTTGTACTGAAGTACAATTGAGAGAGGAGCTAGTTGAGGGGACAGATACGGGGGCGAGGGCCTTTTTCAGGGGCGAAGCTCCTCTTTCTCGGGCCCTGTCCCGTCCCTCGTTGCTGCTGTATACGGCACGGCACATTAATAATGATTGTGGTAGGATCCCTCTAGGTATTGGCCAACGAAAGATTGGCCGAAGAGGACAAAACGTTCAACGCGTTCGTTGCTACCCAACAAGGAGAATCAGGACGAAGAAGAGGTTGTCGTTCGTCGCATGCGAGCTCAAGACACGTACCGGGGGTACACGACACAAGACGCTCTGCAGAAGTCGACGGCCAAGGTGGCTAAAATGTCACACATCGAATTCACCAACTTACCAATGGAGATTCTCATCGTCCCAAACAACCCCTACATAACCACCACAAACATCGACGTCGTCGACGGGCTTGTCAACGGAGCGGTGGAAAGCTTGACGTGTCGAGTCTTTATATGATGTGCGGACGAATGTTTCATGGTTTTACCGATAAGCATTTTAGGGGCGAAACTCCTCTTTCTCGGGCCCTGTACCGTCCCTCGTTGCTGCTGTATCCGGCACATTAATGACGATTGTGGCAGGATCCCCCTAGGGATTGGCCAACCAAACATTGGCCGAAGAGGTCAAAACGTTCAACGCGTTCGTTGCTACCCAACGAGGAGGACAGGAAGAAGAAGAGGTTGTCGTTCGTCGCCTGCGAGCTCAAGACACGTACCGGGGATACGCGACACAATACGCTCTGCAGAAGGCGACGGCCAAGGTGGCTAAAATGTCACACACCGAATTCGCCAACTCACCCATGGAGATTCTCATCGTCCCAAACAAGCCCTACATAATCACCACAAACATCGACGTCGTCGACGGGCTTGTCAACGGAGTGGTGGTAAGCTTGACGTGTCGAGTCTTTATATGATATGCGGGCGAGTGTTCCACGGTTTTACCGATAAGCATTTTTGCTTCGCCCCTCTCATCATCATTCACTTCGTGGAGATGACGGGATTTTTTTTAGTGCAGAGCACTTTGGCGGAAGTTACTGTGGTTTGACATTGCCGTCGGCGTCGTAGCCGAGCGAGCGAGCGAAGACAGACAGAAAACGGCGGAGTAAAGTGTGGCAAAAGTGAGAGGAGGAGGGCAGTATGTTGAGCCCGCCGAAGCGCTCGCCGGCGGCGACGCATGGCGGAAGTGTGAGGGCGAGGCCGTGAGACATGTTGGGTGGCGGCGATGCGTTGTGAGATGATGCGATAGCACCGCGTGGCGTCGGGCGCTCGACGATAATGTGCGTTCACTTCCTGAGACGCAGTTTGCGGTCTCTACCTGAAACGCAGTTCACGACGACGATGCAGAGGCTTACCGTCGCTGCCGCCTAGAAAAACCACAAGTGCTGCCTGAGCCCACTGAAGAATACAAGAATGGTTTCTGAACAACGAGTGAGGCAACCGGTGGATGTGCAACGTGCTCAGCGGTGGCGATGCGCTGCGAGGAGCGCGCGCCAGCGCGCGTTCCCTGAGACGCCTACGCATGGAAGCGTTCCTGAGACGCAGCAACTATGGGCCGTGACCGAGAAGACTGCATTTCGCGCTGCAAACAAATTTTACATTACGGAGTATCGTAATAGCGGTCTTTTTTTTTCTTTTAACATATGTGCATTTGCAGCGACACCCGGGCTTGTTAGTACGGCTCCGAGGAGGAATAAATTTGCTTAGTTTGAAAACAAACTTTTCAGTTAACAGTAAGCGCCGAGGTCGTTCCACTTTCCCGTCCCTGCTTCAGTTCGTGCTTACTTGTCAATGATGAGCGCTTTGTGTTTGTGCCTTGCGTGCGTGCGTGTGTGCGTGCGTGCGCGCTGTGACGTGTTCAAGGTTTACGTAACAAAAATTCGAACATGCGTGGCATTTTTTCTGACCTCTGTAAATGGCAATTCAACCAAAGCGGCAGGCACCAACATCGCGTAAGTGAAACCCACCGCGCGCCGTGCTCATCAGATCATTCCGACTCGCGGGGGCGAAAGCGTGGTCAATTAAAACTGCACCACAGTGGCGCGAAACATTCTGGCCGCTTGCAATTAGAGCATTTTGCGGCTAGCGCGGACAATCGTGTGTGCTTTAGGCTTCGCCGGAATTTCCCTGACAGCGCGGTTAAAAAAATACAGAAGCGGGATGGGACGAATGCATCCGGCCACACTTTCCGCCGCTGGTACTAAACGGAAGGGAAAGTCCGGGAGAGCGGGACATGAGCTATTTGCATACATTTCCCAGTTGCTTTGATGCAGCCAGCCAGAGCCGCAGACTTTGCATAATCTGACTGCAGACAGTTACTTTCGACATTTTCGCAGCCACGAAATTCTGAACCGTATTCGTGGCGTTCCGCCTCCTTCCCTTCCATTTCATTTCTTTCAAGTAGACTCCGATTCTTGGCCTTGCTTGGGAGCTGTGACAAATGATGGCGGCACGAGGGTTTATTAATGAATGCGCTGTGGTTTTATGAGAGCAAGGCCTGGTGCGCTGAAAGAGAAAGGACACGAAAAAATGACATTTTGAAGTGCCTTAGAGTTCTACACAGGAAAGTTTAATTCATGGTCGAGAGGTTGTACGTGTTTTTGGTTTCCTTCGCACCCCGAGACGGGAAAGACAAGATATTAAATTTTGTTACACGTATCACGACTGACAGAAGTGTTTGGTATCACGTTTACGGCAGGAAAAGCGGGTTATATACTCTGTAACAAGCATTGAACTGCGTGAGCTGAAGAAAACATACTCAAAGGACAATAAAATGCACAAAAAGTGTCATCTATTTATTTTATTCTTAGTTATCTTTTGTCTCTTGAAGTTTTTTTTTTTATTTAGAAATTTCCCTGTATGTGTTTATCTTTAAGATTAGTTATCTAAATTGTTGCGGGGGAGGAACGTTCGATGTACGGGCTGTTGATTTTTAAAAAAAGCTGGAAGTTTCAGATTGCGAGTATTAATCTTTTAAATGTTATTTGAAGGGGATAGCTAAACACCCATTGTTTTCCTCGGTGATCCCGTCCCCGACATAGCTTTTCGTTTCGCTCGCCATAGAGCTTCCATATAAATATCTACAGAACAATTTCCGTGTTCCTGTTTTTCTAGACACTATTTCCTTCATGGTGTGATTCTTATTCTCCGTATTCTCCTACTAAGTTTTTGCTAAATGTGTTTAAGAGTGCACCACAAGTTATAAGAAGTAGTAGGACATATTACATGACAGAGCCGTTATTAGAACCTGAATCTGAATCTGAATGCACCTACGAAGGCACAGTTCTCACTGCTCGCGATAAAGCAAATATCTACCACCTGTTATTGTTTCTTTTGTTTAGTACGAGTTCTGTCATCAGTCGACGTGACGTTGTGTGCTGACTTTCGTGTTATTTAATTCCACTAAATCTTTCTTCTTCTTCTTGCAGCCAGCACGTAGAGTTTACTAGCTTTAAACGTTAGAAATAAAATTTTCGCGAGGACGTGAAAGCCCCAGACGTGAAACACGTTGTTTGGGAGATCTCGGGCTCGTTACTTAATAAAAATAAAACCGCAACTGTAACCATTCCGTCCAGTTAGTGTAACAGGCCTTGTTTTTTTATCGAAACAGTTAAAACACTCGTCTGAGCCCGTAGCGAGTTTTTTCGATTAACATAAACAAAGCATTGTGGTGCATTTCTTATATTTTTTCATCACTTCCAGCTAGATGTAAGCGAACAGTAGTTTTTTTTTTATTTCTTCGGGTAAATTGTGTAAAGGTTGCATTGTCTTCCAATATGTACAAAGGCTCCTGGGCCCCTGTCAAGCTGCTTATTGCAGCTTTTAGCACAGGCGACCATCCATAGCTACACTTCTGTGCATCTGGTAAATAAATTTGACTTGACGACTTATTTATTTATTTTATTTATTTAGTACATACTGCAAGCACAGATTGGGCCCAAGCAGGAGAAGTGATACAGCGCATAAAACACACGCAAATAAACAGCACAAAAATGTAGCCGCACATTATGGCAAACGAAATATCAAACATGGAAACAACAATACATAAAAATACATAAAAAACAATTTACTACACAAATCAAGCAACCACTAGTTAAAGAAAAGAACTGTACACGGAAACAAAAATATGTAAAAGTACTTCACTACACAAATCATGCAACCGCTAGTAAAAAACAAAATCACTAAATTATATCTATGCTATTACTAGTCTGTAGTGATGACAAAGGGAAGCTGTTCCAATCCGTTATCGTACGGAGAAAGGAGTTTTTAAAAAAAGATTAGTTCTGGCATTATAAAGTGTTAACGATTCTTCATGTCGATGTCTTGTTAGTCGTGTCACCAAAGGTTGTAGGAATGGCTCAGGATCCAATGAAAGCTGCCTGTTATACAGCTTAAGAAGACACTTAAGTCTGTGAATTTTTCTCCCCTTTTCAAGGATTGAATGCCAAGTGCCGTCATTTAATTTGTGGGTGAGTCGCTGTTACGATATTTAGGAGTGACAAAACGTATTGCTTTCCGCTGGATCCTTTCCAATGCCTGAATATTTAGTTTAGTATGAGGGTCACAAACTGCATGCATATTCAAGTCGGGGTCTGATGATGGAAGTATATGCTAGAAGTTTAGTATCTGAAGGAGCAGCCTTTAACTTGTGCCGGAGAAGGCAAAGCTTACGAAAGGCTGATGCACATATGTTCGACACATGGTTATTCCAAGAGAGAGTATTGCTATCTTGGAGTTGCTCTCACAACAAGAGAGAGTTGCTCTCACAACAAGCGATCAATTCGAGAACCCCGTGCTTTTCTACAAAGATGGCGCGAGGCCGAGCTACAATGATGCAGAGCAACCAAATCCGGGTTCGTCAACACCGCGAACAAACCTGCAAACCAGAGCCGGGGCGTCGTCGCCCCTTGTGTTGTTGAGTGTTCAAACAGAACAGCCGCTCTCATTACCTACCTAACTCTCCCGTTACCATACGCCGTGCGATTTCAGGGTGCAACGGTGATATGTGCGTGCATCAAAGTATAGAAAAAAGGGTTAACAGAAGAGATTTCAGTACATTTCAAAGAAGGTACACGTTGTGAAATTTCTGCCGAAACTAGTTCCTGCCGCTCAGCTTTTCTATCTCGCTCCCGACGTTCGTGCACTCCCCGTTCTATCGATCGGTAAACCCGAACGCCACTGCTGCGCTGTAAAGGGGCTTTGTAATTTCGCACGCCACGTTTTCCCTTTCATATTTTACACTTTTGCCTGCAGCCTTGCTTTTCGCACAAAGCAACGCGGCAAACAGAATGCATGGAAACGGCACTCCGTCAAGCGGGGATCAATCCTTGCGCAGGTGTTTCAACGTTGGTTTGTTTCTCTGTCTGTTATCTTGATCCTAACGACGTTGAAAACAGGCAGAAAACTAACCCCGATGTTCCTCATTTTTGACCGCATTGTTGGTTGTGCTCCTGCCCCCAAGAAACCGGGTTCGATTTCCGACCGCCGCTTTTTTGATGGAGGTGAAACGCCGTGTGTTCGAGATTTCGGTGCACGTACAGATCCCCAGGTGGCCCAAATTAATCAGTAGCCTTGCACTACAGCGCACGTCGTCACCTCTGTAGCGTCGGTGCGTTAAATCCCACAATCAATCGACCGCATTGCTGGATTGATTTCCATACCGTCAGCTCCTTTAAAAACTTTCATTTTTGTATTTTTTTTTGTTTACAAAGACACTTATTCCGGCTCGCATTTTATATCTGTTTTTCATTTTCTTATTACGAAAAAAAAATTGTATAGACTTTTTCACATTTATTGTATGCATTGCTCATTGCTCATTACTTTGCAGGACGTTTTATCTGCGGTTTATCTTACATGCTTCATAATTAGTCATCGCGAAAGCCTTTCTCGGATTGATGTTTTAGCTGTTCTTTCCCGCCGTAACGCCCGCTCCATTAGCTTTGAACTGATTGTTTTATCTTGCTTTTTTTAGATCGCATCACCTCAGAGTGTTCCCCGTGACGCATATTGCTCTTGTAATCATCAGTTCTTGCTGTGTCCTTACCTTAATCCTTCATATATTTGAAGGGCTTGCGGTTTTCTTTGCCTCTCATAATGAGCTCTCAACAACAGCGCTGAGTCGCTAGGGGCCTCTTGTTGGGTAGAACGCGTTCATGCCAAGTGGAGGGAACTTCGTAACACTTTACATCAAGTTTCGACTGCCTTCTCCGCAAGCATGACAGGAAACAGGAAAGCATCGTGACCCGAAGAAAGGCTTCACCGCATCCCCTTCTGCAGCAAAACAGCAAGTAGGTAGAAACCCGGCTGGCAAGACTTCCCACGAAAAATTAATTAAGAAGTGAGAGGAAGGTCTGCTGAGGCCTTTCATAACATACTGAAATCTCCCTCTTTTTTTGACGGTTTTATTACGGGATTCAACAAGATTTCAGTGACGTCATATCCGTCACGGAAATCACGCCAGTACAACGAAGCAATCGTCCTGTAAAGGGTGTACCCCTGCACACAGGGTCTTCTTGCGGGGAAGCAACCTTTAGTACTGAAGAGTACGCTATACTTAGGGTTGTTCGTTTTAAGGTTTTATATTTTAACACGAAAGCGTTTTATGCCGGGATACACCAAGATTTCACTGACGTCATATCCGTCACGGAAATGACACCATTACACCTTTGCCGAAGCTACCCGCCAGCAGGACGTCGCTCGCCAAGCATACCCACAAGACTGTCGCCGACCCGCAAATCATGCTCAGCTGCCGATTTCACTGCACATTTCGATTTCGTATTTTACCGATTCCTGTGACAGAGGAATCAACCACAGTTTTCTTTTTGTACGTACATTAGCATCCCGGCGCGCTGCATCAAGCTTTAATTCGTTGGTTATTCCATATAAAGTTGAAAACACAAGCGAAAAATGTCTTGGGAGCCTATTCTTAAGCATCGAAAGGAGTTATAAAAATGTAACATTGAAAATAGGTACCGCTTTGATAGAGAGTAAGAGATGTAAAAGCGCTGAGGTCCTATTTCAACCGCTTGTTTATTGTAGGCACATTGATTCTAGTGCTCCCCGCTGATAGCATTACGAATGGCCGCGGAAGAAAGACCCGAGCGGGTATTACTGCCCAGATTGGTTGAACGAGAGTGAAACAGAAAGCCAGCAGCGCTGAGACTTTCCATTGAGCCGCGTTAGCTACGCAGGGAGTACCCACGTTGTGTTTTTGTTTCTTTTTTTACTTCAATGGCAGTGAACTTCTTTCCTATAAATGGCAGCGTTGATTTGATGGATGACTGCAACTGCAAAGCCACCGCTCCTCGGATCCTGCTCGTTGTCGAATTCGAAACACCCCCGGCGTCTAGAAATAAATTACGCCCAACTGAGATCAAATTTGCGCGTCGCTTCATAGGAGCTGGGAGGATGACGATGCGGAAGGAAGACAGAAACCGCATAAAAAATGGCTTCGAAGCCCGTCAAAAATAGCCTATCGAGGATATTAAAAAAAACACAGAGCGAAAGAAGAGAGCCAGGGCCAATAATTGAAATACGACGCTTGCTGAGATAATGTTTGCTTTGTCTCTTCGGGGACAGTTCCTTGGCCGGTGCGCGCACGATGGGTGACCGCAATGTACGGCGACCCTCCGCATAACACGCCTGCAAGGGCACGAGCCATTGCATCGTCCTCGTGTGGCGCCGAGGCAAAAAGCAGAGGCGAAAACACAAAGGGGGAGAGGAGGAGGAGAGAGCAGTGAGAAATGACGACGCGCGCGGCGCGCCCTTCATCTAGTTCTCGCTCGGCTTCCCAATGGCCCTGGCTCTGTGCCATCGGGTCGGCCATTCGCCGAGCTGACGTGCCCCGCGTTTCTGCTTGCGCCCCTGAATCTACGACCTTACCCTGAAGGCGCGGGGATGGAGAGTGGTCTCACACTCGGAGCTTTTTTTATGCATTAGGGGACTGTTAGTGCAAGCTTCACGCGTTGGCTGAAATTAGCCGTCGGCTGCATGGTTGCCTATCAATGCACGGCATCCATCCCCCCAATGCCACTTAGTGGCTTTCAGTGAGAAGGTTCAAGTTCATGGTTTGAATTATAGACAATAAACGTTCAAAAATCTAAAGAATAAAGGAAGAGAACTTCACGAGTTGAAAAAGTACCTGACACTCACCGCTGACTCGAGCCGAGTTCCACTTAAGCCAGCGTGAAGAGCAGTATAGACGAAGGTTCGCAGCGCATTTCTATCCTGCAGCGAACGCACTGGTTCAGCGCATTTTGTGCCTTAACAGAAAGTAGAAGATTCGTTTCCTTGCCCGTCATGGAACTGCATTTCTAGGGATGGAACTGTACGGTAGAATAACGGTAGCCGCACGACATTCAGGGCTTATTCGGGAAAAACCATGGTGATTGAATCTGTTCCAGGTAATGGTGGCCTTCATGTCATGGGTTCGCTGGTACTTATCAAGAAGCGGAACTGATTAAGTGGTTCAGCAGAACCGCGCTTTCTTCGTTGCTTACAGAGGTTAAGACCACACGATGCAAACCGGCGCCTGGTACGATTTTCGAAGACCGAGCGCTTCTTGCAGAAAGGCAGTTTGGGACGAGTCATCGGCCGCTGCATGTCAGCAGGTGCGCTTGCGAAAAAGAAAGCCACAGGCAGGCCTGTATGCGTGTTACAAAATTGGCCGCGTATCTGCTCCTTTCGTTGCAAATGCCGTCAAAAGGCTTTTGCGAAGTAAATGCCTCCCTTCGCTTTCCCGCTCCCCTCTCATGTTGTTCCTCTTGCGTCGCGCTCCTCTCAAGGTAAAGACGCCAAAGGTTTGTTTAAATCATTTTAAATTTTCCGTGTTCCACTGCTCCAAACCGGGTGTCTCGATGCGAACGCTGCCGTACGGCGAAGACGGGCGTTAATCGAGGCGCCCTACTTCACCGTTTATAGAACCGCGTTTCCCTACTCCACGTGCGTTGCAAGCAGAACATGGAACCTACCTAGTGGAACCTTGCGTAACTGTTGCCGGTTGATTTCTTAAAATGGCGCCAGAAGCTATAGTGGCGCGGGCGACAGCAGGCGACGGCGGAGTGAATTCTTTTTCTGCAGTTGATGAAGTATTTAATTTCGCAAAAGTCAAGAATGTTTGATTTTTTTATAAAAGAACACGGCAAATATCACTTCTGTATTGATTTGTTGTCTCATATTTGCGTAATGTCTTGTTCTTCTTCAACAATGTTGACAAGTATGAACATTACACCGGACATAGACGGGTATATTTAGCTGTGACTATATAAAACCATTGCGCAGGCATTGTTGTGCTTAGGCCGGGTGGCTGAATCGAGTCACAGACAGGCAGACGGACAGACAGACAGACATACAGACAGACCAAAATTTCTGGGTTTAAGTAGCCCAAGAAAGACTATTGTCTTTAATACTTCAGACACAACCAAGCGGCATGAATACGGCCACACGCGCGTAGGCTTGGGGATGGCGTACAGTCGTGGCTGCTACCAACTTCACGTTTTGTTTTAGGGGCGAAGCTCCTAAAGCCATGTGTCTGTCCATCCCTTGTGTCTCGTGGTACGTGACCGCCGCATGCTTTCGGAGATGTCGCAAAGTGGGCCGCGTTGCACGCGCAAGAACCGGCTGCAACCGGCAGCGCAAACTCGGCACCGGGAGCGCGAGCTTGTCTGTGTTCGCCAACGGAGGCGCGACCGCACGTGCACTGCGAGGGGGAGATCACGCAAGAGATCACGCCACGAACGCAGGCAGTCGTTCTCGGAGATCGAACGAGACGCAAGGACCTTTGCTCGTTTCCTCTCGTCTTGTTCGGGCACAAGTTCGCCCTAAATAAAAGTTCTTTCTTTACCGTTGTCTCCCATCCTACGTGACAAATTGTGGTGGAGGTGCGGGGTAGTCCTCGATGGCGCGGGGTCTTTCACCAGGTCTGGGCCTGGGAGCATTGACTCCGAAAATAAAAGTTGATTTGTACAATGTACGCACACAGTCTTACGTCTTTCTCAATGATGTAATGGACGAACTTTCATGGGAGAGTTACGGTTACCGATGATCTCCCCCTCTCGAGCTTCGCCCCACTTATCATCATATTATTCCGCGGATATGGCGTGATTTTTTTCACTTCAATTTCAGTATTCCATATTTCAGTCAATATCTGCCTCGTACCTCATAAAGCTCAGTCTGATGATGGATTAATTATACTTTTACTACCGACGAATCCCACAAAAAAAAAACTTGCAAAATTACAAGGATTTGCTGCTGGTGGCCCAGAAATCTGAGTTTCGATGTTCAAGTTTCTAGCTTACTGGTTCTCCCTCTCTCTCTCTCTCTCTTCTATTTTTGAACATCGGAAAGTGAATAATGACCGAGAGGCATGCGGCCTTTCTCTCTTAAATGTCTTGAATGTCTTCATAAATGTGGATTAAATTTTGAATCATGGAGGCGATGACGACGACGATAATTATAGAAACTGGTTGATTTGGAATGTTTTATGCGTTGAAGTTTCATCCGGGCTAAGGGATCCGAATTAATTTTGACCACGTGGGGATCTTTAGTGCGCTCGGAAATTGTGTCACACGAGTTTCTTTTTTTTTTTTTGCTTTTTTTATTTTTGTCTCCATCAGGAAAGCAGCCGCCGCAGCCGGAAAACAAACCCGCGTCTTCGTTCTCAGCAGCACAATGCCTTGGCCGCTGAGCTACCGGCGCAGGTCAATTATAGAGAGGGGAGGATGGTGGCGGTTATGTTGATGACAAAAACAGTAACCGCGCCTCAACAAGTACGACATTTCTGATTATGCCCAGTAACGGGAAGACAACAAATTGTCCTTGCACATAAAATATATCGGCATGCCTAAAAAAATTGCAACACGCGCATCTCTTCCCGCATTGGTATAACATTGTAGCCTGGACTGGATGAACGCCAATCTTGTTTAGAACACTTGTTTTAGACGAAGGTTACAGACGAAGGCATCGTTTGTCTTTTGTGATACTTCTAAACGTTTCAGCGTTTTGTTGCAATTAATCAGTTTATATTAACTGTAGCCACAAGGAAACATTCAGCACACCCTCAAGGCGAACTGATCAGAGGCGTTAGGAATCTCAAGAAACATTGTGGGTTTAACGCGTAGAACCTACACCTCGCTTATTAGGAGCACCGTATACGAGGGTTCCGGGTTAATTTTCACCAGTTGGAGATCTTCAACGTGCTTCGTTCCGTCATCTCAGGACAGGGGCGTTTTCTCTTTTGCTTCCATCGGAAAAGCGGGCGCCGTGCCCAGAATCGACCCCAGGTCAGCCTGCATAACGTATACGCGAGGTATATTTCCGCAGCTTTTCAATGCCTGCATGTCAACACTTATTGCGATACAATAGAAAGTAGTTGGTTGTGTTTTCAGTATACAGATACGTTTTTGCTGTAGATAAACTGTGGCAAACGTTTCACAAGCATAGTATAGCCAAGAGAGGTGCCAGAGTAAATATCGCAGCAATAAACTCCGAAACCCAACCCATAGAAACTGAACTTCGCCAGAGATGCGAAGCGAAACCAAAATGTGGTCTAGCGAAGAGCAGGCGATGTTCAACAAATGTGTCGCTAATGAGATCCATACGTATAAATGTACACAGGCTGCGTCTCCACAACCGGCCTTCACATCCTCGTTTGGTATTCTAGGGTGGAGTCAACCGCCGCTTGTGAATGACGTGTCACTACTTTCTGCAAAGCTTCGTCTATGCAACCCTTTTCCCCCTTCCGCTCCACAATAAGTGTAGTATGAAAAGGAAAGAGCGTGGATTCCCGATGCCACCATTCGCAGGAGTGCGAGAAAAATAGACGCGGAGAGGAACGGAGAAGGGAAGATGCGGAAGACATATATATGGCAAGGAACTGCGCAAGAACGAAAAAAAGTGGTCGTCCAGGAGAAATCCCGCCATGGATCACTGCTGGGAAAAAACAGCACTCGCTTTCGTTATTGTATGTTCACATTGATCAGTGACTTTTATTTTTCGCCCTGTTTTTTTTTTTCTAGTTCTAGAGAGCAAGCGCAGGTGGTCTTTCTTATGGCTTTACGCTGTCTTCGCTGAACAGCGCTTTGAAGTTCCCCTCTTTCTTTCGTTAAGCTTGACGACCCTCCCCTAGTTCGTGGTGCCAAATACTCGCCCCAAACTGCACTCAAATATTCACGATCATGGCCCCGTTCTTCGGTCCATGCGAGGATCTCGGATTGGACAGCCAGTATGAAGGGAGTCTTATTTCACGAGACAGCCGGTACGTCCACGTAGACGCCCATGCTCCCCCTCCTCGACTGCGCGTAGGGCATCCACGTGTTCTTTTTCTACCCCTCGCGGTGCTCCTCTTAATCTCGGCGGGCCGTGATGGGGCTTCCGACGCCATTAGCTCTTGTTCGTTTCTTTAAACGTTCGAGGCGGGGAAGAAGAGAAGTAAAAATAAAGACGCGTTGAGAGCGACCGGCCTCGCCGAAGGAATAACGCACTTCATTTCAGCCGACCTTATTGGTTCCAGGAGCGACGAAGATTGGACAAGTCTGTGCACTTAGGGGATAAAAGTTTCATGGCCACGTCAGCCCTAGCGGTCAGCGATAGAGCACTAAACGCTAGTCGGGGGTGCGGCCGCCTACGTACACTGTGTCTTTTTTTAAGGCAACACCCTAATTGTGTGCGATTTACACCCATGATATGGCAGTGCAACTAGTTAATAATTGTAGCTCATTTTTTGTTGCTGTGTACTTTATACCATTGTGTTCTTCGTTATGCTTCAGCTATTGCTTTTGTGTTACAATACGCTTTCGATGGGGAGTGTTAACATAATTTTCGTTTATATATGGCCGTTTTGTCGCTCGACTTGCGACCTCAGAATTCGGAATAAAAATATTTTATAGTATGATGTTATATTTATGGCAATTATAATTTTTAATAATATTATTGGGGTGTAATTGCATAATAGCACCTAAAATTATGAATCAAGACAGGCAAGTAGACAAGTTGGTTCTGCGGGTAACATGCAAGTACACAACGAAAATATGCACATATGAGAAATTATAGGCGAAGTGCTCACCTGTGTCTGATGTGCCTAAAGCATACGGCCAAATGCAAAGGACAAAGGAGGCATAAGACACCCAAGCAACTGCCGTGTGATTGCAGTTCGGTGCAAGAAATGAGTCTTAAGTATAATGTCCGCGGAGTCGTTTTGAACATAAAAGAAAAAGCGCTTCGTAACAAAGGATAAGAGAAGGAGACTGAACCGACGGAGGTACGTCTGTTTATCTCCCTTCATCTGCTTTAAAACACCCTTTGTTGATATAATATACCATTAACGGCTTATTATTTTTTAGAGAGGTTGCTAGCTTCTATCCTACATTAGCCTGCGTGCTTTCAGTTCCCTAGCGCGAGATCTGCTTCTTAATTAATTTTCCTTGAATGATTCTCAATCTTGTCGGTTTTGCATTCACAAACTAAGCCATCAGAAGAAGCAGCTATTGCAAACACTTGTGTCCCACAAAGATATGAGAAGCGGAGTATTTTTAAACAACACTGAGCTTTCGCGCGCTGTTTGAGAGAAATCAAATCGCAAAAGTTGCGCGAGGATATTTGTTATTCACCCCGTGAAAATTACTTCAGGAGCGCGAACAAACTCTAAGCGGTGCCTCTGACTTCAATTCAGCGTACTGAACGCAAAATTCAAAATAGGCCGCAAAAAAGTTTATTGTCTCTCCAACGTCCGGCAAGAATTCGTTCCGTAAGCTCATTACACCCAGGGAACATTATTTCTTCATCACCACTGACCGGTCAAGGCAAATAAACACGACTCGCAACCTATACAAAGAACGACCCAGTGCTTTCGTACTCTAACTGAGAAAACCTTGTTTGCTGGTGTATGCACTTTATTCGTGCGTAAGGCACGGCGCTCCCTGCCAAGTCGAATACCGAAGGGGTGCTAAGCTTCTCCGTATTTTTCTTGCTTTGTGATAATTTTTTTCTTAGTGCATTTATACCAACATGTTCAGCTCCCCACCGTTATTAAACTTGTTGGTGACAGCCATAAAGAAAAACCCAATATATTCCACTCAAAAATAGTGTTACATTTTCCATTTGCCCTAATTAATACTTGAAATATAGTTTAAAAATCATTACTTCTGGAGATTTGACACCACAAGTATGCAGCTAGAACAACGTTTTTTCTCATGAGGTAGGTTTTTTCTTTCTGAAATTATACTGAAGATCTCTTTCAGCGTGTACGTATGCCTTAAAGTCAATGGCCAACTGGTGATGCTACCTAACCATATGTCCTTATTTATGACACGGTAGAACTGAGAAAAAAAAAAAAAGAAAACTGGGTAAGACGTTCTCAAAACTAACTAGCAGCTACACTTTCGACTTTTTATTTTTCTCTGGATGTAGCGACACCAAATTTCTCTATTCCACCTCACAATCTGGAGTTATACCTGTACATCGCCAGCCTCTCCTGCTCGGATCTCCCGACCTCCGTGACCACCCCTACGCGGACTCGATGCCAGGCGGCCACTTCTAAATGGTGCGAGTAGGACGCTACCTACGGTTTCTTCACCGCGAGAGATTAAAAAGCATTACCCTTCAACAATTCTTTAAGAATTTACCCCTCAGCCGATCGCAAGAAATATTTATTAACAAAGTACTTGCCAACACGGCCACTACACCTCATATCATCTATAAATGGCAGACACTTGCTGACTAGAATAAGGGCATTGGCACCGCTGCCCCCTGCACATGTACCTTCTGTCACACTGTATGTGAAGCAAACATGGACCATCTTCTTCTGCACTGCTCCGCTTTTGATCTTCATAGGCTAAACCATAGTGTTTTTCAAAATTCAGATATAGAAGCATTACATAGGGACATTCTCGAACATCCTCAATACCTGGTGACCTAGCCGGGTTTGGCGTTGCCAGTGGCCTGGCGAGCGTGATTTAGTGGGCGTCTACCTTCCTCCCTATTCTCCCTCTTCCCCCTCCAGTGACCTTTGGTCCACCCCTTCCTAATAAAATAATTTATCATCATCATTCCGGTATGTGGCCCTGATGGCTCATAAATCGTAACGAATGATTTAGGATGGGCGAAGATGCTTCTGTAGATAAATTCAGCAATATTTACAACATCAGCTTTTGCTTCAGCTCCTAAGAGCCCAGAAGCCTACGGCCTTTTTGTGCGTCCTTCTTTCACGCACCGGCAAGACAAGGGCGGCGTCGACGGCTTCAAAAACATCGGAATCCGCCCGTCACGACACCCTATGTCCCATTTTCGCCAAGCTAAAATGTTAGTCAAGCCGCATTCAGCAGGTATGAGGTGGCTAAGAGGGTGAGGGAGATGGCAACAGGAAAACCACCAAGCACCATTTGCCAAAAGGTTTATAAATAACCGCAATGCGGGAGTATTATTCATCCCTGAGGTAGTAAAATATGTTTTGCCAGTCCTCTATCATTAAAGGCATCCCTCCTGCTCCTCCTCCTAAATTAAATCACTTAACAACATCGTTAGAGTGAACATACTATATATAAAAAAAACAGTCGTAGTTCAAACTCCAATGGCTTTAACTCTAATCATAACATACTACAACAACAGGAGGAGGAGGAGGAGGAGGAGGAGGAGGAGGAGGAGGAGGAGGAGGAGTAAAGATTTATTGAGCAAAAGGGCGGGAGTGAGGGGTGGTGGTCAGCTTCCTACGTCCAGGAGGCCGCGAGCCTTTGCTGATTCCAGGGCCCGTTGCACAAGCGCTTTTTGGCGCTCCCGTGCCGAGCTGGTCAGCGCAGACTCCCACTGCTCAGGGGAAGGGGAGGGGACGGGGTCAGGGTTGCGTGGGCAGGAGTAGACGAGGTGATAGGTTGTGAGCGGAGTGTCGCAATGCGGGCAGTTGTAGGGGTATGTGGATGGAGATATGTGTGCGAGGATGGTGTGGTTGTAAAAGGTGTCAGTTTGTAGTCGGCGGTAGATATATGCCTCGTAGTTAGATAACGTGTGGTGGGGGGGAGGATATGTTCTTCTCGTGTGGGTGTAATGTGACAAGAGTGAGCTGTAGCTATTGTCGAGGGGTGCCAGGTGGGTAGCTCCACTGTCCGTGCCCCTCAGGGTAGCTTGCATTGAGGATGGGAATGCCCGGGAGTGGAGTTCTCGGGCGGAAGCGTGTGCCGCTTCGTTCCCAGCAAGACCCGAGTGACCAGGAGTCCAGACAATGGATACTTCTATGTCTTCAGGCAATCGCTGTAGGATTGGGATGGCCTGGGGTGGTGCCAGCCCAGCTTGGTACATTCGGCAGGCTTCCTGACAGTCCGAGATACAACACCACACAAAAAATACAAAATCAAATTGCGCGATGTGCTGCTCTGGCATTTTGTAATACACGGCCAACTGACGCCAAACTCTCTTCATCATTATCTACATTATACAGTTGTCTTGTTTTGTTTCTGCTGCAGTAATATTACGAACCAATAATTAACTCATAATGAGTAGCCAAAGTACAAACAGTTGTTTTCCTCTTTCCACTTGCTACCAATCGGCTCGTTTTTTGCTCGTGCAATGCAAAAGCTTCATGTGGGAATGTCTCTTGTGAGAACTTATAGGAGGCCCCCTTTCAGACTGGTTCCACGACTTTTAGATGCGACTGCATCTCATTCACTCACCTTGTGCCTGCATCCGGCGTCGGCGTTCTTGTCGGCGTCCGCCCCTCCCCCCTTTTCTCCTCGCCGCGTGAGCCGCGCTATCCGCCGCCCACCCCCTCTCCTCTCCGATAGCGAACACTCTCTCGCGAGGGCCATTGGATTGGATTCGAATGAATTGGCTTGGCTTCGCTTGGCTTGGCTTGGCTTGGATTGGATTGGACTTGGATTGGATTGGATTAAAGTGGATTGTGTTGGATTGTGTTGCGTCATAGCCGCGGCAGACGCACTGGCGCCGGCGCGTCCCCTCACCGTTATGCGCGCTATTAAACGCGGTGCCTGCGCCGCTCCGCTCCATCGTTCCAGCGCCGTTCCTCCGCTGTCTAACGCTGCAACGTGAACCCCCTATGCGTCGCATCTACACAGGGGTTCCCGCGAGGGAAGGTAGGAGATTTTTTTCTAACTTTTGTGACGTACCTTCGATCAATGCGCAAATAAACCACATTCTGGCATTCTGACTTATCTCCAAACCAAATATCTCGACGGAAGCCACTTGATATAGAAATACGACGGGAAATACTCGATATAGCACGGGGGTGCTACAAATATACGCTACCGGGGCAGATCTCATTTACCATTCCCTCCTGTGTTCGTTACTTTTAGTAAAAATGCAGAAGCTGAATAGCCTTTATGTAGGGAGTGTTTCCTCGATGAACATCGTTTTAGAAATTATGTTAAAAAAAACTGCCATAAAAGTGGTACATTTACATCAACATTATGCGTTTATTCCCAACCAATGCACCCGAAAAATTTGTATCTCACCGCTGACGAGTATCTTCTCCCTTCCTAACGGATCAACCCTATCTTAGGTCAGCTGAGTCACCCAATTAATTCAGCTGCCTTCCCGTGTGATGTTGAATACGCGCTTTAAGTTGCACTTTCTATTACGCCGATGGGCTGTAAATCTGCAACATTAGCGGTTCCCCTTTCCTCCGCGCTTGAGCTCACGCTGCGCCTGTCTTGGAACAGGGCGCCTGGTCCGTTCCCTCCACCCGGAGGAGGGGGGGGGGTGCTGAATTATGCATGCGTCGCCGCATCGATGCGGTTTTCTGTGCGCTTGAATTGAGCTACTCAAAAGTTGCAGAAGCCGGGGCATCCTGAAAAAAAAATAAACTGGCAAAGCAACATCTTTTCTCCCCTTCATTAATTATCGCGTATGCTGGGACAATGCCAAAGTTTTCCCTTAAGCGCTCTGAAGAAGGGGAACAAGAAGAACAAGACTAAGAATAATTTTTAAAAATTGGCTCCAATCCACGCTGTGAAGGTGATTGGAAAGCAAAGCTTTAGACGACACCCACAACAATTGCCCGTGCGACGTCACTTGAATTCACAGACGTGGCTCTACAAAGAGTGAAACCAGACATTTTGCCAGCCGTAGATGTAATTCGCAGGGGCGGTGTCCCGAACGCAGCAGCAGCGTCAGCCACGGCCATGATAGAGCGGCGACGCCGCCGCTGTAGCTCGGCCTTGAGTCGGGAGAGAGAAAACGAAGAGAAAACTGACCCGCCTTCACACAGAGTAGCAGGTGAAGGACTATACCATCAGGCCGACCTCTCTGTGTTTTTCTTCTATTCAATAAATTACTGGCTCTCTCGCTCTCGAACGATGGACTGCAAGGTGTTCTACAGTATGTTCTACAGTATGGCCTTGCGCCAAAAAAAAAAAAATCCGACCATCATGTTCTACAGTATCATTAAGAGAACGACAAGAGCTCCTCTATATGAGCTGAAGCATTATTTCTCAGCTAAGTGATAAGAGGAACGCACCTACAAAAGATCAGCTAAACATGTTATTCTCCAGAAGACGTGGATGAGGGTGCACTAGATAATAAGGGCAAAAATAAAGCACTTCGTTTCCACCAGCTTGGCTGTGATGTGATAAAAGCCCCCTTGTAGTGAGTGTTTCAGGAGGACAAACTTAGTAATTTCCTGTAACGTTGCTGCCAGTTACGTATAACATGCATTTTTATCTGCTAACACTGTACCAAATCCAGGTCCACTTTTTAAACGATGTAAAAGAGTGGAGGGAGGTGCGTGGATATTGTTTTTGGGAATGCGGTTAAATGCGACAAAGTTAATTACAGAAAAAAATGGTGCAGCTAGCACTAGTGGTGCAAGGCTGGAGAAACAGCAGAGCTGACGGCCTCTGTCCCTTCGTTGGAGACCCGGCTGTTGCACCTCTCGTGGATTTCCGAACTTACCGCTGAAAGTTCTCCATGGCTGGCAGGCCCGGATTGTTCTGTTATCAGCCCTTCACATCTCTCCCAAAGCGGACGACGTTAGCACGCACTAGCACCGGCGGCAACCGGCTTCGCCAACTCGGCGTCTCTAGCACGAACTCGTGGTCTCTTCTCCCTAATTCAGGCGCAAACGCACGTGAACTGGCATGTTACACCTCTGCCTGCGCACGTACAAGTGGAGATGCAACCTGCTTTCAGGAATTTTTTTGCGGGGTACTACCAGAGTCCTTCAATGCTTCTCTGGTCATGAAACTCCCGGCCAAGTTTCGTACGGGGACAAAGGCTACCGCGAGGGGCGCCACCGCAGATCGGAGGGCATCGGGCGGCCGCCGCTGCTCTGTAGCCAGACCGCCAGGCAGGAACGCAGTAGCAGCATGCCCGTTCGCACCAAATTTCTTCGCCACTCATAGATTGATAAGTCCATTTGAGCGGCCCATGACACGTAAAGCGAAAGCGCACTGCTGATAATGCGGCGAGCGTCTGTTTTATCTAACTCCGTGGTCCCGTTCCCTGCCAAACGCGCTCTGACCACGCCCCCGGCTGCCCTCCCATCAACACCATCGCCGCGGCGCGGCAGTGTACGAAGCTCTCCCATGGCGTGACGGCGAAGTTTCATGACCAGAAAGGCATTGAAGGACTCTGGTACTACCATCGTGAAAGGCGAGACAAGCGACCGGCCTGGGCGTGTTCGACTGCGACCCTCGCAATTTGGACCTGCGACTCGCATGATGCGGGCTTGACCATATCGTCTGACTGGTCGTACGTTCGCAAATGTCACAGACGGATGCCTTAATACATGGCTCCACATTTTCCGCTGTGGCCTGGCGACTTCATTGGTCAGGCGAAGCTCACTTTCCCAGCCACAGTAAAATACTGACAAGTATCATGACATTCGCGGTCGCTGTCACGGCTGAAGTTCTGTTGGTGGTGGTGGAAGAAGTACCAGGAAGCACCACCGGTGCGCAAAAGATGCCAGGGCAAACCGCTATCCATCCACGAACGCAACCTCCGCTCCCACGATCGCCCCGCCTTGTGACAGATCAAAGAGCGGCGAAGAAAAGGAACAAGGGGGTGGAGGGACAGAGTTCACAGTGAAGAGGAGGACGGCGGGGCCGAACCCGGCGCTGGACTTAGGGCCTGAGGCGCGGAACTCCTCGAGGGTGGCGTCCCTCTCTCCCGTGACGCGATTCTCGTCGCCAGGAAAGAGGGCGCTCGCGGCAGCGCGGCAGCGGCGCTCGGCCCTCCAGCGCAATCCCTCACTCGGCCGCGGACGCGTACACCGCGACGAGCCTACCAGGCCCGCATCACGGATCGAAGCCGGCCCACGGTGCTTTCGGGCTTCTGCCCAGTCTGCCTAGCCCAGCGCGCGAGCCACGGGTCGCCGTTGAAAGTGATTGCGGGCCGGCGCTAGCCGTGTCCATGGAGGCAACGTCCCGGTCATGGAGTTGTGGGAGTTGTGTACCGCGCACCACCGCGAATGTGACTCGGTCAGCCAACTGGGAAGACGCCGCCCGCGGGTCGCCCTGCTCCTACTCCTGGCAGCGGCCGTGTCAGGTGGGAACCGGCGGCTGCGCTGCTGTCGCGGTCACGCGCGACCCTTCGTGGCCCGGGGTCGACACGACACAGGGGCGGGGTAGTGCGTGGGAGCGTATCTGTGTGCACGCTCGCGTCGGAAGCTGCTCCCGCGCACCGTTCAGAGCTAAATTAAGGGCACTGGTATCAGTGTGGAACTGGGAAAACGTGCGCCGTTTATGGTGCTGTCAGTAGAACACTTTACCATAAGGGTGTTTAAATGCGGACTGCGCCGCTTTACAGCACTATCATTTTAAAAGCATCCGTGAGAAATGCTTACAGCTTTCCCGTCAGGGGTAAATTCTGTCATGTTATAGGCAGGTACACACGTAAGCACTCGGTACGTATCCTCCGCCCAAAACACTTCCCTCGAGCAATGCAAGAACTCGCAATATTCAGATATATATATATATATATATATATATATATATATATATATATATATATATATATATATATATATATATATATATATATATATATATATATATATATATATATATATATTCCAAGGTTTTCTCCGAGGTTTTCTCGACTGCCAACCCTTATTTCTGTGTTATTTTCAACGAGCCCCTCATTTCCTATTCTGATTCGCTACATGCATAGCGAGGGCCTCGGTTCTGGCAGTCTTGGTGCCAAAGGGAGCTTAAGAGGGTTCAAAGCTGGTCGACCATTCCGGACATGTCGTAGACACTCGAGTCACGACCCGGGGGTTAAAAAGAAGGTCCCCTTCACCCCGATTAGTCCGAATGGCGCTGGCTACCACCCCCAAGCACAGGAAACAAACATGCGTAACATAAATACCCCAGAAGGTGAATGGGAAAATCGCCCCGCCGGTAGCGTAGTGGTTATCGCACCAGACCGGTATTCTGGAGGTCGTGGGTTCGGATCCCACCTGGCGGGCATTTTTTCTTCACTTTCTTTCTTTCTTTCCAAATTCTTAATCTGTTTCAATGATCCACCCCATCCTCCCCTTTGCTTTCCGAGGTTTTCTCGACTGCCAACCCTTATTTCTGTGTTATTTTCAACGAGCCCCTCATTTCCTATTCTGATTCGCTATATATATATATATATATATATATATATATATATATATATATATATATATATATATATATATATATATATATATATATATATATATATATATATATATATATATATATATAAATAGCCCAGAAAGTGAAGGAGAACACAGTCGCCCGGATAGCCGAATTGGTAAGGCATTCGACATGTAATCGAAAGGCGTGGGTTCAGTCCCCACTCTGGGCGCGTGTTTTTCTTTCTTTCTTCTGTATATTAAAAAAAAGAAAGTTTACCTAATTAACCGTAGTGAAAAAGAAAAGAGCCTCACCACACCCCTATGCCTCCTTTGGCATTGTAGACTGCCGACCTATATTTCTGTATTTCCTCAACGAGCCCCTCATTACCTTACTATATATATATGTATGTATGTATGTATGTATGTATATATATATATATATATATATATATATATATATATATATATATATATATATATATATATATATATATATAGAGAGAGAGAGAGAGAGAGAGAGAGAGAGAGCAGCGCAATAAAACTTGGAAGACGGTAGGGAACACAAGGAAACTTCGAACAGGGTAGCGACCTCGATTGTTGCTAACATTTCAGCAGAGGGCAAGACTCTTCAAACAGACGTATCACTATTTCATCCGTTCTTTCGTTATCCAGCCAGTATCTCTATTTTTCTTGTTTCAGAATGTCGCCACTATATTTGTTCATTTCGTCTTCTTTTGACAGAGTTTCCATTTACCAAATAAAATCGCTGTCCTGCCAGGGACTCCGGCATAGTAATGCGAATTCTTCCTAACATAAAAACACAGAGGATAGGCGTTAGACCATTTTATTGATAACTGGTAGCGTCCGAAAGTATTCAAAGCTAAGCCACCGTTACGAAAGAAGCCCTGAACCCTAACCAACTTCCAGGTTTTTGTGTCCTTTTCTCTCGCTTTGAAAAGGCGTCTAGGAAGCCTGGCGTGCCATCCGCTGAATTGCTCGTGTTTTTTCTTCGCTTCAGCCAAGCCCAATATGTCGGTTTAATATTTTTCTCTTCAAAACACCTAACTGCGAAGGCCTGGTGGGCACTTTGCAGCTTCATTAAAACGCGCACAAAATGTGTGTCGCTATTTTCGTCTGTACCGTGTTAGTAAAGAAACTGAGAATTGGCTCCTTATCGCATAGTTATCTTAAGTTTCTTCGCGAAGCGTTAAAACCCTTGTGGTGGTCAGCGTCGCGTTTTTATTGTTTCGTTAAATTTAGTCCTCATGAGACGCTCGGACAATACTCTTGCCCTGCAAACCACTGGTCCGGGCATCCCCGCTTTATATTTTATTTCGTGGGAAAATTGAGGAAATGAGTGAACTTTCGTATAATTCACTACGAAATGCACTTCCCAAGGCGAACGAGTTTTGTCGCTAACGTTTAGCCGCCACTAGCATACCTGCAAGTTTAGCTTCCGAAAATTCCTCAAGAGCTCGCTACTTATATTTCTGACTAATTTTTCAGGTGTGTTATTTATTTGGCACCCTACTTGCTCGTCAAAATTGTTATATATATTTTTAAATACTCTCTTAGCAATCTTTTTTCAAGATGAGGCATTTTGTTTAAATTCGTACCTGGAGTTCTCGACTTCATCGTCGTACTGGTATTTGCCTTGAAAGCTTGCGTTAAACTAAGCAAGGTATCCTTTTCATTAGCTTCAAATACGTTAGTTTGCATTTGTATGCCGTTATATGCATTAAGAGATTTTAAGGCATGCAGTTTTAAAGAGAAAAACCGCCAGCTCTATATACAGTTTGTCGACTTGGGACGGCCAATTTCAATTCTTACGCACTCAGGTTTGGAAAAATGCGCTCTGGTGTGCGCCCAAATTGGAAATAAACCACAAGAGATGAACATGTCGGGGTCTCGCTGTATTGGCGCGCCCCTGCTGCGAACACTGTTAGTCCAATCACATCATTACCTGTAATCCAATCCACACAGCCCTCTGTCGCTAAACTGAGGCCCGGGCATGGTTATACAAAACTAAAGGCGAGAGAGAAAGAGGGAGTTTACCCTCTAATATGGCCACTTCCCAGGACAAAGACGAAGAAGTACAAGCCAAAGAGACTTCACGCCAGCTGCCCCGGCCATACCTACGCGTAGAAACGGTTCTGTGATGACCGAAGAAAGGGCGGCTGAAACGAAGAGAATACCCTGAAGAACTATTGAGGTGGCGTCCTAATTTCCCGCAGGAAAGCCTTGACGTCATCTATCATTAAATTACCGCCGCTGGAGAAAATTGAATTCCTCCTTGGCAGGAAAAGGCTCCCGGCCGTGTTTCCCTGGTGCAGCGTTGAGCGGCAACAAAGGCGCCTTGGTTTCCTTTTTTTTCTGAAAGGAAAGCGAGGAAAATGTCTCGGCTGTAACTACACGTGGAATAAAATTTTGTAGTTTCTATGGCTCAATTTTATTGCCCAAAGGGTCTGCATTCTAGCATCAGGGTGTGGCTAGTGTGTTTTCGGGCAGTACCTCTTTTGTCAGTAGGACAAGTAGAAAAGTGAAAGAGACGTTATTTTTGGCTAAGTCAAATATCACTAAATTGGCATAGCGTACTTTTTTTAACCCGGCATTGTAGTCCACTTTTATAGTTGAGGATGCATCTCACTTCAAACGATACCCAGAATAGCTTATTTTGTCGCACACTGCGTCGGTGATATATTCTCATCCCAACGAGAAACACGGCACCTCAAATTCCCGGTATTTGTGAGCTCTGAGATTTACGTCAGCAAAGGAGCGGTTCAAAAAACCTTTAAAACAACCTCTTTTCATCGTAAATTTTTAGAGCTATGGGGCTTAGAAACTCTTGGAAGTGTCTTCAGTAAGAATTATCTCCGTGATCTTACTTCTTCTTGCTGTAATTGAAAAGACATATTTACGAGTTCAACAATAAAGCTCGTACGGCGATTAATCGTGACTGCGCATCCACTATATCAGGCGGCGGGGGCATAAAACAATAGCTGCATTTTTAACACCCCCACATTCCGTATTTATATCTAGATATTGCACCTGCTTACGGTGTTATTTATTTCTGCTTGAAAGGTCTAAATTAAGACAGAGAAAACCTCATATCCAACAAATTAGTAATTGGTAAAGCTCAACAGCATTATAATGGGTTCGTGGAGGTAGGCCATTGAATTCTTTATTTGAAGCCCCAGAAAAAGAACATGACGAACCTGCCGGGAACGTAAAAGTGACCGTTCGAAATCGTAACGCAATTCCGCTTCATTTATTTTGGCGGCTTTGCCCTAAAGCGGCGAGAAATTGGGTTCTAAAATTCGTTCCATTGCGCGGTCTCGCCCCATCGCGTTCGCTCCGTCGTTCGGCCAATTTAGGCCGAGAAACGCCGCAGCACCATGGCTGCTCGGTGGCAGGGGCCGTTAACGCTTCCGCCAAATGGATGCTCGTCCTGGAGCTACTGCCAGAGGTTCTACCGGCACGCGCAGAGCGCAACTGTCATTTTAACAGGAAAGTCTTTTTTTCCCGGATAAACGAATATTTCACTCACGTCATATCCGTTACGGAAATGACGTCATTACAACGAAGCAAGCGGCCTCTAAAGGATGCACCCCTGCACACAGGGTCTTCTTGCGGGGAAGCAACCTTTAGTACTAAAGAGTATGTTATACTTTGGGTTGTTCGTTCTCGGGTTTCATATTTTAACACAAAATTATTTTATGACGGGATACACCAAGATTTCCCTGACGTCATATCTGTCACGGAAATGACGCCAGTACACCTTTACCGAAGCTACCCGTCAGCAGGACGTCGCTCACCAAGCACACTCACAAGACAGCCGCTGAGTCGCAAATCATGTTCAGTTGCAGATTTCGCTGAACACTAAAACTTTCGTGTTTTACCGATTCTATGACAGAGCAATGAGCCCCAGTTTTTTCTTTACCGCTCCGCCGATTCAAGGCGTATGTAGCGCCTGTCTATCGTAAGCGGACGCGTTCATTCCCCTGATCGAAACCCGTCCGCTAGCACCCGGTGACCTGCCGCCGACTGCAGCAATGGGTAAGGTGTCGACGCTGATATGCATCCAGCGCCGATACCCTGGCCCTTGAGAGAAGTTGGCCTCGCTAGCGACCCATGCAGGCACCATCATGGCGTTCAGTCCCTGTCAGCTCTCCCTCTCCACACCTTCTCCTACAGCTCTACCTACATCCCCTTTCCTTCACAATTATTCATTATTCCCCGTTTTCTCCACATCCTGCTGTTTCCTTCCCCTAAACCTCTTCTCTATGCACGCATGGTCATGCGTCAGTTTGTTTCTGCTTTTCTGCACACTATACATCCCCGGTCGGCGACAGTCGCCGTACGGCCATGCTTGAGTTCTTATAATGGCACTTGGCAGATGTCGCGAATGATATTTAAAGGACACAGTAAAGTTTATATTCCCTGAGACGTACAGGCAAGCTTCCTAACTGGTTTTGTTTGCACTGTATTGGTAGTTACTTTTCCTTATCCACGTAGTCTCTGTCTGGTATACTGATTCATTGTCCTTGGATCTACGAAATCCTTCACCCCGCTGTCTTCTCTTGTAGCACTCTATTTTGTTCCGTTCTGTGTTGAGGAGTCAGATAGCTTGTTCGACTGTTTACACCTTCATGTTCAAGGGTGAGTGGGGTACCAGTCAACCAACAAATTGTTATACGTTCGTAGGTGAGTGTAAGTGCCCGCTTTAAACAGCGCAGTATCCACACCTTACAAGCTCCGTTTCCCACTGATTTTTTTTTTCTGGTAAAAACGAAATGACGCGAAAATCCACGGCATAATTCAAGCCAAATTCTTTGTGGGTCTTCAAGAACTCAACATGAATAACATTAATCAGACACGCTCCATACTGATATTCATCATGGGCCGGGCATCGTTTCGGTCATTAAACCATGAGCTGAAATAGATATTTAGGCTAAACATCTAATGTGTCGTGCGGGACGTTTCTGCGTTATTATAGTTTAAAATCCACATTCGTACTTTTCTCTTTCTACAAAAAAGGTAAAAAGCAGCACTTATTTTGAAATATTCAGCCCCCATGTTCACCTCAGAAACTCCCGTTTCTACAAAGAGGGTAAAAAGCAGCAACTACTTTGAAATGATGAGCCCCCATGTTCAACTTGAGACTACTTTTGGGCTGTAAGATATGCCTAGTCGAGGACATTTTATTGTATTTTTTTTTACACAGGGTAGCTTAAAATACACTTAACGCCGCGTGCAGGCGCTCCTTGTTGCTTGGAGCGTAATTGTCACTAAAATTTGAAAATACTACACCGCTATTTTCAGCTGCCCTAACGATTTTGCGTTATTAAAGGACGTATGGGTACGAGCTAGTTGGTACTCCATCTAAACACCGTATAGCGCAGTAGGCAAGACACAGGACGAAGGGGACACGGACGAGCGCTAACTTACAACTGAATTTTATTAACAACACGAAAACATATAAATAGGAAAGATTATCACGCTCATGTGATCACGAAAGGTTGCGAAGCCACCTCGTCATGCAGGCATAATCAGCAGCGTCCATCCAAGAAAGCCAGCTCCTTCGAGGTCAAAGATATGGACGTCGTGCTTACGCAGTCACCAATCTTCTGCATTTCCGCTGCTTCGTAAAAGAGCGTACATTGGTCAAACGGGTCGATGCCTCAACACGCGCCTGCGGGAGCACCACAACAAAGTGCAGAAAGGAAAGGAGGGCGATCTGGCAATTCATTGCCACGAATGCGGTGAGTGTGAACCCTTGTTCGATGCATGCACTGTGCTATTTCGAGACTCTGATCAGCGCACGCGGGAGATTATCGAAGCAGCGGAAATGCAGAAGATTGGTGACTGCGTAAGCACGACTATACCGCAGTTATAATTGCCACACCGTATTCACTGCCGTTCTATAAAACCGTCGTGCGACCCTTAGGTAATTAAACTCGCGGTTAGGTCGAAAAACTCCTCCTCGTGAACCCAAGTGTGCTCTTTGGCACCATTTCGTCCCGTACACTATTATTTTTGCTCTAACGTTGAATCGTTGTGCGCAACGGCTTCTGAAATTACGTCTCGTGAATTAAACGCTCCAGTGAAAGAAAATTGCTTCGTAGGTCGTTACCTACACCGTAGAGCTAACCTAACCTTTCAAGCGATCCCTGTTCTGCGAAAGTTTCTTTTCAAGTGTTCCGGCACCGACATAACACCGCATCATGTGGCGCCAGCGTCAGCGGCAGGACAACGCTCATCAAAAGCAGCTGTGATTTTTCTGCACGGCATCTGCCGTGAGTGCCTCAGTCAGCATAGCTACCGCTTCCAGAGCGGGAGGCGGGGGTTGGATTTCAGCGAGTAACTCGGCTGAACTTTTCTTCTGGCTGTTAAATTTGTTTACATGGAGCGGGGCTGTAGGCATGGACAGACATACCGCAAAGTGGGTGAATTTCATCAGAATTGCTAAGGGCATGAAATCACTGTACTACAGGGCGGCTGTACCGTATTCCGTGTAGTTTCTATGCTGAAAGGACTGAAAAATAGGCGTAATTTTGTTCACTTTATGGCAGATTTACCTCTTAACTGTAAACTACTTGTTGAAAAACAATAACAACCGTAGTAATATAAATTATTTGGTTGTTTTGGGCTCCTTTTACATCGTGACTAATTTTGTTGGTTATTCCAGGTTTAAATATACATTTCTTGGTGTATATCATCAAAAGATGTACTAGCACACCTACGAAAATACTGGGTTGATTAACGACTTTCAGTTTATGATTCCACAAATACCACCGACCCAGTAGCAATGCCGGAAAATAAGAAAAAGTGATACACTTGAAATATATGAAAATAAAATCAGTGACCAAATAAAAATCTGCGTTTCTAATGGAAATATCGCAATTTTTTAATTAGGTGTGACATTTCAAGTTTACGAGCAGCGGCTCAAGCCCCGGCACATTTCGATTTAGAAAGCTTCCTACATCAACAAAATAATTAGCTGTAAAGCATCCCAGCCATTTCGTTGCTATGGGCAGTTCCACTAAGCAGAGTAATCACCAAGGAAGAAGCTTATCGGCGAAGCTCGCGAGATTTCTGTTCCCTTTCGCAAACAAGTAATGACGCGCTGACGGCCGTAAAATGGTTTCTCCGGTGGCGCCTATCAAGCAGCCCCTCTTCCCATGTCCCATCACTTCAACACGCCACCGATTACATGCATAGAAGGCCTGGTGGAATTTTGATGTGCGATTTTTTTTGGCGTGCATCCATAATACGATTTTCACCTGCACCCGTTACTTCTCCACACCATCCGCTGATATGGGTAATTTTGGTGATCCTCATCCCGTGCTGTCTTCATATGAAGGCCTCGTCATCAGTGTGTGGTGGCACGTTTACGATGCACGCTTAGGGCAGTGAGTTTCGAGAAAGGGGTGCGGCGCTGCTTAACCCCATAAACTCCCTACCCCCTGTGATGCCGTGCGTTTACGACAGGCGTGCTTACGCTCTACACATCCTGTACGCCATGCGAAGGGTGCGTGTCGCAGGTATACATCCATGGTGCTCCCGCGGTACACGCCTGGAAGGATATCGGGCGCTTAACGCGGAGCGTATGCGACTCATAAAAAGTCGGCGCAGCTAGTTTCCTTAGAGAGCCTTGTTATATTTTAGGTGCGAGTACCTTAGGACCACACAATGTCCGTCCGCGTCCGTGCGCATAGCATTTACAATCCCAAAAAATCACACAGGCATCGGCAGGATTTGAGCCTGTGTCTGGTAGACCAGGCAGAGTTAGGGTCAGTCGTCTTACCCATTGAGCGAGTCAAGCGGCTTACTCCCTCGCCTGTAATGGTGCGGAGTACCTTAGGACTTCCCAATGTCCGTCCGCGTCCACCCATGCGCACACCACCGTCAAGCGAAAATCAAGCGAAATTAGATTTGAGCCGCGAGTTGCAGTTTCATTTACGGGATAATCAAGATGCAACTCACGGCTCAAATCGAATGACGGTCGGGGCGCAAATCGGATGTCGCTCGGGGCGCCGCTTGGATGTCATTCCGAGTCCCCGTACTCCGCACCCTCGCCATCATCCACGGAGTGGAGATACTGCCATTTTTTTTTTTCCTTTCTAGGGGGCGCAGGTGCGCGTCCATCCATCGGCAAAAGAGTTGTAGAGATGGTTCCCAGATGATGCGCTACGAGTGGGGAAGGTTGCCGGTTTACCACAACGAAAGAGGCGCCCCGGGCCAGTCTAGCTTGCTGCTGCATGGGAAGTTAAGAATTGTCGATGAAGTGAGGTTCGGAGAATATTTCTCGGAAGGGTGAAGCCCACTAAATAGCGCGCGAGAAATTAACCTTATTACAACCCCGACAAACACAACCGCAAGCCCTGGGGTTGCGTTTAGTTTTGTTATTGTGTACAGTATCTGCGTGCATATGTACGCCAATAATTACAGCAGCCGAAAAAAAAGCTAGTAGTTTTTGTAGTGCAGGTTGTCGAGCCCGCACCTTGCTGCATTGTTTCAAAACGGGAGACACGCCGCACTGCAAAGTCTCCTCCCCAAACGAAGGTATCTAAAGACATCGGGCTGTTAAGCTTACGACGCAGACGTAACGCACACCGTGCGGAACTACAGCTGTTAACGCGATATGCTCGCTGTTGCTGCTTCCTAATGCGATCATTGGGCTCTCCTTTCTGCCACCTTTGTCGACGAACAGTCAATAGACGCGATTTCTCAATGCTGAGATCGCTACGTATCAACCAACTGAGGATTTGTAATTTATATTTCAGCGTGAATCTGAATTTTCGGCCCGCTGAATATTTTTCCAGTGTTTCCCTCGAAAAACTCCCAGGGGTGCCGAATAAATTTTTCCATAGCATTTACCATATTCTAACAGTTACACATTTTTCTTCAAAATGTTTATTGTTTTTCTGGAAAACCACCCTTAAAGGGGCACTGACACAAAAATTTTGCATCTTGTTTTTTTTTTGTTGCAATAAGTAGCTAGTGACCTACTTATAACCTGTAGAAACCTCATTTGCTCCAGCGTGCGACGGTTGTTTAATTAGAGGCGTTTTCAATGCGGCCAGTCGCAGTTTCGGTTTCAGCGGGTGCTGCGAAACGATGGATTTTGTGTGAACAAAGCTGACCACGTGACCGTCGGAGGGATATCACAGAGCAGAGCTGCCGACGGTAGCACTGTCGAATCCGCATCGCCGGCAGTTTCTGCGAATACCCCCCCGTACTGATCTCGCGATCCGCTTAATTAAAATGCGACCGTGGACGTGACGCAGGCGCTGCGAGTACAAATGCTACCGCCGCTAAAGAACGACGCGCGACGCTCGAGACAGTGGGTGGCAAGACGCGCGCTGGAAGCAGCCGGCCGGTCTGCCTACAGGTCCGCCTACAGATATGTTCGGCTTAGCAGTGCGGCGGATATTCGATTGCCGCTCTCGTAAGTGGTTCAGATGACAATTTTTAGTGCAACCCGCCATCGCATCACTAACTTCTTTCTCATATAAGCCGCCAAGGTTGGGACTTTGCAGCGGTAACAAGCTATCACTCGAGCTACCTGCGCCGGCCTGGGCCACTTCGCGGCCGTGGCCGCCGCCTGCACAGCGACCGTGCGGCTCGCTTAGTGGGCCTTTCGTGTCTCCGGCGCGCTTTCGCATCTAATATAAATAAAAAGTAATAGTAGAAACAGAGTGCCTGGAATCACTGTAGAACTTTGGTCGTGGCCAGCTGCGTGATGAGCCGACGAAATCACGGCGCCTCCGCCGCCAACGATCGGGTCGTTCGTTCTCGAGAGCAGAAGCTCCGCCCTCCGGCCCTCCGGCCCTCCGATTGGAGCGGCGATCCGGCGAAAAACGCCGGCAGTGCGGAAGCGGCAAACTCAAACTCGTGACGTGTTTTGATGTTTATTTCCACAATATCCCCGGGATGTCGATTGCGCGTGGACCTCTGCTGGCTGCTCGTTTGCGTTTCGCACACTTTAAAATTGATTTTAAATATGTTCTAGGCTGTATTCGCCGCTGATATTTTGCAGATGATGTAAATATGTTCACACCAATCTATCTCCGAAGTTATCTCGCCTTCGAAATTTTGTGTCAGTACCCTTTTAATCTTGGTACAATCAATTTATATTATTAGTAAAACGCATCAAGATATCATGCTGATGCTAGGCATGCATATGAACGCTGACAATCTCCAGTTTATCTTTTCTTTTTCTTGATCAAGTACACGTCTTTCTAACTGTCGAAATTTTGCTCTGGTAACAATTTTATAAACACAAAAGCAGAAGATAAAGTGGCTCCAAAAAACTATGACGAGAAAATAAACTGGCCCGTATCCATGCAATTGATTAAAAACAGCTAGATGATAACCTAACACAACATTGCAATATTGAATCGCAACCGGAAAAGATTTATTTAAATCAAATCGAAAATCCGCTCCGAATTCCAGCCTTCTTTTTCAGGAACTGCTACACGTCACCGGTTCCGCTTCACCTTTCACTTTCATATTGCATTTGAAAAGGTTTGTCATTACTTAAAACAGCAGATGTACATGTTACATCATAGCAGACAACTTAGAGAGTTGTCACATTACGTAACAAAAAACAGAGAACAATTTCTTATTGCCTGTAGAGGTTATCTCTCAATAAGGAAACCAGAACTAATAGAAATCGGAAACTAAATAATATCGGAAGAAATGACAATCCTAATTAAATGTAATACATAGCAATATTGACACCCTGAGTTATTTTCGGCAACGTATCCGCACAAACACACATATTTACGAGGGCTTCACATCAACACAGGAGGAGCATTAAACCACGCAAGTAATCTTAGATATTATGTTTTGTTGGGTTTTTTTTTGGGGGGGGGGGGGGGTGCTACTTAAACCCTAAAATTTTGGTCTGTCTGTCTGTCTGTCCGTCTGTCTGTTTGTCCTTCAATTCAGCCATCTGGCCAAAAGACACAGGAATTTTTAAACGTGAAGTTTATGTAGGCAAAACTTTTTGAAACCACTGATCATTGATTGATTGATTGATTGATTGATTGGTTGGTTGGTTGATTGATTGATTGATTGATTGATTGATTGATTGATTGATTATTCATTAGTGATTGATTGATTGATTGATTGATTGATTGATTGATTGATTGATTGATTGATTGATTGATTGATTGATTGATTGCTCACATGCACTGTCACTTTGTCTGTTTGTTTGTTTGTTTGCACGTGTCTTTAACGACTGACCCGAGGTTCAGATTAAATCTAAATGAACCACAGCTTGCTCGACTATATGGTTTTTGCCACGCGAGCACTTTTACTGTTTTTTTTGTAATTAAAAATGTACATAGACCAACCCCAATTGCGTCAAGTTTCCTGCAAACAAGTACAAAATGTCATTCAGCAAAGTCCTGAGTCAATGATTGACGTGAAAGAAAAGTGGGGCTAATATGAACAAGTGTATGTCCATGGACATCAACATTACTAAATGTCAACGCTAGAGCCAGTTCTTGACAAACTTTGCACATTGTATTTCGAGTAGCAACAAGGAAGGGGAGGTAAATGGACATATAAAGGCAGCATCGGAAGATATTGTTTTAGAAATGCTAATCGAGCAAAACAACAAAAATAAGTTGCAGAAGAAAAGAGATGTTTACATTTTCTCCTTTCGGGACACGATAAACGAACGTACAGTGGAATCGGGGAGGCGGAGAGAAACCAAAAGAAGCGCAACCATATCGGGAGATGGATTGAAGCAGGCTGTATCGCCTTATTTATGATGCTATGCTTCAATGAATTCATGCCTTCCCTTCGCGATCATTGATCGTGTCCGTGTGCATCATTCATGCAAAGACGAATAAACGCCATAACTTATACTTTCACGCATGTACCGTGCATCGCGGGCCCAGTGGATCGTTAATAAAAGAATGAGGGAGCTCTTACATGTTCCGATATTTGTGCGATCAACTGTGTACGCCCATAGAAAAGCCGACGTCACTACTCTGCGCAATGAATGAATTTATTGTCAAGAAAAAGGAAAGGAAAGACCACCAGCAGGCGTAAATTGTCACACCTAGGGGTGGACACCGGAACTGATGTACAAGTAAACGAGCAAAGCAGAAATAACCCACAAATCTTTGAATCATTTCTTCAGACGCAGAGGAAACCTACGTGAATTTTTGCACCAAAATGGTGTTGAAACGAAATAAAGTGTAAATTGACGTTTGGATGGAGTGCATCTCTACTAATATCGTAAACACACTCCGCTGTTTGTAACTCTTTATTAATGGTACGTTGACCCCTGGTTAGCGCTTTAGAGTTCTGTTCGGCACTAAACGCCTTCGTGTGCTGTGTGTATTTGGCGTTTTCGTATTAAAGCGAAGCATTAGTATCTTCACTGATGCCATTGCACGCGAATACGCCCTGCAGGAAAGCCAACTTTCTCTGGAGACGATGATGATGAATGGTCGTGGGTGAAGTAAAATGAAAAGCGATTCACGTGGCCGGAATTCAACCTGGGTTCTTCCCGTTATGAAGCCGGCGTCTGTCCGATTGCTCCATTTCGACATTGTCGAAGCGGTCTTGAAAACTCAGACGACAACAAAAGAATCCGCCTCGAGAAGAATGGCCGTGCTGTGCGTGCCGTAAGGCTGTTAGCCAAAAGACGTTGGGCCTACCTTCTCATTGTAAGGTTGAGTACATTAAACTTAACCTCACACCTTGGGGTTTAACAACTCACACCAGCACCCACTCAAAAAAAATAATAAGGAAGCAAGCTCATACTAGCGTGTAAGACTTGAAGGTAGCGAAGCTGTACGCAACCTTCACCATCATCACCATGGTTTAAGTCCACTATTGCAGCCGATTTGCTTCTTCTTCGCAGCTGCAACGACCTTTACTCCATCTTTGTTGCTATACGGCGAAGCTCGTCTACTGACTCATGGTCGCAGCCGAGTGGGTAAAACCGACTGACTTTAACTCCGTTGGTCTACCAGACATAGGTTCAAGTTCTGCCGGTGCCGGTGATTTCTTTTCTTTTATACTGAGTTTCGTGAAATGACGGGATGGAAGAATTCCCAAAGAGCTTCGCTGTTAAAAATTCCTTACTGAACGCCAAGTAGCAGGTACCGATTCACGCCGTACGGGGTGGTGCGGAGATAATTGGAACACTTTAAAAAAATTTTCCTGAATGAACCACCGCGCTGTTCGCTCTCGAACTCGCACGAATGTCGCATTTTGTGGTCTATTTTGTTTGACACCGGGAACAACGACTGTACTGTGCTGTTGATTCTGAAAATAAATAAAAACGATTTTCGCCCATGGGAAAATGGCGTCTGATTTTGACGTGCGAGCCAGCGCAAGTTGATCGTGGAACGACGGCGCCACCTGGGGTATACAGAGCGAAACGCACGTTTGGGATTCACGGTAGGAAGGAGCCAAATGGTATAGCAGACGATGAGAAAATGTGAAAGCAGGTTTTCTGGCCGCCTGACAGCTCATTTGGCTCCTTTCTAGGTGCATTTTCTGATCGTCTGCTGCACCATTAGGCTCCTTCCTACCGCGAATCCCAAACATGAATTTCGCCCTGAATACCCCAGGTGACGCCGTCGTTCCAAGATCTACTTTCGCTGGCTCGCACGTCCAAATCAGCCGCCATTTTCCCATAGGCGAAAATCTTTTTTTATTTATTTTCAGAATAAACCGGGAAGTACCGTCGCTGTTCCCGGTGCCAAACAAAATAGACCACAAAATGCGACCTTTGTATTAAGTTTGAGCGCGAACAGAGTTGCAGTTCACTCAGGAAATTTTTTTGAAGTGTTCCAATTATCGTCGCAACACCCTGTGTCCCCCAAACGTTAGGACTACGGTGTGCATACCCGAGAGTTGCGCGGGTATTCTAGAAAAATTACCCCACCTTCCCGCGAGGGGAACCCTGTGGAGATGCGACGCATCTTGGGGGTTCACTTGGTGTTTCCGTTGGGTTGATTTTCTAATTGCGTGAAACGTGTGAGGAACGCGTATGATGTATTCTTTATTTAACACGCGGCCTTGTCTTCAGTGGGGCTAGCATTCCTGTTATCACAGTGATCGGTGCTTGTTACGGTTGCGCGGGCGATAGCAGAGTTGTTAGGCTCCATTCAACGCATCGATGGAAATCGGAACGCCGGTGCTGGAACGACCGCGGCTATGACGCAACGTGGCGCGGCTATGACGCAACACAATCCAACACAATCCACTTTAATCCAATCCAATCCAATCCAATCCAATCCAATCCAAGCCAAGCCAAGCCAAGCCAAGCCAAGCCAAGCCAAGCCAATTGAATCCAATCCAATGCCCCTCGCGAGAGAGTGTTCGCTATCGGAGAGGAGAGGAGGTGAGCGGCGGAGAGCGCAGCTCGCGCGGCGAGGAGAATGGGGGAGGGGTGTGGACGGACAACAACAACGCCGTATGGAGGGACAAGGCGAGTGAATGAGATGCAGTCACATCTAAAAGTGGTGCGCACCTCCGGAGTAGCACATACCCGCAGTGTGTCATTGGCCAACCAAAGACTCCATCACGAGAAAGCTTCGCTTTTAACCATCGTCGCGGTTAGACGGCGGGGTGCATGATTTTGTATGCATGCGCTTTATAAAAAGGCGCACTGTATAATTAATGTTCTTTTGGAAAACACCCAGCTGTCGTGTTATTTTAGAAGACCTCGCTGCAGCTTATTCGATTGATAATCATGCTGCTTATCATCATGGTGCGCAGACTGATATGAATTGAAAAGTACAACCTGTGGCTAATTAAGGCGCAAGGATGACCTAAGTCACTCAATGATGGAGCATGCAGTCAATAGGCGATATTATAGTTAACGCCTACAGTACAGTAGCTCCCTGCAAATGGCGCCTTGAACTAAAACCTAAATTACTCCGCGTCCTCTTACTATACCTAACTCCCATTTCAAAAAAAGGACAGTACCCGCACTAACCTGTCGCTTCGCATATATCCCGAAGCAAGACCAGAAGTCGATATACGCCGTAGGGCAGAGTTAAGCACCAATAGGGTGTGGTGCAGCATTATTCATGACCGGTTCTTTGCCTGTCGTTACTTGGTCACTCTCGGCCTGAATGAATTCCTGAAATCGGGGCCCAAGCTCCACCTCACGATGCCGCACCATACGCTGGTGACTTTACAAACCCCAACTCCTGATAAAAATTTAGGCGATGAGTCCGATACGTTCAAATGACATATAGGCTACCAGCCACGTCACATTGAATTGCCCCAACGGAATGGAATACATATAGTACCTTGCTATCGTCAGCTTGCAGAAAACGTTGTGTAGAAAAAATGCCTTTTTATGTACTTCGCCTTCATCAGGTAGCCGTATTCCGGAAAGGAACCCGTATTCAAGCTCAGCAAGAAAGCTCATTCCCAAGAAATCCACCGCAGCGGATAACAAATACTTTTAGTGATGATATTGCCACAGCTGGCATTACACTTACTTTACTGTCATCGCACTCTAACTTTTAAAACAATAAGAGCGGGAAATTTCATCCCAACTTTTCCTCATTTTTCTCTTCCGGAGCCTTCCCGATCTTCTTCAACGCAAGTCGCTCCCTCGAAGCAAAAAACTAAATACACATCTCCTTTAAACAATGCATCGAGGTGGGGCCCAAGCCTTGAGTACACGAGAAAGCGTACGATGGAGGTAAAAAACCTGGGGCCAAGGAATGCAACAACGAGGCAGGTTTCTCCCACACTTCTTTGCTTCGACGGCGCACGCCGATAGCGCTGTGGACACAAGGGGACGCCCCGGCAACGCAAGCACTCCTTCGCAAACTGCTCGCCATCAGCTTCTCGTCCCGTCCTCTCCCTCTTGATTTCTGCTGTTGTCTATTTGTGCCTGTTTTCAATAAGATGGCCGTAGAAGCAGGCAACATTGCTCGCACCGGGTCTGCCATCGCCAAATCCGGCAACGACGTGTGCCTTTGCGTGCACGCTTGCAAGGGCGGACAAAATGAAACTCTGGAGGGAAGCAGAAAGAGGCCGAAATTCAAACTCGCCCGCATGGCCGGCAGTAGCAGCAGCAAAGATAGAACAAAGTTTTCTTGGATGGGGTTTGTTCTTCGGTTGTTTACCCTGAAGTTCGCTCCCATCGTTGACGGCCTTCTGTGTTGCATTCGCTCCGACGTGCTGTACCAGCGATCCTGCCGGTTCTACAGCCGAGTTCCTGTCGTTTGCACAGCGAGGCACGGCGGCTACTCCGATATAACAACACATAAGAGGACCCCCTCTTCCATTTTTGTGTACGCGACTCTGATGTCTGGTACTCCTGTATATGCGCCTCGCTAACAACACATACTAGGACTTTTCTTTGTACGGACTCGATGTCTTCCTTTGTTATAATTGGAAACATAGGGGAGCCCTTGTTAGGTTCCCTTCTTGCGTAACTGAGCTTCGCTTCTCGGCTGCAATTATTTTCTTGAAATTTTGTCTTTGCAACGAGTCAAGTGGGCCGATTGGAATGGGTTGCAGTTTTGTTAGCCCAGCGCGGCAAGTCAAATTGAATGAGAAAGTAAGAGGACATACGCACGTCCCTAGAGAAAGACGATAATAGGGGCAAAAGGAGATACCTATATTATGGCGGGTACAAGAACGAGTATTAGCGCAATTCAGATGAGCATGCAAGGCTAGGTTTATGCGACGCATGGTTTTCTTAAAGCTTTGATCATTCCTGCTCAGAACCTCCTACTCCTGTTTTGCACTGATAAAAATTTTAAAGGGGCTCTTACGTTACTTTTAAGGTGATGTGAAAGAAGACGCCTCAGTGGCGATGTATTGAAGACACACTTATGACTCACTTTGAGTCACGTGCTCTTTTTTTCACATTCAAGTCCACTGTGGACTTATATTTCTTCCCTTTCTGGAGTGCCTATTTTGCCGGTATATTTCTTCCCCTTCGGGAGTGCCTATTTTGCCGGCAACCTTTGTGTTGACATTGACATTAATTCGCTTTGCCATTCACATTTTTTCACTTTAATTAGTCAGTCTAATCAGCACCATTATAATTATTTGAATTACTACATCAGTTAGTTGGTTTGGTTATCTTAGTCGTACTCCATATTTCGCTCAGTCGTCTCTTTTAAATCACTCACTCATCCACTTCAATCGCTTAATTAGCTTATTCAATCATTTTATTCGCTTAGTCCACCATCTTATTTTGCTGAGTCATACAGCTTAATCGCTTAGTAATGATTCTCTTGAAACACTTTGATTTTATGACGGAGGTGAAAAGCGACAACGCCCATGAGTCGAGATTTCGGCCCGGGTCAAAGATCCCTGGGTGACATGAATATTTTGTAGCAATCCATCACGGCACGCCTGATTGCCCGAGTGAAGCTTTGGTGCGTAAAACCTCCAAATTTGATTGTTTTAAAATCACTTCGATTCCTTTCGATACACTTTGACTAACCTTGATTCACCTCGAATTACCTAATCAAACCGATGAATATTTACATTGATGCCCCTGAATTGATATACCTCAATTGCCTGAGCCATCCATTTTAACTCGCTTTGATTTCTCCCACTTCATACTGATTTGTCTTAATTTGTTTTCCATTCCTTACTAATCCACTTTGATCTATTTAATTCACTTTGATTGCTGTCAAAAACTTTAATTCCTTGTATTCACTTTGATTACTCTAAATTGCCTCTATCATTCACTCACACCCAGTCATGCATTGGTCCGTTCTAATTCGCTGGTGGTGTCCAGAATTATTTTCGTGCAAATGGTGTTGACGGCCATTTTTGCTCCGTAGCTGATGTGCAGCCAGGTCTAAGCTTGTTCATGAAAAAATTAACCGTATTCATTGATGGCACACAGTCCTGGCGAACTTCACCTACCCTCGCTGTGGTCTTCGCTGCCAGACATGTCTTTGAAAACAAGATTTATGACTGCATGGAATTGGTTTCATTCCATTTCCACGACAGGTGATCGCAAGGTGGTTCCAAAAGCCTGTGGGACGTTAAAGTTGCCACACTTGCCATTATATCTTGCCTGAACCTGCCACTCATGACGTCACCACACGCATTGTGGCGCCATTTCAAAGCAATTTACCAAGCTTATCAAATCACACTCGTATGCACTTATTGGACCTTTACACGCAATTTCCCCGGATTAAAAGCATGTTCCCGTGAAAAATTGCCGAAGTTACCTTACAAGGAGAAAAAAAATTTGTTCCTCGTATTTATGATAATACCGCGTAAAGGCATTATGTTATGAGAAATCGACTGGTAAGCGTCTAATCCAGATTAGGCTCTCAGTACAGCCTGCCAGTATGAAGCTGAAGTGCCAGTTTTGAAAGGCACCGCGGTTGCTTCTAATCCTAAGCATACGTCCTCTTGGGAAAACGCAATCGCCGAGTGGAACGCCAGCTTACAGAAAATCCTCTTCGACCGCAACAATTTTTGCGCTGCCAGTCTCGCTTGGCGTGTCTTTAGCGGGAGGCCATCGTATAGGCTCTCGTTCGTTATTCTTCGATTCAGGTTTTGTTTTTCGTGTGTGTGCTTGCGCCTTCCATGAACTTTTCATTATGCGGGGTGGAGAAAAGGTAGCCGCAGCGTTCCGACTCTTCGGGCCCCTAAATGCGTGTATCCTGTACTGGAGCGGCTGGGTGCGTAATCGCGTAAAATGTCCGTGTTTTTGGAGCCCACGCATTAGAGGATTATCACACGTAGTAACATCCACTCCGCGTAACTAACCAAAATGGTATATTACGCGCCGATCGATAGGTCATCCCAGACATACTTAGATCCCAGGCACCGTAGATACATATTTTTAGAGAAATAGCCTTTCCTGGGTGAGATAAACACTGAAATCTGAGTCTGTCTGTCTGTCTGTCTGTCTGTCTGTCTGTCTGTCTGTCTGTCTGTCTGTCTGTCTGTCTGTCTGTCTGTTTGTCTGTCTGTCTGTCTTAGGAGTGTGATTAAAGGGCTGGAATTTGGGGGAGAGGGTTAGGGAGTGGAACGAGGATACGCGATGCGGAGGAAAATTAGGAAGAGAACGGGAATGCGAGCATAGCAGGGAGGCAAATGGGGCGAGGAGAGTAAGATAAAGAGTGAAGGCAAAGGGGAGAGAGAGAGGGATGGAAAAGGCAGCTGATGTTGTCGCAGAGGAGAAACGTGGGTAAACGTGGTGGTAAAATGAAAGTGTAGGCGCTGGATTGGGCAAGTGGAAAGTAGGAGAGGAGGGGAATGAAGGACGAGCATAAGGGGCAAGTGGAAAAGCAATGGAAAGAAGAAGAGCATAAAGAATGGGGGAGAGATTGGAAGGAAACGGGGAAGTAGGGAGGGGGAAGGACAAGAAGTGGGAGGCGGGTGGGGTGGTAAGGACAAGAAGTGAGATGCTTAATGCAGGGAATAGGAGGGAGAAGAAGGACGAGTTGAGCATTAGTGGGAAGGGAGAGAGAGAGTGGGAAGTTAGAGAGGGAGTACTCTGGAAAAAACAGGTTCCAGTACAACGTAAATGCTTTTACGTTTCCTGCCACGAGTAATAGGAACAAAGCCTATTTTTTTAGTGCCAGGAAAAGCCCCCCAAGGCACATTAAAAATATAGGCAGGCTGTTTTTAGCCGCTGTTCTTATTTCCTTACTATTTTTTTCTTGTTGTTTTACTTCAGATTTCTCTTTCGCCTTCAACGAGCTAATTCATTTTACATGGCCGGCGTATCACCTTGTTGCTTTCCTACTGCCAAACGGCATTAGAGGCATATTCATTTTTCTTCGAAGCATTATCTGAGCGTGAACTTGTCCCGCTCCATAAAACTGGGGAAAAAGTAGTGATCTTTGTGGAGCGGGCCTTTGTTACCCGTGCTCCTACTGGTCGCGAAAGATTATGTGACAATGCCTCATGGCCCATCGCAAAGGGCGATGTTACCAGTCTGTATCCCACAGCCATAAAAGCGTGGGCAATGTTGTCCCTACATTGTTTCCATCACCATTGTTCCTGTGCATTAAAAGGAAATCGATTACTTATAGTAGCGGTCCTTCCTAAGGAATGATTCAGTATTGTAAGCAATCCTCATTCAGAAAATATAGGAGCGGTCTATTGTTGTCCCTTGACATCGTAAACTATTCCGGAATTTTCTTTCGTATCATCAGGGCCAAAAGACAAAGGTGCGGGCTGTTATGAATAGGATTAATGATCCATTTTACAAAAGTGGCTTTTGAATTCATTAAAGTTTCTTCTTGTCAGTAATTTTCTTCTGTGTGAATACCCGCTTGTGGAATTCTTTCTTTCCGGAAAACGGCGAAATAATAATGCAAGAAGCGGCCAAGTTTTAGGGTACTTTGAAGGCTGTTTTTTTTTATTGCGGGACGTTGGGTTTTTTTATCACAGGGATGTGGAGAAAAGGACTAGCCGCCATGACTCGTACTGATGCGCGCTTTAATGGAACATAACACTGATGATGATGATGATGGTTATGCTGATGATGACGACGACGATGATGGTGGTGGTTATGATGATGATGATGATGACGACGATGATGATGACGACGACGATGATGGTGATGATGATGATGATGATGACGACGACGACGACGACGACGGTGGTGTTGGTGGTGGTGGTGGTGGGCACGAGGGAGGCGAGGCGGCATCTTTTTCGACATCCTTTCCCCGCGCGGAAATAGCTAAAAGTTTCACGGTGTGTTTACGGTCCATGGCGGGAAATCAGTCCAGTTGACAAGCATCATGAATACTAGTCCGTTGAAACAAACAGTTTCGGGTGCCTTGCCGCTTCTGCTTCTACCGATGATAAAGATGCTGCTTAGCGTACTGCGGCGCAGCCCTTATGATTTGATGAATCCCCGTTGAACTGGCTGAGTAAAAACAAGTACGCAAACCAATCCGTCCTACTCTGGCTTTGGGTCCACAAATCTTCGTCCGCCAGTCGGAAGTCGCGTTCCTCGCAGAATTGTGCCTTTTCCGTATCCGCTTTAAACACTTGGAGGCCTTCTTTGGTATCAAAAGTGCTATCTCTCTTTGTCTTCTCTTTCGCTTTGAGCTGTTCACGACTCGGTACATCATCTCCATCCTGGCCATCCGCATCCTTCGGTGCCGGTTGCGTCGTGAATCTGTTCCCTTGTATGGCAAAACAGTCTTCGTTTACTTTTCTTCTGTACGGTTCTCTTAAAAGGGCAGGTGGCATTCGTTGCTTTGGATGCCCAATCACCTGCGGTCAACTCGTCACCGTTATTTTCTGGCCCCGCATGCCTCATTTCAGTGACGATCACTTCTGCTTCACCTGAGCAGTCAATGTACATCGGATGGCGCTTGGCGTCATCTCCGCAGAAATCAAGACGGATGTTGTTTAATGGCGGTATGTCTTGCCAATTCATTTCTGATGTACACTCGTCGTCGTGTTGTTGTTTGGCTGCGAGGATATGGTTTGCGTTCACAGTTTTCTTATGTTCTGTAACATTCTATTCTCTGTTTGGGCGCTGTGTGGGATCTGATCTAATTCAATCTCAAGTGGATGTGAGGAGAGCTTGCCGATTAGTTCTGACATCAGTTACCTTAATTTCTAGTTTAACTTTTGCCGATATCACCGTGCCTTCAAAGTCGAGTGCTTAAAACATTGCAGATTCCAGGTTCTGAATGTCCACGGCATTTTCTAATTCTCTGTTAATGTCGGTCATGCAATCGTTTTGTATAGTCAGAGTTTTTAACAGGTGAGTCAACTCACTTATGTGTGGTTTCTCGGCGCCAAGAACGTCGTCAACCTTTTAGATCACATCTGTTAGTTGCTATCGCACGATCCACTGTCTTTCGATGAGGGCCTCCATGGTACAGTGCAGCGTCAGAGACGTCGATATGGCTGGCAATCAGGCACACGGTGCAGAAATCGACGCCATCGTACAGGGAGTTACGAAGCCGCGAAGGCGCATCTCATGTGTCGGCAAAGGTGAATCACGAATAGGTCTGGCTTCTTCTAAAGCCGACCCCCAGCTTTCTCACGGGTTCTTTGAAAGGGCGGCTTCATTTTTGCTCCCCAGAAGTGAGAAGGCGGTCGAAGACAATAAGACAAATCTGCTCGGAGTGGCTCACCTCCGGATGTCCCTTGGTCCCGGGTTTCAGCACTAAAAATGTGGAGAAAGGGACGAGCAGACACGACCCGTTCTGATGTGTGCTTTAATGGAAGATGATAATGATGATGATGATAATGGGCACGACGGATGGGAGGCGTCATCTTTTTCAACAAGAGATACAAGTAGCCATTTGAGCAATTATTTTTCTAATTATTCAGAGCATTGTGGGACGTAATGGGACACTTGGCTTCCCGCAGTCATGCATCTGATTTGTGGTGAGTTCATGCACATTTCCTCGCAACATGCAGTACCAATGGCTTTATTTGATGTTTGATGTCAAAACAACCTTTAAGGCTACACAGCAAACTACCAGAACCAATTCTATAACATCCACTCGGAAAAAAATCTATTCGCTTAGTTTGTATACCCTGTATTTTCCAGATGCATTCCGCTTTTGTGTTGTTTGTCTGCTGTTATTTTTTTGCGAGCACTCCTGGCGCAAAGCGAAAATCTCGGCGGCGCATTCTAGTTTGTTGTAAGAACACTCAAAGTTACCTCTGTGTTCCCAGGGTGATTGCATCCCATGAAGAATTTAATACCAGTGTGTCAGTCAAGAACTAATTATACGGAGTTTCTCAAAGAACAAGTCAAGTCACAAAGTGTGAAATGAAATAATAAAATCTAACACTTAAAAAACAGAGCAGAGGTCAGTTGTGAGTGAGGTTTGACAGAAACATAATAAGAAATAGTATGAATGCTTGCAGAATAACCTAAAAACAATCCCATCATTAGCCCTGCACGTTTCCGCGATAAATTTGTTCTCGCAAGAAAAGAAAATAAACCAAGATCTAAGCTACCTTAAATTACATCATTCCATAGAGCATTTGTGACTTTCGGAAAGTGCCTATTTACCAGAGAATTCTGGAGTAACCATAAGAAAGTCATGCGAGAGCTGTTTCCGTTGGGCATGCCGTCATTTCATCTCTTATTCACATGCTCAACAAAGTGCAGCTGAGTGCTACTTGACACTGGGAATGCCATGGCGGCACCAGTGTAGACCTAGAACGCTGTTTTAATGCGTATCATTCATTGCCGAGTACCCCCAGAGCCAGGACCGTGTAACGCCCCGCATTTCCACAAAAATGCAGATATCGCGGAAGTTCCACCTGTGTAATCGCTATAAAGGCGTAAATAGAGATATCTGGTCGCACAAAATTGTGAAAAACTTAAAAATAACAAAAATACAAAAAATACGGAAAATGGTGAAACGTGTAATGCCCTGCATTTCCACAGTAACGCATATTTCGCGAAAGTACCACCTGTAAGCGTTATAATAGCGTAAATGGGGATAATTGGTCGAACGAAATGTAAACTAAAAAAGATAAGAAAAATATAAAATAATTACTAAAACTGGCGAACCGTGTAACGCCCTGCATTTCCACAATAATGCAGATTCCGGGAAAGTTTCAAATGTAATCGTTATAATAACGTAAATGTAGATATTTGGCCGAACGAAACTTTGTAAAAACTAAAAAGCAAGAAAAATATTAGGCAATTGCGGGAAATGTCAATCTGTATAGCTCCCCCCATTCCCACAATAAGGCAGATTTCGCGAATGTTCCACTTCGAATCGTTATAACACCGCTAATGGAGATAATTGGTCGGGCAGGATTTAGAAAAACCAGAAACTCTGAATATAAAAACTCACACTCAAGACAAGCGGCACAAGAATGCTACGCATAAGTACATAGTTATCTAAATTTCTACAGTTTTTTTTTCTCCGTAATTCCGCAACAACGAGGATTATGGTATGAATGGCACGACTTGGCTCAGCTCTGAAAGGATTTTTGCACCGGTAGATATTAAAATTTTGTTACATTTTGCTAAGCTACCAGCCATCTGCGTTACGTGCATGGTTAAACTGTGCACTCTATCGACACCCCATCCCGCATAAGAAGTGTTCCCTGATGATTTGAATAAATATGGTGCGCTAAATTAAGTTCTGTTTACTAAAGATTGAATCCGCTTCGGTGGTAAGTTATCAGTAGAGCTGCCACAACTCGACATTGCTCAATTGGATGTGCGTCACGGGCACATGTCACACCGTACCGACTTGCAGTATTAAATACATAGACGCTAAATTTCACGCCGGAAATACAAAAACACAACTACACGTCTTAAATATTTACTCGCCTTTCTTAGAATTAAATTAGTAGCTGCAACTTTGGTTCACAGCTGAAAGGGTGTGACTTGATTTCCATCAAACAAGTACAATTGTATGGAGGATATTTAGCGGGAAAAGTTGCGGGCAGGCACCTTGACTAGTCCTAATCTTGGCAGGCAGCAGCGCTGCAAGAGCACTGGTTAATAAAGGAAAAAAATAAAGAAGGAAAAAGACAAGGGAGACAGAGAAAAAAAAAGCAATGTACAACTGACAAAAACCACTACATCTTACAATGCCAAAATTTCACGAATATAAATATATTATGTATGACACGGAAGAATATAAAAAAACACTCTAATTTCTCCCAAGGAAAAAAAGTGGCGATATAATTCTGCTGAAGAACATGAGCTTATATCAATGTATTCAGAAATAAGACTGTTTAGTAGCCGCGGTAAGCTGGACCGTAACATCTGCATGCCATAGTTAGTTCTTGGCTTCAGTACATTCCAGTGCTCAGGTTTACGAGTACAGTAGTGCACAATGTTAGGTTTCAAGTTTGTCAAAAAAGAGAACAATTCCCAGACCTTTGTTCTTTTCGATAACTAGTTGCCAGATGGTAAGGCATTGATTGATTGATTGATTGATTGATTGATTGATTGATTGATTGATTGATTGATTGATTGATTGATTGATTGATTGATTGATTGTGAGGTTTAATGCGCCGACGCTACACAGGTGATGAGGGTGATGAGGCGCGCCGTAGTGGAGGGCTCCGGACTAATTTTGACCGCTTGGGGATTTTTAACGTGTGCCGAAATATCGAACACACGTGCGTTTCCGCTTTTCACCTCCATCAGAAAAGCGTCCCCCGCGGCTGGGTATCGATCCCGCGTCCAAGCGTCTGAAAGCGTCTGTGAAAGCCAATTAGTGTTCCCCGAATGTATTGATTCAACCAGTGTCTAAACAGACGTTAAGATCGCCACAGAAGTTATGCGCACCACTTTACAAGCTCCAGAGATCACTTATTCTCGTAAATTCGGTATAGTGAAATCTTTAAAATTAAGATGTAGCCGGTAGAAAGCGCTTCGGGAGCATGCGTCAGGTAAACATAGGTTTTAAACAAATGTGAGGGAAATTTTGCTTCCTCCGTAACCGAGGCCGCCTCAGTGTAGAAAAGAATAGGACCCTCGCCATGAGGATAATACATACGATAATGAAACTGATCTGGTCAGAACTATGCAAAACCGCACAGATTGAACTGCTTGTAAAAAACTGCTTATTTCAAAGAGGTGCTGCCCTGAAAATGTTTACCCAAAGAAGTTACGCCAAAGGGTTTTTTAGATGCAAAGCATCTCTTGCTCTCGGCTCCGTCGTCCGTCGTCCGTTGTCCGTCCATCCACCAGCCCAGGAAGACACCGCAACAATGCCGCTCCAGGAGCCCTTTAAGGGGAAGCGTGCTCGTCTCGTGCCGGTCCAGGAAGACACCGGCAACACTGTCGCTCCAGCATCTCATGGTCGGGGCCATTGAGGAAAGAAAAGGTTAGGAGAGGCCCTGACGTCACATTTGTGAAGCCGAGTCCCGCCATGACTTGAGCCCACGGAGCCCAGCACTCTATCCCATCATCCTTTGCTGTCTCCGGTTTGATTTGACTAACACGACGTCGCCCTGCCCTCCCGCTTCGAAGCGAAAACAGCTTCGTCGCTAATTCCTCGGTGCGATGTCACCTTCTAAGCTGTTGATTTCGCCTTCAATTTGCCCATTCTAACCCTCACCCAAAGTTTCAATTGAAAAACGGCCTTCGTTTTTAGATAGAAGGACGATTTTTCAGCTCTTAAGCCTGGCAAAGTAGCGTTTGTCGTCGTCATAGCAACAGGCTCGCGGGATAGCGAACGCAGACGCCTCCGACGGCAAAGTTTTCAAACTGGCTTAATCTAAAAACGTTTGTCTTAGCGACTGCGCTGGTTTGCAAGCGTAGCGAAGCAGCCACATACCAAGAGCCTTAAAAATCTGTCCGTTCTATTTGCCCAAATTTGGCCGCCGCAGTTGTAAACAAGTAAGCAACATCGTCCATGGGCTCAAGAAAAATGACGTGACTTCCTCCACATTTTTCGCAATGCATTGGGGTGCTAGGGGCCTCTCCTGAGTATTCTTTCCTCCATGGTCGGGGCTATGTTCCTCCCTTGTGGCGCCGTCCACATCCCCACTGCGCATGCTCGGCTCATCTCAGGCCGGCCCAGGAAGACAACGGTAACACTGTCGCTCCAGGAGTCATTAAAGGGTAAGACACCACCGGGCGTTCAGCAAGCCGAGCATGCGCAGTGGGAGTGTGGATGGCGCAACAACGACAAGTGAGGAACATCTTCCCGTAGGAGAACCCTGAGTAGTATGCGAAACAGCCATGGGCTCAACGCAATTTCCCATTTCGTAGTTTCTGTAAGTGGAAAGTGTGGTAATCACCATGGAAACCAAACTGTAAATATAACGGTAGCTACGTACCTCAACCTAACGGAAACGACGAACTGAAAATAATGGGCACTTGAATCGACCCCATGGCTGCTTTGCATACTACTCAGGGTTCCCCTACGGGAAGATGGTGTAATTTGTGTGTGTGTGTGTGTGCAAGTGTATGTTCTAGATTCAAAATTCATTTTTTTTTCTCTTCTTCTGGTCCTTTTTCAATATATTTTCTCTCGTGTTCACCTCGTCATCATCACTTGGAACCCTTAGGCAAGCCTCTCTGTCCGACGAAACTAAACCCAAAGCTTTCCTCGCCCCTGCATACTTTCCTCACACCTCAACTTCATACTCAGAGCCCATAGCTTAAAATCAATTCAGTGGAATCGCATCTACTGCCAACTGAGGCTCAACACGTCCGACGATGTGCACCGTCTCATTTTTCGCGTGATTTATTCTCACAATCGCGCGCATGGCGGGAGAGGCGTGCTTTAGAAAGTGCTCTGGCTGCGCACCCGAATTCCGGCAGCGATCGAAGTCCATCAGCCAAGCAAATGTGCCACGCGTATTGCGCTCGGTCAGGGCCAAGAGCCCCTCCGTGCAGTCCGCTAAGTGCGTGCGATCCCGGAGAGAGTGACTCGGCGCCGATTTTCCACGCTGCTCCCCTCGACCGATTTACGCAAGGCAGGCGCGAGTTTCTCTGGTACCAGTTTCCACAAATGGGGAGCGCTGCTTCTCTCCGTGGCTTGGCTTGGCTTCAGCACAAGTTTCGCCTTCTTGAAGCAGGAAGGAAAGCCAAAACGAGCTCGCTTCTCCTGCAGCGCTGCCAAGCTTCGTGTTGCGTGCTCTCCTTAATTTAATTCTGACGCTACCGGTTTTGGACCAACGCATGTCATAGCTTCTTGTTGAAAGGTCTTGTAGCCATATTTATTGCTTCCTTTCGGAAAATGGAACGAGAGAAAGCAATTGCTCGTGCTTTGCAATCGATATTGAAATTTTGCACACTTACGTAAAGAGCCCATGAACACAGAATGTAGCTTTGTTTATTTTTAAAGAACTAGCTTCTCGTGACTCACTCAGTTCCAATTCAGCCACGAAATACGTTTATTAACGAAAAAAAAAAGAACACGAGAAACATTACAAAAAAAAAACGTTCAAATTTCGAACTACAGTGATGTAATATAGGCAGCAATGACGTAATATGGGTGAGGACCGAAAACGTAATTACCAGTGTGTCAACTGCACGTCAGTGTTCAGGTGACCCGGTAAAACGGAACTAGAGGAACCACGACAATAGTCCGGTCATGTTTCTTGGCGGCGGTAAAGTGTACACTGCTGCAGCGGCCTAGGTCGGCGGCTGATAATCGCGGGAACAAGATTCTGTGACGTTGCAGAGACGCCACCGAAAAGTGGCTAGGAAGCCGCCAATGCTTCATGTATGTTTTATTTATCAAGCACACGCTGTGGGAGTGCTCGGGGCTCGCGGTGGAGAGAAGAGCCCATCTTCCGCCGTACATCAAGACCCTCCAGGAGTGGGCATCACCTCCTCTGGACCGGGCTCACCCAAGAGAGGCTGTTATGTCCCTGTGGACTTAAGCTTGTACCACGGGGATACACAAGAGAATGTAGACGCTCTCACCTTCTCTACAGCCTTCCCCATCCCTGACTAGACCTTGAGTCTCCCCTTCCGAATAAAGAATTATAATAATAATAATTTATGATCTTAATTATTTCTTCTTCTTTTTTTAAAGTTTGTGATGAAATTGGTGTTACTGTTATCGGGACACAGTAGTCCTTTTAATGAACCGAACTTGTATTTGTCTTCATGGCACCTTTAAAAACGAACGTGTGTGGTGGGACATTGATGCCAAGTGCGCAACGTCTTCGCTTTTTAACAACTCTAACTTCTGTGTTGTTTGTTACGTTTCACAGTATTATTTAGCGACAATGTAATGGCCTTTCCTCCCACTTCGCTGACTATCCGAGCAAATCAGGATAGCTCGCTGCGGAGAAACGAAACCCAGAAGTCTTGGCCTGCAGTTCCGATAAACGGGCAACAATTTTCCGGTGGCTTAAAATGAATCTTACAATTCGCAAAAAGGCGTCAAGTTGCAGTAATTAATATTAATTAATAGTACAAAACTGTTAAAAATGACGCGGAATTCGTATATCGTATGAAAAAGAAACACGTCGCTCGGAGGACTCAAGCGCTGCTTTTCATCTCGTTGTTGTTCATTTTTATTTTTGCCGCTTTAACCTAGCGGCGTGCTTATCTTGGCCGGAAAACGTTGGCGAACAGCAATCTCCATTGTTTACACTTGCTGTATTTTTTCTTTCATTCCTGTTTGCAATGTTTTTAGGAGCAACAGAAGGTGCGGTTCGCGCAACAACCACAAAAATTGAGTGCGAAGTGCAATTTCGTCGTCTCACTTGTTCGCCTACGACGCATGGTGTATCGGCCGCTAGCGAAGGTCTTTATATATTTTTTTTCAGCACTGCGCTCAGCATGGTTTGTTGCAGCCACTCACCTGAACGCGTCGGTGCAACAAGAATATCTTCGTACTTTTGCTGATTTCGCACTGATGGAAATAACATTTTTTTCTCTCCTTCGCTCACACTTGCTTGTTCATTCTGTTTTCTTTTCTTTTCTAAATATTTTCCTTGCAATTTAGCGTTTTCTTCGTGTTATCTCAACCCAGTTTCGCGTGAGAACTGAGACATTTTTTCTCTCTCCTTGCTCTTCCCCATTCCACCTTCCTGACACCATTAGGAAAACGAGCCCGCCATATTCCTGCCAGCGGCAGCTCTCCGAAAAGACGTGGCTAGGAAAACTAAGAGCCAGAGAAAACGTACTCGCAGTCAAGCATACGAAGGCGAAACCACCCTCCCCTTCCCCAAAGAAAGTGAACAAAAACGCCTGCGTGACTGCCTCCCCTCCCCAAACGCGCCACGGCGTAGAGGAATGTGGAATCTGCCAAGCGAGCACTTCGTATTTCTCTCCCAGAAACGCTCGTGCGTTCGCGTTTGCACGCATGCATATGTTTCTGGTATATATTGGTTTCTCCTTTTCCTTACTCTGTCGCCGGTTACTCGGTGCTCGTTTATTTTCGCCTGTCATCTCTGCGTTGAACAACTCTGTCACGGGGGGGGGGGGGGGGGGGGGTCTCTACCCGCCGTGCAGCAGATTTAATCAGCGAAGGGGGAGGGAAAGTGTGCGTGTTCGTCGACGAGAGGAGAACTCCCCGAAACGCGCAAAAAAAAAGAATACAAGAAAAATGGCCGCTCTGTAGTCTAGAAAACGTTTTTTTTTTACTGGTATTGCATTCGAACGCCTCAACATACATTCTAACAAGTTGTCTCGCACGTTATGCTTGCCAGGCAGCCATGTCGACGTTTGATGAGAGGCAGAATGAAGGCAGTCGCAAGGTATCCCTCTGGGGGTGTGTGTGAGACGAGTTCGAAAAGATTTTCCCAAGAAAATTCTGGAAAATTTTCTTTATTTTTATTGATATACGAACGCCGCAGTACGTCATGATTATGTTTTTTAATCAACTAATGAGATTTTATTCAGAGGAGTTTGAATGTGCAGGTGATTTTGCGATTATGTTCTTTAACGTTTTATTTTCTTGTAACTGCGAGCAGAAATTTACCTAATTTTATATCAGAACAAAAGAACACACTTGTGCTATGGTTGGAATAAACACACACAAAAAATCATGAAGTCAAAATACCAAGAACAAAGACTTTTCCATTCCTATCTTATAGCGAATCATTTCATAAATAATTTTAAATGATTTCGATTGGATTCGATTCGATGGTGCTTTACTCATCACAAAGAAACAACATACATCAAGTATGCGAAATGTGAGCTTATAACACATGGCTTGACTGAATGAAGCTCTTCGGACGTGTCCGCCACCACCCTCGTGCTCATCGTTCTTTAAGCGTGACCGTATAACCCTACCCTGACACATTTATGTCACTGTGTGTAAAGCCCATCAATAAAGGACGCGCACTATTCGAAAATGAATGCACCGGTATTTGAAAGCAGGACCGCCATACACACCCATTCAATCGCACATACCCGCGCAGGTTTATTAAACAACACTTTACATGACAGCTAACCAATTAAACTATTTCAGTCAGTGAACAACTTTAATCACTCAAGCAATTATTAACTCAATAAATATCAAGGTTGTGCCGTCTGAAAATCAATATACCCGTTTTACAATCCATCGCAATGCGTGTGCGCCAGCTGTAAAAGGCGGCCAATACAGATAATTGCTAGGAGACGTCCTTCTGTCAGAGTGTGAAGCCTCCCAGTCATGGTGAGAATAAAAGAGTCAGAGGTATAAAAACAAACTGCGCAAGTTTACGAAAGGGAGAAAAAGTCGTCTGGGAGAAGGGTTATTCTCAAAAGTAACAATCTCATTACGCTACCAGTCCTCCAGAAGAGTCACCCTGCGATAATTTTGAGAATGCCTTTCCGGCCGAAAGCCGACCAGCCAAGAATAAGAGAGCGCGGAAAAGGAAGGAATACGGGTAAAAAAGTCTGCAGAAATTCAGAGAATTGCCTAGTAACGCTTAGCATTCTTATGCCGCTTGTCGAGAGTGTGAGCTCTATAGAGCCAAATTTTTTAATTTTCTAAATTCTGTCCGGCCAATTACCTCCATTTACGCTATTATAACAATTTAATGTAGAAGTTCCGCGAAATCTGTATTTTTGCGGCAATACGAGGGGTTTCACGGTTCGCCATTTAAGTATTATTTTTTTTCTTAATTGTCGGTTTTTCAGAATTTCGTTCAACCAATTATCTACATTTGCGATGTAAACGATTGCAGGTAACTTCCGCGAAATCTCCATTTTGTGGAAATGCCAGGCCTTACATGGTCGTGGCTGTGGGAGTACTCGGCAAAGAATGCTCCGCATTAAAAATTATAACGGTATTTGCGAAGAGACCTTCAGCATTTCAATGGTCCTTGGAGCGCTCCTAGTAATTCCTTGTTTAAATTCACGAATCCTGCAAAGAAAATATGCAGACAGAGCGCTGGAAGATCAATAAAAAAGAGAGTTATCTAAAAATAAACAAACATAAAATGACCTCTCGACGAACGCTTGTCGGCCGTTATGCAGTAGAGAGGGGGGAAGATAAAACAAGTAGAAAAAGCCCGCAAATAAACAGGGAGTCATTTCTTCGAACGAAACTGCTCCGGTGCTGCTTATAGCTTGGTTTTCATATTTCCTGGTAAGACCAAGGTGCACACTGGCACTTAGTTTGGTTTCCCGAAACTCCGGTTACTTTGAGATAGAAAAGTGCTCCATCACGACGTTCAAGGGAAGCCAGGAGTAGAGCTGGATGAAATGCGAGAGAGGAAAAACAGAAACATTTTAACAAAAGTCATTTCACAGTACTTGTGTATCTTAGTTGAAAGTAAGCAGGTGAGGTCGAATAAAAGATTAAAGAAGTTTCACTCAACGTGAAAACTGTCGCAAGTGCAGATCAGTGATTCGCCGGAGAGGCTGTGGCGCCGTTATCCGCTCATCGCTGCGACCGCTCGTGCTCTTCCGCTCCCTGTATCACTCATCTGTTGATGAATTGAACAGATGTTTGTCCGACGGAATTCCTGTAACAGCACGAACGGGAGTCTCGTTCTTTTTGCGCTTGCTTTCATCTCACTGGTGCCGGAGACTTACCGCGCAGTTTCGAACGCGTGTCTTCGTGGCCACTTTTAAAGACGATAGTCTTCCTTGGGCTACTTAAACCCAGTAATTTTGGTCTGTCTCCATTTACTCGATGTCTGTCTGTCTGTCTGTCTGTCTGTCTGTCTGTCTGTCTGTCTGTCTGTCTGTCTGTCACTCGATCCAGCCACTCGGCCAAAGTGAAACGAAGTCTGCGCAATACTCTTATACACCCACAGCCAAACCTAAACGTCCAAGTCCAGTGTTAATGTTCATACTTGTCAACATTGCTGAATAAGGACAAGACATTACGCGAATGTAGGACATGAAATTAATACACAATGGATATTTATAGCGTTCCTTTATATAAAAAAATTTGTAGATGCTTGATTTTTGCGAAATGAAATACTGCATCCACTGCAGAAAAAAAATCATACTGGGACCTACTGTCGCCCGCGCGACTATAGCTTCTGGCAGCATTTGAAGAAATCACGCGGCAACAGTTACGAAAGGTTTCATAAGGTAGGTTCTACGTTCTGCTTGGAACGCACGTTGACTGGGGCAACGCGGTTCTATAAACGTTGAAACAGGGCGCCTCGCTTCACATACGTCTCCGCCGTACGGCAGCGCTGGCATCGACGCACCCGGACTGGAGCAGTGGATCGCGGTAAATTTAAATTTACTTGAGCAAACTTTTATCGTGTTTACCTTGGTAGGAGCGCGACGCAAGAGGAACAACATGAGAGGTGAGCGGGAGACGAAGAGAGGCATTTACATAGCAAATGTCGACAAAAACTATCGTCTTTTGTCGACATTTGCAACAAAAGGAGCAGATGCGCGGCCATTTTTTTTTGCTTAAATCGTAAAAACCAACCCAACAATCGTTCTTAACTAAATAAACGGGAGGGCTGCAGGTAGTTACACAGATTTTGCCTCAAATGTACCTACAGTTTTTTTTTTTTTTGCGCAAAATAATGGGGTATGTATGACAAGTGCCAGTGGTTCAGGAGTTCCTAGCGGTTATGACTCTATAAACCACTTATTTTTCGAAGCTTCTGTGTTATGCCGTTACGCCGTGGGGCTGCGTTTGGGTTCGTTATGACGCTTCTTTGCCTGATTGCTGCGGTGGCTCATCGTGATAGCGAACAAGTTACGACGACAAGGTGGAACCCTAACGTGTTCTGCACTTAAAATTAGTTTAGAACATATAATAACGGCAATGGTGATCCCTCTGGCCGCTCACAAAAACAAGACACGTTGCTTCGACATTGGTAGAATTGATTACCCGGTTTACTGTGATCAAACTACGTACTTTTGCAGTTAGGATAACATGTATAAACATTGTGATCTGTACTAGTGACGTTGCGTGTACACATCAGTTTTTTTTAAGTGCAGAACATTTTTGAGGGCACGCCTTGTCGTCGTGGCTCGTTCGCTGCACAATGTCTAGCGACTACCAGAATAGAATCAGGCGGCGCAGCGAGATAACGGACCCAATTAGAGCCACAAGGCATTACGCCGTAACGGACCCAAACAGAGGACCCAAATAAGTCACACCCGTTCGAAACTCCTGAACCGCTGGCGCTTGTCATACATCTCTCCATTGTTTGCGCAAAGAAAACTGCAGGTATATACATTTCAGGCAAAATCTGTGCATATAGCCGGTGCCTCCGCGCCCATTTAGTTAGGAACGCCCGTTGGGTTGGTAGTTACTAATAGTAAGCATAAAAAGTGGCCACCAAAGACAACCTTTCCCAAACTGCGTGTTAAGGCGCTGGAGCATGCGGGATGAAAGCAAGCACAAAAAGAACAAAACACGCTAGCGTTGTTCAGGCAGGGGGCGCACGAGCACTGCAAATGCGGGAAATTTGAATTGCGTTGGAAAAACCTCCGTTTAATTCATCAAGAGAGGAATGAGATAGGGAGGCGCAGAGCGCAATGGGTGGAAGCAGTAAGCGGATGATGGCTTCCCAGCCCACCATGGCGAATCATTTCTCTGCACTTCTGACAGCTATCCCGTTGAGTGGAATGGCTTTAAGTTTTATGAAACAGCTTGTTTTACAAAAAAATTAATTTGTCAACAACCTTGAGGAATCCTTCTATTTTGTTACTGTTTTTTTTTTTACTTTCGCTTGCCATCCTGAATTTCGTCCTCTTGGCAGGCGTTGTTTCCTACGCAACCTTTCCCCAAAGTGACAATAATAGTATAAAAGAATTCTAGGGGCACTAAAGTTTGCTTACGTTATTTGAAGGCGAAAAGACTAAGACTGGCAACACTAATCAAGGACTTCTTTACTCCTACATCTTGTTTATGTCTCATTCTTCACTACTGTTTCCTCTTCGTCTTTTGGCGCGAGTAACTTCGGCAGGCTCCTTTACTGTTCTATTCTGCTTGCTTCTCTTGTTCGCTTTTGTTTGTTTGTCTTTGGCGTGAATTACTCCGAGTGGAAGACTGGTGACGCTTCACGCCACAGCTTTCCCACAATCCCAGTTCTTCGTGGCTGGCGTGTACCTGCTGCACTCACGTGCACCTGTCACGCGGCAGGCATTAAACTAACCTTTTTCCAACCAGTGGCAACGCGTTGCGGTAGCTTGATGTTAAAGCACTGCACTCTTACTGTGGAGACTGAGCTTCAACTCCGAAGCGAACTCAAATGTGTTTCACTTACTTATTACGGCCGGGGCCATTGTCCGTATCCGATAAAACCAACAACCCTGAAAACAACGGCGATTTTTCCCACTCACGCTTCCGCTTTAATATTTCCGCGAGGTCTCTTACCATTGAATTTATCGGCCTCAGCGTGCTCGTAGTGTTCCTTTATACTCCTTTGTACACGCTGCTGGCAGAAGGCCTCACACGATCGTCGAACCTGTCTCCCGCTCTCTTCCTAAGAGGGACACGTTGCATATTTTATCATGAATTCGTAAAGCTAGGATAAACCACTTTGAATTCACAAGCTAGTCCGAAAAAAGCCTCACGTGCTGCCCTTTTTCCTTTAGAACAAAAGCAATGACAATTTTTTTTTTCTTCCTTCTGACTACAGCTGCATCGATCGCTTATCCCCTTGGGCATCCGCTTCGTCCAAATCAGAACGTCCGAATCCTCCTCCCACCATCCACAGCAAAGAAAGCTCAACAGTGGTACTGACTTTATACATTAGGATCGACACTGACTTCCGCTTCCCGATAAAGAAAGCCGGAAGACTGACACTATGTCATCGCAGTACTTTCAACAAAGTCACTGAGGGCCGATTGTGCTTTTGCTTTCTTCGCCTTTATATAGCTGGTTTGTCCGCCTACAGCTTCGTTGCAGTTCCCTTTTATCGGCTTTCTTAGATGCGCACAGCTTGGTCTATTGGGACCTGGAAAGGGAATGAATCAGTCAGCAAGAGAAGAGCACTCTTTTCTACCGGCTCTGCCAAGTACGTCTTTTCGGCTGCGTAGTTCATTTTGTTACAATAGTGAATTGTTGTAACTAATAAGAGCAGTACGAGTTTTATTATGGAGATGTGGACAGTGAGTGTTGCTTGGCAATAAGGTTTTTCTAAAGCATGATTTCATCTTTTACAAAGGCTGTTGTCAAAAAAACGCTTCAAATAAAAAAATAGGAAAAACGAGCGACAATAGGTTTCGCTCATTTTTGCTGACCTGTCCCTGCTTACGCCGCCGCAGGGACGTTTTTAAAACAATAAATATCAATAAATACACTTTCGGTTATTTAAATGTTAGCTGGGGTACAAAAAAAAAAACAAGAAACAAGCTCACATATGCACTAGCGCAGCAGTCCTTTTCGCCCGAACCTGAAAACTTAGGTTTTACATAAAGCGTCCACTTAGCGTGATGGCACTTTGTGGGCTGGACACTATCCTGACAGTCGCATATTGCTGCTGTGCTCCAGTACCAAAATAGCTGGACTCGTCATAGCGCACTCAACACACGTTCCTCCTGTCAATTCTGTAATGATTAAATCATCGCCACTTATCCTGAAACAAAGTTACGGAGAAAAAATAGACGTACGAATACGTAATTAGCTCAGAACCATACTACATGTACTGTTTTTTTTTTTTCACGCTTATTTTAACAAAAAAATACGGAGAAAACTACAGAGTAATCACGCGTGAACTAGTTCTTGCATTCCGCAACATTCCCGAGTAAGAGTGAAGTTCCGCAAAGAGAGATGCAAGCACGGCGATCTTCCGCCAAGACAGCACAGCTAATGACGCCCCAAGTGGGGCAAACTCCACCCCTTTTTCTGAGTGAGCTTGGGGCACTGTAATGGTGTGTGCGTCGTCATTAACCGATCAGCCGCCCAGAAAGCTTGCCGGACGCAAGGCGCGCCCAAGTAGAGGAGGGAGGGAAGGGGGAGGGGGCATAGCTCAACCCCCCTTCCCAGCAAATGCTCTATCATTCCCCCTTCCAACATTCCTCCTTTCCAACATCGCCACGCCACCCAGGACAAAAAAAAAAAACAGGTGCAGTGTGAATGCGCGGTACTATGCGTTTGAGTAACGCTCATGATAGCTTCATTTTACAAACACACTCACACAAACATACACAGACGCACACGCGCACTCATAACTATTTCAGCCGATGCTGCGTGTAGCACTGTTGGCCGCCCGGCGTGAGTGCGAGTGAGTGAGTGAGTGAGTGAGTGAGTGAGTGAGTGAGTGATCCATCCATTGATTGATTGATTGATTGATTGATTGATTGATTGATTGATTGATTGATTGATTGATTGATTGATTGATTGATTGATTGATTGATTGATTTACAAGCCGGCGGACCTATAAGGCGTGCCGCACACGTGTAAGGGGATTCACTGGAAACGAACAATACGGCCGCCTTCCCTGACCTGCTTAACAATACTTGAGTAGGAGAGTTATGTTTTCTTTCAATAACTCCGATCATCAGAAGTTGCAGGGCTACTTTACAGTCCGTCAGGATGACGGCGCGCTGAATTTCAAGCGATCTATTCCTATTTCAGGCGGCCTTTATTGTAACACAATCCGCCGCGGTGGCTGGTGCCATGTGGTCTAGAGGACCAGCCCAGGAAGCGTTCAAGCTAGGGAAGGGCCGCTGCCTTGATTTTCTGTATTCTGTCTTCTGTCTATAGAAGCGGTCCGTATATACTTGAAAAATGTATCGATACGTCCGGTCCAAGTGCTCAGGTACACTCTTCAAAAAAAAAAAAAAGGTTGCGGCATTCACTAAAGGAACACTAAACAACTTACTTCTACCAGTATACACTAGGCACTTAGTAACGGAAGGTATTAAATGTAGCACTGGTCAGGATTATTAACTGAAGCAGGCAGTGAGCACCACTACCATCACTGCTAAAGTCCTAGCGATAGCACCCTTCTGAGCTACATGCGTTTGCTAACTGGCGATGCATAACCTAGTCATAAGCACCACCTTAATTTAGTGTAAACTACTTCCTACACTCAGTTAATTTCCTAACCATGCAGTTGCTAGTGGCAGAGCCTACGTGTTATTCCGGGGGGTAGTAAAGTTCGTAAGGAGTTAGTAACTATGGCTGTTACTACCGTTTTACGCCGTTTTTATTAAGAGTACAATAGCGACATAGTCTCGGCCACTGGGATAGAGCGCTTCGAGAGGATGCCGGAAATTGCTGGCGCGCACACCGAACTCAAAAAGACCAAGAACGTTCTAAGCTTCACTGTTTATTTCTTTGGCCATTGTAGGTAAAGGAATTGTGGCTAAGGGGCGCGCGTATGTCCAAGTCCACGCTTAAGCGTAGACGTCTGAACAATGCCATCCTGGCATAAGACTCTCCACGACGAACCAGTTGCAGCAGCAGTGTACATGTGTCGCCATCAAGCGCAGGGGAAAAATTGCGACTCGTTGTGAACGTAGGTGTTTGACGCCGCATAGACTCGGAGGGGTATCTTAAGCACCTCTCTGTGAAGTGCTTCGAGGCGAGCGTAGAGGTACTCTGAAGGAGAAAGTGAGGGTCGCTAGTGAAATACACGGCTCAAAATTACCACTGATTGGAGCTGAAACATAAATCACGGGTAGCTCCCCCAGTGGCTTTCAGCCATTCTTCGTAGCACGTTGACGCGTGGTAGCATGGACGTGATGAGTGATTCCACGGCCTGCCGCCAGAGCAGCCTATCGTCAATGGTTACTCGGAGAAACTTGACACCAATCGCTTGCCGAATTGGCAAGCGATTGGCAAGCAAGTGTTGACAGCCTATGAGTACGCTGATGTTCGATGTGGGTAATAAGGTCCACGACAATGTCTTGCGCTCTTAAACGTTGCCAAAAACCAGCCGTGCACTACGACAGGCTTGTGTTAGTTTCGAGCCATCATATCAGCATGGCACTCACAAGATTTTTGAATAGCTTTGCCACACGATGTAAGCGAAACGGGCCGTAATGATACTATGTTTGCATAGTACTTCCCAGGCTGCCGTACCGTTACCACCCATCAAAGCTTCCGTAAGAGAGAATGTTCTCTGTGCCCAAAAATAAGTTTGAATACCAGAGCAAGTGTTGTTTGGTCTCCGGCTTCAAGTTGCAAAGCATGTGCTTGCTGTTCTCCTCAGAGTCTGCTGCGCAGCGCTGACATGTACTGCTCAGGGTGAACACGAGATCCTATAAGGTAACGGAACATCCATGAGGGACGCGGACAAGGAAGGTGTAAGACGAGGCTTGTGGGCTTCCTGAATTCCCCGCATAGGCGCTAGCGAAGTCCTCAGGCATTAAGTTTTGCTCTTGTGCAAGGCCGAGACAATCAACGCCCTGACAGGGGGTCCGTTTCCAGAAAGCGGATTGGTAACGTTCCACATCATTTCCTCCTTTTTTGTTCTTGACCCGCAGGCGTGCTGGGCGTGGTGGTGACCGAGGTGCGGCTGCTGTCGGACAGCAACAAGACGCAGTACGTGCTGCAGGGCGAAGGCGCCACGCTGCTCTGCTTCTTCGTGCTGTCGCCGAGCGAGGAGCTCCGGCGCGTGCTCTGGTTCAAGGACGGCGCCGAGGTGTACGTGTGGCGCAGGGGCCGCCGCCCGCTCGCCCGGAACCTGTTCGACAAACGCGTGGACCTCAACAACCGCTCGCCCTCGTTCATCTCCATCCTCAGCGCGCACATGTCCATGCAGGGGAACTACACCTGTAAGGTCGAGACGGACTCGGCCACGTCGCAGAACGACTTCTTTCTCACCGTCATCGTGGGCAAGTTCTCCTCCTTCACGCCTCTTTAGGCCTCGCAGTCTCACACACTTTCGGGGTTTGTGTGTTCGATGTACATATGGGCATACGAGATAAGTCCGGATAAAGAAAACTCCTGCTTTCGACGCGAACCCATCCGCTTTACGTATGCCTACTTGGTAACGCAAATGCATTATGTATGCCTAATTACAGGTGTCAGTGACTGAGTGTGAAAACCTCCACGCAATACTACTATGGTTGAAAAATTGTGGTACAGTTACGGTAACCTCTGGCAGCAATTCAACGCAGCGGCAGCGGTCTGACCACCCCTGACGACTTTCCTTACCTAACTCCGCACCTTGAGAAAATCCACTACGTTTCCCTCTCGATTACTGTTGCGCTTGACAGTAGTAATTTCGTTTCAAGTACAGCACAAGTAGTTTGCGTAGCTTATTGTATTACTGCCTTCCAAGAAACCGATGTGAATCCAGGTTGCAGCCGGTGCTGCTGCCATGTGTAAACCCTTTTGCTATTGCAAAGCTCGTCGCGCTGTGTGTACCGTTCGCGCGTTTATATATTCAGATATCCTGGGTCGAGAGGGGTAGCTATCGTTGTCGTTGATAAATGCAAAGGCATTTCTCGAGGGAATATTTTCGCATGGCTGCGCCAAAAAAACAACACGATTGAAGCGTCCTGTAAAAGCTCTACGTCCGAAAATATAGCGTTTATGCGGAAAAGCATTAGTACAAATTTTAGGGACGATAAGCTACACACCTCCAACGTTAAGTTCGTGCGGGCCTCCGTACGTGCGGTAAATCGGGTGGGGAAAAGTTTTAGTGAAGAGACTTCATAACCTACATAAGCACGTACGAATTTTTCACCGAAGCCAGGCATCCCTAACATTAAGCTGTAAAAAAAGGCTACGTTTGCGCACCTGGGCCGCCCTTCGCAGCAGACTCGTGCAAGGAGGACAGCTGGACGACGTACTCAGACCGCGTGTCGTGCACGGAGACGGTGGAGCTGCAGTGCGGCGGCATGTTCCCCAAGCCGTCGCCCGCTTGCGGAGTGTACAACGACCAGACGGGCGTATACCTGAACACGGTGCCCTTCGACCGCGTCGAGCCGGCGGCCAACGCCACGTACGAGGTGCGGCTGCACCGCGTGTTCCAGGTGCGCGACTGGCTCGCCTTCCGGAACCTCACCTTCCGCTGCCACATCATCGTGCTCGGCACCGACTGGAGGAGCGGGATCTCGCACAAGCTCTTCGGAGGTGGGTCAGGGGCGGCTCCGTCTCTTCGGCACGTCTACACCGTGGTCTACATTCTCTCACAGTTGTAGGACCTGTGATTTCCAGATTTCTCTTTTTTCCAACACTCTTCCAGTGTATTCCCCCACCAGCTCCCCACACTGTGACTGTGTTACATTCAAAGCTACATTACGGCAACGCTCTAGAGCGACGAATCATTTATGAAAGTTACCAAAACATTTTCGTTGATATGACTTCGAGGTGTTGAATATTGAATCAAATCGGCGAGCGATTCACATCTCGCTGGGGTATATTGCAGTTTCTCCCTTTTTCGTTCTAAAAACTCCAATTTTCAATGTTCTGGAAACTTGTAACGCCGGAGGAAAGGATAGGCATGGGGCCGAGCCTTAAGTTTGCGAGCGAAAGGGTTGAGACGCTCTCCCGTTCATAAGCATTCGAGGATGACTTTTATTTTCTTTGGTTTAACTTCGTGCCTGCATTATTCATTTATGCAGGCACAAATGCACAATTGATTGACGCTGTCCCTTAATTACAGTATTTTACTTCCTTCCTAAGACGACACCGAGCCTGAAAACGAAAGTGGGAAGGTGGGAGGTCTGGCTGTGGTAGGCCAAGGGACATTAACAGCGTTCCACAGATTCATTCCATAGCGTCCTTCCTAGAAAATAAAATATGTGTCTATAATTAATTATATAACGAATTATGTGTAACCTATTAAATTCTGTCGTCTGCTCAACCTAAAAATCAGGTTGTCGTTCAACAAAAGTCTATCATTGCGCTCCGTCTTTCGACAATGATCACCCTTTCCTAAAAAAAAAAAAATACGGGGATGCTTTGAGCGTTGTAGGAACGTGAAGGGGAAAGCCTAGTTTGAATTTCTTTTGATTGTCTGTTGTCAAATGATGAAAGCCCTTTGAAATGACAAGAAAAACCTATCGTTCCTTTTCTGCCAGGAAAACATGAAAGAATGCCAATAAATTGTACTCTGTCGTAACTCATGCTGTGCGGAACCAAACTTTAACTTTGGTAAGGATGGTGGGAGGCAACGTAGTGGGGATGAGGTGAGAGTGAGGAGAAAAGGGGATGGTTGGTGATGGATGAGGGGAGAGTGAGGAGAAAAGGCGATGACTGGTGATGGCAACCGAGCTGTGTGAGTGTCAGAAGGCGCAAAGTGTAGCAAAACATAAGACTTAGCACGACGCCAACACGTCGAAGTGAGATGTGATGCTGTCAGAGGGAGGCGGAGAATGGACACTCCTTCCCCTGCCATGACCCACCATGCGACGCCCTCACAAACACCATCATGCCTACAGAGACAGAACGAAAGAGAAAAACATTTCTGAGCCGCTGATGTGGGAGTGGTTCCCTATTCCTGGAATCCATGAGGCGAACACAAAGCCTTCGCTTCGATGCCAGTTGTTGCTGGATGTCCAGGTGGCCACTGGTCACCGGGTACACCCACAGCTCAGCCGTGGGAAGTGGGGACCGGAGAGGAGGAAGTTTGGGATTGCGTTCACACTGTATTTCAATATCACTTACAGTTCCGTCTTGTGAACAGAACTGGCATTCAGCAGTTTTGAATTGGAAACATACTGTGGAGGCGAACAGGGTGAGGAAAGGTATTTGTTTGTAGTCCGCTGAGTAGCAATTCTTCTTGGCAGTGCAGGGTGAGGGGGAGGAAAGTGCAGTCTGTCGGAGCCGTAATGCTGCGTTATTTCTTGATATATTACGAGTGGGATGAACGATGTGGTCTCATTGGAAGCCTGGAGAGAGAGGGCGCAGCTTGCTGACAAGCAAAGTTGTTGCCAGTCATTGAGAAATGGCCAGGAGTCCTATTAGTTGACTTACCGGCGGTTTTGATGTGGCGAGAGTAGCTTTAAAGTAGAAGGGGCCACTCTCCCGGATAAGAAGATTCTGCAGGCAGCTTGAGAATCCGTGATAATGATTGGGTGCTTTGTATATATGAGGGCTAAGGTGATAGCTAACTATTCTGAAACCCAGGCTGACAATGTCTTGATTGATGCACAAGTTATGAGGACGCCCTTTGAGGTGACTGTGGCTACTAAGTGCTGATCATTAGGGTATGTACTCGCATCTGTATCGGTGACATCTGTTTTTGTTTGTAAATATTCTCATGAGCTTGGCTTCGGGCTTGTCGGTTGCCGAGACGGAGGTGATGGTGCATATTTGTGGATAAGGGGAGAACGTGGGTGTGACTTCTTCTCCAATGGTCAGGGAGGGGCTGGGACGCATTAGATTGATGACATGCAATGTGGAGACTGTTTAAGAGGGCTAGTCCCGCAGGTACTTGCATTAAACGGAGTCATTGGCTTGATAGGTGGCGTTTGAAAAGCTCGGATAGTTTATTGTGGAGGCCAAGTTGTCCATTATGCCTACAAGTGTCCATTCAGTATGTTACAACTTGTGCTGAAGAGCCGCAAAAAGCCCGTCAAATTCGTACTTCTCGCGATCTTCGTGATCACGCAGACGCCGGTTGCCCTCCTGAGCCCCCGGAGATCGTGAACGGCTACTACAATGTTAGCGGCGAGGATACCTGCTGGAACACCCCGGCCGAGGGATCGCTCACGCGTTACTACTGCCTTGAGGGCTTCGAACTGCGGGGACCCCGTGAGCTGGTCTGCCGAAATGGGTCCTGGGTGCTACCGAGGCCGCTACTCGTGTCCTCCGCGGGACTGATGCAGAGCTTCGCAGCAGCGAGGCCCTTCAAGAATATCATCTGCGGTGCGGCCTGTTCTTTACTCAGTATGCAGCATTATCGTAGAAATGAGGCTGCAAGCTTTCAAGTGAGATAAAGCTTAGTAAGCAAATTAAATGTTAACAATCATGTTTACAATGCGCTATTGGGTTTGCATCTGCAGTTCAAATGACTAAACCGGATTTGCAATTACCATTACAAAATGAAAGGCTTCCGTAGGTAAAGTCGTTGATCTTATCTGGGCAAAATCTGTCGAGTTGGTTCTGTATACACTACACGGGTGGCGTGGTTCCAATTATTCTGGCCAAGATGTGCGCTAAATATGACCACAATTATATGTTATAGCGCACTCGCGCACTTCGAGATCATGTGCTTGAAGAGGAGGTTCAGTGGTATTGGTAAGAAAACTTGAGCAAGCAGGTTAAAATCCGGCAGCACGCCAGAAAAGCCTTTAGTGGTATTTTACTCAGCTCACGAAAAAGCAAACGGCTGTTCATTTAGATTCTTTCAGTGGCAGAGACTTAAATTTGAAGAAACCCGTACGGCTTTTGCCGAACGGCTTTTGCCGAACGGCTTTTGCCGAACGTTAGGCTTTTGCCGACCACAGAGCCTGCGGATATTCACTCATTGCTAGCTGTTGAGCATGCCAATCGTTAATGCACCTCAGAAAAACAGCCGCGTCAATAGTGGTTGCGTCTGCCCTTGTCTTTGCAGCCATTAACGGCCAAGACCAAGTAAGAGGGAATCGTCTGCTCACTGCCATCACAACACTGCCCGCGTTGCTGTCCCTCTGCTTGACGTCCACAACATAGCAGCCACCACACTTGCTGCCGGTAAAGATGTGGCCTTGTGGACTTCCGCTGGACACTGTGCTCACGAGTAGGAAAGATGGCTTCTTTTTCCGGGCACAGCTTGATGAAAGCCCATCCGCTAAAGGTGCCACTGCTAAAATATTACACATCTCCGCGTGCGTGCGTGCGTGCGTGCGTGCGTGCGTGTGTGTGCGGGGCGTGTACGTGTGCGTGTGTGCGTGTGATTGTGTGTGCGGGTGTGGGTGTTCGTGCGCGTGGGCATTTTAGTTTTCGTTTGCGTATGTTGGTGTGATTGCGTGTGCGCGCATTCGTGTCTGTGTTGAAGAAGCAGAAGTGTTATCTCGGGTGCATATTCCTCGTTTTCCGAAGGAGTTTACCAGCCGGCAGCCTCTTTTCTAGATTCTTTTCAGTCTGCAACTGCTGCTGATACCTTTATTATCATAGCTAGATTTCTGATCAGAAATCCTGCACCATCCTCATGAACGAAGGTAAAGACCACGAATCTGTTATGCAATCCGAGCCCTTGCACCTGGTCGCTTACTGAGTGGACACTTGATATCTTGCATTTTTTTGTACTTCCGCCCTTCTGTGCTCGAATCTAGCTTCTTCTGCACTTGGACATCCTGTGATCGCAACCATCCTGAGTCCCTCAATGTCCTGCACAATTCCTGAGGTAACAGCCCATGCCACCGCAGGGCTCTCGGAGGGCTTAAAATGCACGGCGAAAAGCTAGTAGAATTATCTGGGGTGCAACAAGCGCTACGCTTCAGCCAGATAATAAACCTCTTCAGGAAGTGCACCAGGCGCATCCGTGTTGTAATTCGGAATGGGCAGCGTTGAGTTTTCTTGCGGTTGGAGTAGCTCTCGCAACGTTTTTATGCGAGCCTACGTTGTAGGTGTATCTAGGTTGATTTCATTGCCGGAATAGTGCTCGTGAGGTTATCTTCACGTGACCTTGCAGTATGCAGACAACGCAATGGTTATTTTCATTTCTGTTGCTGTTCAGTTTTCAGGCAAAGAAGAAGAGTCTGGCGGCTAGAAACAACCAGAAGTACTTCAAACCACGGTGGATGTGCTCAGAGTCCAAGAACTGTGAACAGCGTTGTTTGTGCCCACCATGACACCATGCGACGATTATTAGGCCTTCTTGGCTTATGTCAACCCTAGACGGCTACTCTTAATTTGGGGGTTGGGGGGGGGGGGGGGGATAAAAGAGCCCTAGGGTGCGGTGGCCGGCCAAACAAAGAAGGAAGAATAAAAAGTTTATTTTTCCAAACACCCTCAGTCCAGAGTGCCTTGCTTGAAAGCTGTGGCCAAGTGTATACCTCCGTCTTGGACGACAGCAGGAGCTGCGTCATTGCGACGAGGTGAGCCAGCCACGTCCGCCAGGATGATCGTTGGGTGCCAGTCACACGCCTATAATGTGTGGAAGATGTTGGGAAACCTCAGCTGAACGAGCACGCGTGGGTGCCGGGTAGGTTCCGAGGGAGGTGTATGCGGTGTTCAGTAGGTAATATGTTTGTCTGTACTTTTCGGAGGAGGGCGGACTGCTTTCTTGAGACTGTATGATGCGTTGGGGGATGTACAGTCTTTGTCAAAATTTTGTAGGCCATGGCGACCATGGCCGGAGCAGCCACGCGGCTGAGCAGGGGTGCCGCGTTCGCCGCTATTGGCTGGTAGTGCGGCAAAAAACACGAGGGGAACTTTCGGTCTCTTGCCTACGTAGTGTGGCTGGCGCGATAAGAGCAACGCGCGACCGCTTCCTCACAGTGGGCACTTTGATTGAGCGCAAGAACCTCGCTCGCTAGTTCACTGTACCTCGCACTTGTCGCGCCGGACACACTACAAAGGCTAGCCTTCGTAGGTGAACTTTCGTTCTAGTTAGAACGAAAGTCCCCCTCTCTCTCTTTAGCTGTGCTACCAGCCGACGGCGGCAACCACAGCGCCCCTGTTGGGCCGTGCACCTGCTCCGGCCATAGTAGCTGTGGCCTACAAAATTTTGATGACGATTGGTCCTTGCATTGCGCCAAAAAGGCTTGTAGTGTGCGCGCGAGCTGAAAGGTGATTGTGCATCGCTTGACGTCAGGGGATTGGGTGCCCGGTAGATTGCTGCTCGGGTGAGAGTATGTGGCCGCTCACTTCCTGGCAATCCCTCGTGTCGAAGGGTCATCAGCCCGATCGCGATAAGTCGGGGAATAAGTCCTCAACCACGAATTAAGCGCCCCCTAGGAACTTATTCGTTTGCCTGAAACCGAAACAAGAGCGCGGATAAGTTGGCTGACTTATTTTTGCCTGATTCGCGTCGGAAGGTTATTGTTATTTAAAACCCGGCTGCCGTCTGCCGCTCGCCGACATCGGCGAAGAGCCCTGATACTGCGGCAGTCCTTGACAATACAGCGTTTTTTTCGCGACCGCCTGCAACCGTTTGAGGTGTACGACGACGAAGGCTTGCGCGGGCGATTTCGGTTCGGCCGGGGCGGGCTTCAGTTTATCACTTAACAACGTGTGAATTCGAGCTAGTTGGTAATCCATTGTATGAATTTAAAGCGCAAAAATTCAAACAGTGGACGAACGGGACAAGAACAAGCGCTGATACGCTCCGACCAGCTGATACGCTTCGACATCGACCACCGAACCCGGCGCCAGCAAACCCTGCCTGCTCTCCTGCAAGTGATACTAGCGTTACAGTTTTTTTGCCGGGGGAACTTCGTCATCGCTGTTTGCGACATCGTCGACATGCACGACGGGACAGTTTTGAAGGTGGTGCGGTGTGTTGCGTTGCCCTCTGAGAAGAATCTGACGGCTTTTGTTCAGTGAGTACGTTTGCCACCCCCCGTATTGCGTGCACGGCTTACGCCGCGCCCGTAAGGTTACTCATTATACTGGGATAACTGCTATCCATCAAACAGCATGCGCTGCTTAAAGTCGGCACACGCGCTAATGGTATTTTGTAGTCTAACAGTAACTTTCATGCAATCACGTGAAAGGCAATGAACAGTACCCGGTTCGTCAATTGGTGGACCCATTTATCACATCATTAATCTCGGTATCACACGAGCGGCGGCAAGTGTCCGTTTCGGTTATCTTTATTGTGTGAGCGCGGGAGGCTTCCTAGGTGTTTGCTGGCACATGTGACCCAAGCATTAAATATGCACAAGGCACCCAGTGAGTATGCCGGTGGCGATGGTGGAAGGGGGGGTGGAGCGGGCTGCAGCACCAGCCGTGGGTGCGGCAAAGCACCACGCAAAGCGCACAGCATGAATGGAGACTGCTATACCAGTGGCAAGTGCAAACAATGGTACACCTCTCGTCATACTTTTGCACACGGCGCTCCGGTGGAGGCATCACGTTCCCCCACTGCTCAGTTATAAGATGCCTTGCGTCCCAACCCATTTTTAATCCGTGTAAAGATCTGATTACATATTATCAGAAAACTTGGGCGCTGTTTTTGCATTCTCTGCACTTTATTTACGTTTTCAGGAAATAAACAATGCACGAATAAACGCAGTTTCGTGCATTCAAAGGATACTGCCAAATAATCTCTCTTTCATCCTTTTTTATGAGATTCCTTTATAACTACCAAAATTCATTCACAAATAGATAAAGATATCAAGTGACAGTTCCACAGCGCGAATTTTGTTTTCTTACAAGGGTTGCTTACGATAGTCAAACGGTCCCGAACAGCTACCGGACCTAATGCTACTCACATTACTTCATACGTTTGGTAACGGTGGGGCTGAGCGAACAATATAGGTCACGACGTCCACCGTACTTGCGTCGCCGTGGGTTGCCGAGGGCAAGTGCAGCGGGATAACCCAAGCGTTTGGGACAGACCGTGAGCCATTGTTGCATGGTCTTAGTAGATGCACGAGGAACAAGAGGAAGGGCTCCACAGTGACCCTTCCTATTGTTTTTTTTTTTTCGTTCCATTTGCGGGGCGTGTCTTGTGGATGCTTTTAAAATACTGCGAATAGAAGGAATCGGGGTTTTATTGTTAGTCGCATTAAAAAACCCAGAAGGAGGGCGTGAGAAGATTTGGTCTCGCTAAAACAAATCAGCAGGAACAAAATAATACTTAAATTTGTTCGAGTCAAACCCTGCCGTAACCGGAATGTAGTAAGTGAAACGATCCTGGCCAATCCCCCAAGTGGGTATGCGCCACAAACTGCGCAGGAGGCCGCCTGGTTCTTGCTGCGGCAGGAAACTAAACATCCCCCTCGCGAGGGGCACGATCAAATGCAGAGCATTTCCGTGGGCGCACGACGTTAAGTAGTTTGCGTTACGTTAATGTTGTTGCACTTGTTGCTGTTGGTTGTTGTATTGTAATTAAATGAGGAGACGTAATTACGTGGTCACGTGACATCATTTATTAGCAGGTGGGTATGATTATTGTGGCGCAGTGGGAAGAGCACCATGTACCTCGCGTTCCGCCCACAGGTAGTGAATGCGTTGTATCAGCAGCTTCTTGACGTAGTTTGAATGAGTCAAGGATATAAGGCGCGTTCGTAGCCCTCCATTCTGTGTCGGCTTTGTGGCGCAGTGGGTAGAGCACCAAGTACCTTGCGTTCCGCCCGCAGGGTCGTGGGATCGAAACCAGGCGCCGGTAAGTATTATTTTTTTTTTATATAGTGTAGGGGGAGGGGTGCGGACTACAATGGACAACTAGAACGGGTGACATCGTGAGTTAAAGAAATGCTCTGCATTTAAAAAAAGGTAAATCGGGAATTAAAATGACAGGAAAATTGTAAACATCCATATTACTCCGCTAGCACATAACTGTGTTTTGTGCATTATAAAGCTTGCAAGGGTTAAGGCTTGGGCGAGCTGGTGCATGATTACAAAGAGGGGAACAGCGCAGCACAGACGAAACACAACAAGAAGAAAGTGACACCCACGAGCGCTGATTTACAACTGACTTTGCATGTCACATATATATGCTGACAGTCAAAAAATACAAGAAAAGCAGAAAAAAAAACACGAAAGCTCGAGATAACCCAATTGATCGTCACGCTGCGCCCGACGCCATTTGCCACAAACACGTGCTGAACTAACTGTGGGACAGGAAATTAATCTCTTTTTGCGAGTGGGACAACGAGGGTACGCTCACACATTTTTCTTTTCGGCGTTCTATTTCTGCGGCTTTAATAATTTCTCTAGTTATTTTATCTTTCTGTTTGGAAATGACCTCTGAGTTTCAATGACCTCTCAAAAAACTCAGGTCATTGCCAAACACAAAGATAAAATAACTAAAGAAATAATTGAAGCCGCAGAAATAGAGCGCCGAAAAGATAAATTTGTTAGCGTACCCTACCTGTCCCTCTCGCAGAAGGAGATTATTTTCTGTCCCTCAGTAATTCAGCAAGTGTTTGTGGCACATGGCTTCGGGGAAGCGTGACGACAGGTTTGGTTATCTCCAGCTTTCGTGCTATTTCTGCTTTTCTTGTATTTTTGACTGTTACCGTATATATGTGACAAGCCGAAAAATAAAATCAGTTGTAAGTCAGCGCTCGTGGTTGCCACTTTCTTCTTCTTGTGTTTGGTCTGTGTTGCGCTGTTCCCCTATTTGTAATCGTGCACCAACTCGCCCAAGCCTCAATCCTTGCAAGCAGATGAATAGATGAGCAGATGAGATCAATAAGTTTGCGGGGATAAATTGGTCGTAGTTGGTACTGGACCGGGATAATTGGAGACCTATGGGAGAGGCCTCTGACCTGCAGTGGGCGTAGATATGGTGATGATGATGATGACCAGTGAGGCAGTGTGCTACCTAGAGAACATGGGTGGTGCTCCTTGAACTCCCGGGGCAAGAGAAAAAATGAAAATGATGCTTAGTATACGGGCTTCCTCGGTGGGCAGGAGAGAAGGAAAGGTTGCCTGCTTGCGGAAGAGAGGAGTTACAGATGATGATTGGAAACACCCGCCGTTCCACCGAAGCCCGCCGCATCTGGGAGCTACTCTGGAATAACGGCTTCCCATAATACCACTGCCTGCTTCCCGTCACAGAGGCCGAAGAAAAATCAGCTGCTCGTCGACCGAGGCACGGGTCGGCGGGGCCTATGGGATGAGCCTCTTCTCATCGAATGGTGACCAGTCACAGCTCCCTTCCCGCGCTCCTGTACAAATAACTGTTCCATGCGGCTGCGCACGCCTTGTTAGGGCGCGTTTGCTGAGTCCCGGGCTATCGCAAAAGTTTCGCATTATGTGCTCTAATTTGTCTCTATTTTTGTTCCTCCGGAGAAACGTGCTTCATCCGCGTGCTTCATTTGAAGGGAGGGCGTACCTCGTGATATACTGAGAGAACAATCGACGCGGCCGCACGAAGCAATCTGCAGACCATCTAAACCATGTGATATCAGGTGGGTCGAGAGGTCTGGCCTCGCTGACGTGCTTTTAAGACTACTGTGTTGTGCCCAAGCTAGCTTCCCGTTTCTTTATTTGTTATACGTAAAAGCATGCGTCCGTTTTAAAGTTCTTATGTATGTGCCAGATGCTGTCGGTCCTGATTATAATTCGCCCAGTGGTCGCACTGTAACTGCACGATGCGAATAAAGCAAAGTAAGTTAATCAATCTGTTACAACATGTAGTTGGTACTCCTTACTGTGATCTGCTTCTTACTAATTCTCATGTAGGTGCAGGCTCTGGTCTTTAGTTATACGCTGGTCAAGAACACTTATACGTTGATGAAGAATTTCCAGATGGTACATGAAATAAAACATTGATTTGATTGAATGTAGGGTTTATCGCGCCAAGGAAACACGTGCGCTGAAGCGCGCCGTAATGGAGGGCTCCGGAATAATTTTGTCCACCTGGGGATCTTTAACATGCGCTGAAATCTTGTACACGCGGGCGTTTTTGCTTTTCGCCTTCAACAAAAAAGCGGCCGCCATGGCCGGGAACGAAACAAAACATCGGTGTCTGACAACATTTTTCTGTGTTGTACAGAATTGATGCTTTCCACATGTAAAACCCGAAATGAGCGCACCAGGTGAGTTACGAAAGTAAAACTCACAGCCTGGCGAAACGAACTAAAAGCACATTAAACAAAACATACGACGTTCTAGAAATTTTAGAATTGCGTAAATGATAAAGAGAAAGACGAAATGCTGCAATAAATACAGCTTACTCTTACTCGCTTGGTTAAATATTTTTTTCGTTAAGGGAAACGCTTTCGACCAAATATTTTTAAGCATTCATTTTAAAGATGAAAGAAAGTTCTTGCTTTTTGTCATCTTTAAAAAGACTCATTTATCAGTTTACTTCCCAAGAAAATTTTAAGCGATGAAAGAATCCCTTCCCAATAGACACTTATGTCACAAAACGCAAAATTCAAAATTCCCTCGTGCTGTTGAGGTATGCCATGGCAGAGTTAGGCTTAGGTATGTATCCGTTTGCTTTATAATCCTGACCTAGTTTCGTTTTATTTTAAAAAACCTGTTGTTGTTTAGCGGAGTTTTGATTATAATCTAAACCCATCCCAGTGGCTGCTATATTACCTGTCGGGATCCGATCAGATATATTCACACCTGAAGCAACCTTCAAGTGCATGTTTGGATAGGGTGTGACATATTTAAAAAAAAAGCCACAAAATAGGAGTTCTTAGCCACACTTCTGCGTTTAAACAGGTACATACGGCTGCTTTTCGGTTCAGTAACACTTGATGTTGGCTTAGTTAGTATGGAAACATATTATACGCAGAGCACTGAAGTTAACAAGACAAAGACCCATAAAGGGTGTGGGGTTCTACATTTCACACACTAGTGACTTCCCACACCGCAGCCATCCGCGCTCAGCAAACATGCCTTGCGAGCGCCGGCTGCGGACGGGTCCGTTGTTTGCGGAGACAGACAAAGGCAGGAGGCGGCGAGGGCAAAACATCAATGGCAGCATTTATTGCAAAGTGCAAATCAAATACACTGCATACAGACTAATCGTAGGCCATAACGGTAACACTGGGAGCGAGGCATTAAACAACGCTAGAGATCGAGATGGTTCGACTCACCCATGGCATACCGGAGTAGCGGAGCGCTGCGCAGTGCGAGCGCGGTTGCAGTCTCTCAGCTCGCCCGGACGCGTCCTTTGTGGCGCGTTCCCCCAGGTCAGGACCAGCGCGCCGAAACGTCCGCGCGCTACCGCATCCCCAAGACAAGAGACCGTCCCCTCGTCATGCTACGTCCCACCAGACTTCGCCTTACGGTGGCGCTAGTATCGAGGAAGAACTGGTTCTCGGGTAAGGCAGAGGGGAAAAGGGGCAACGCTTCCACCAGGGCGGAAACAAACCGTCCGGTCGCTGGCGCCCTCCCGTATGGTTCCCGTCGCGTGAGCGAGGCGCGTGTGCACGCCGGCCGCAACGGGAAGCTAGCCAGAAAAGGGGTTCGCGTGAAAGTCGCGATCCCCACATCCCTCCCTCCTAAATTCCTTGCGTACGCCGGTGAGAGCTGACTACAGGACTAGAGGCGACGAAAAGTTCGTTCGTCGATTAAATCGTTAGTCACTGCATCGTGTTGCCTACGCCGGCTTCCACTCGTGCAATGCCACCGCTGGTAGTGTACCAGCAGGCCCGGTCGTTGCCCGCTGATGTCTGCAGGCAGGTAGCTCCGGGAATAATCGCACCAGCCAACCCAAGCAAGCGTTGCTCAAGTGGCGGCATATCCGTGATGGCCCGTGGCCGCCGAGCGACCAGACTGCCGACTCTCTCAGCCAGGCTGGTGACGGCATGCCGCACCGCACCCCTTCAGCAGGCTTGGCAGCTCGCCCGGAACAGTAGACAGCAGCATAAACACGCTCCGTCACGTGGTCCAAGCCGGGGTGGCTTAGCTGCACAGAGAAACTCCCCGCACCTTCAGTGTACGGCAGAAAAATAGCTATCCGATCGCACCGCCTTTGTGGCGCGATCCTATCGACAACTGCCGAGTTGTCAGCATTGCCATCGCTCTGTTAATGTCAACAAAGCCCAATAAATAGTCCAAACCCTACAATGTATAGGGCAGAACAAACAGGCTGCAGTAGCCCTTTGATCCCATCGATCATGTGGTTCGATGTCGAATATCACAACTGCCAAGGCTTCGGCATAATTACCAGCTTGTTAGCGTCAACAAAGCACGCCAAATTGTCCTAACCCTGCAGCGTGCAGGGTAGGGAAAATACGAACTCGATTGCATCGATAACGTGACACAATCCGATGGTTCAGCTGCTAAGTTTCTCAGCAATGCAACCGCTCTGGAAATGTCCACAGAGCTAGAACCTGTTCTAACCCTATACGGTACAGGGCACAAAGAACACACACGGTCGCATCGACCGCCCGGCGCGATGCTTAACCACACAAATGCGAAAGCAGTATTTGCTCGCATCAGTAACACTTCATTCATACACATGAACGCGGAAACAGTATTTGCTCCCAACGACAGCCCTATGTTCACACACATGAACGCCGCTTGCGTAAAAATGCTGAAATACGTTTCAACACAGTGGCGCTTAGTTTACGTGAATAGAGCTTGGTCTCTCGAGCCGAACAACAGGGCTCCTGCGACGTTACAATCAGCGGGCGCAAAGTTTGCCTCGCGTAATTCTCCCCGTCAGTGGAAGAGGGATGAGGCCCCCCTTCAGTCCCGTCGCCCGCGTGGCGCGACAACAAAAACAACTACGCTGCGGAAAGCAGTTTTTCAAGCAGCGATGGGTCAAAGCAAGTCTTTCCTGAGGCGGCAGAGATTCCTTTCTCTCGCGCGAGGCGATCAACAAAAGAGGGGGAGCGCTCCATGCGCCCTCGCATTGTTCCCAAGGTCGTGCCTTCTCCGGGAGGACCGGCTGTGAAAGCCTTCGGGTCACTCACTTCGGCAAACGACCCGCATCCAAAAACACAACAAAATAAAACGGACCAAACGAAAGAAACCCTGAACGTGCCCGTACGTGCAGCCGTGAGGAGACATCTGCTTTGTTAGGGTCCTACTCGCTCGCTGCAACACAAGCAGCTTATGAGCGAACGGCGCCTACCACATTCAGCGGTATCGGAGCGCCCGTGCCAGGCTGCAATACCAGCTAGCCTTTTGCGGCACACGTGGCCCGGCCACACGGCTCCCAGAGCCTCGACTCCCGGAGTCGACAAAACTCGGACCCAAATTGCAGCTTCCGTACACACTCACTTCGGGCTGACACAACGGCGCGGGCTCCCGGCCTCGCGTGGATGCAAACTCGGAAACCCCCGTTTCCATAAACAACAACGTCCCGACAAAAATTCAGCGACCACGTGTTAACTGGCAGCGATGTCCTGCCATATACACGATTGCTGCAAACTGGGCGCTTAACAAATTAAAAACGCCGCAGCAATAAATAATTCGCCTCACTCTCAGGAAAGTTCGCCTCTGCTAATAACTCGCTCCAATCAGTTAGGCCTGAAGTCTGTTGTCTGTGCTCGGATCGTCCGACGCCAGAACAAAGAATGCTGCCGTGCCTCCTGCTCGTCTCCGCAAACAAGGCCTCACGTTGGGGCGCCAGATGTGGGGTTCTACATTTCACACACTAGTGACTTCCCACACCGCAGCCATCCGCGCTCAGCAAACATGCCTTGCGAGCGCCGGCTGCGGACGGGTCCGTTGTTTGCGGAGACAGACAAAGGCAGGAGGCGGCGAGGGCAAAACATCAATGGCAGCATTTATTGCAAAGTGCAAATCAAATACACTGCATACAGACTAATCGTAGGCCATAACGGTAACACTGGGAGCGAGGCATTAAACAACGCTAGAGATCGAGATGGTTCGACTCACCCATGGCATACCGGAGTAGCGGAGCGCTGCGCAGTGCGAGCGCGGTTGCAGTCTCTCAGCTCGCCCGGACGCGTCCTTTGTGGCGCGTTCCCCCAGGTCAGGACCAGCGCGCCGAAACGTCCGCGCGCTACCGCATCCCCAAGACAAGAGACCGTCCCCTCGTCATGCTACGTCCCACCAGACTTCGCCTTACGGTGGCGCTAGTATCGAGGAAGAACTGGTTCTCGGGTAAGGCAGAGGGGAAAAGGGGCAACGCTTCCACCAGGGCGGAAACAAACCGTCCGGTCGCTGGCGCCCTCCCGTATGGTTCCCGTCGCGTGAGCGAGGCGCGTGTGCACGCCGGCCGCAACGGGAAGCTAGCCAGAAAAGGGGTTCGCGTGACAGTCGCGATCCCCACAAGGGAAAACAGAGTAGTTGATAGGGGGACCAGCAACTCGGCTGTTAATAACAGACATGAAAGCATATATACAAATGCCACCACTTTTCACAGACCTTCACGCATGCGTCACTCATAAAAGTCAATCTCTCAGAAACTCAGCCTGTTCCGCCAGAAGCGCAGCGCACCAAAGGCTGACGCACTCGCCCCCGATGCCCGACAACTTGCAAAATGCCTCCCAGAATTTTTCGGTCACCTTTTTACGTGACTTTAGAAGAACATCATTCTTACGGAAAGTCGGAGTGAATTTGCAATGCAGTGCTACAGCCGCCTGCTTACACCGCGCAAGATGATCCTCATTAAGCCGATCATTAGGGTTTTCGGTTTCTGTTAACTGAACTACAGGCAGACGTATTCAGCCTTGAAAATTCCCACGCAGAACTTTGTTTGGAACTTTTACCCCGCAAAACAGAATTCCTGAGTATAGATGGACAGCGACTAACAAACCTGGCCGAACAACTGACACTTTAAATGGGCACCGACACCTTAACCTAAAAAAACGGCACTATCCGACTACTCGGCGTCCAGGTTAGCAGCTCCAACAGTCCCAACGCGTGGATTCGTACCCTACGCACAACCTGGCGACAGACAATGCACCTAATTTCCCGCATATCAAGCAAATTCGGGGGATAGAGCCAAAGGGCCTGTCTTAGGCTTGCGCGAGCGGTGGTGGTCGGCAGAATCACTTATGGAATACCAGCATACACTCTGTCACAAAAACATATACGGGACCTGAATGTACTGTACCGTGCAACAATCCGGACAATCACTGGGACAATCACTAGATAACTACATTGATATCCTTGAACAGGCCGCTCAACTGCCGCCACTCACCAGCATAGTGGAGGAAACGCAACTTAGGCACCAGCAACGCCTTGACCTCACACCGCCAGGCTAAGTGTCTCAGACGATGGGATCTGCAAACTAACGAAGTCGACCCTACGCTAATACCCTCTTCAATCCCACCCTGGGATCGTCTTTTGCGGGAAGGCTGCAACGCCTAACCTGTATCATTTAATATGGCACTGTACGACATTCGACAAGAGCAGAGCCGCCCTGCTTAATAAATGGCCACTGCCATCTGACGCTAACACGCACTTACAGCTACTCCGAAGTAACACATCCTTACTCGGAGCAATAGGACGATACGCACTAGAGAGTGGTCTCTACAAAGCAGTATATAGCGAACCTGACCATGTGTCTTTAGGCGGCACAGAAGAATGAAGACGCCCACGAAAGGACCTATGATCACACAATGAACTTTAGTGGTATCCCCCTTCATACCCTCTCTACTTACCTCTTCCCCCCCCTCTTCCCCCCAAAGGGTTTTGTGCCTCCTTTAAATAATTTATATTCATTCATTCATTCATTCGTTTTCTTACCGGAGGGGCGCTTGTTTGCACAAAGACTCTCTTTGCAGTGAAGCACGCTTGCAAGGTGGCAGGGCTGCAAGTTGTAGGATGGCGTGGGAACTTGGCCTGTCGTGAGCATGGCTGTCGTGAGCAGAACCAAACGAGTGCGCAGTAGCTGCCTCTACCCTTTGAGCGGAACAGTTGGGGTGGCGGAGAACAATGGCGCAGCCAGAAACGTTTTAATGCGTAGCACTCTTCGCCGAGTACCCCCATATCCAGGACCGCGGAACACCCTTCATTTCCACAAAAAGGCAGGTATCGCGGAAGTTCCACCTGTAATCGCTATAATGGCGTTGATCATTGATCGAACGAACTTTTGAAAACAAAAAAAAATTGAAAAAATAAAACAATTACGAGAATGGGAACGTTGTAACGCCCTGCATTTCCCCAATAACGCAGATTTCGGGAAATTTTCAAATGTAATCGTTATAATAACGTAAATGAAGATAACTGGTTGGACAGGATGTAGAAAAACCAAGAAAGTTTTGCTGGGAAAAAATCACACTCAAGGCAAGCGACATAAGAATGCTACAGCTTAGTAGATAGTTCTGCGAGTTCCTGCAGAATTTTTTACTGCGAAGCAGTATACCTCTACCCAGCCACGGACGTTTTCGTATCCGCGTCAGCAGAAAACTCCCAGGCTACTAATGGCGACACAAAAATATATCCAAGGCTACTACTGGCTACTGGGTACACCCAGGCTACACAAACAAATTACTGGCACCACCAGGTATCAAACTGGGCGCGAATGGAGAAGCGGAGCGAGAGCTCGTCGTCCTGCCAACTAAGCTACGCCCACACGAGAAGACGGGGAGACAGACGGTGGTTTGGATTCAACGTCTGAGGAGGCGGAGGGTGCTTTTTGGAGGCGACACATGAAACAATTCCAAGGGGGAGGCAATGAGAAAGATGACGCCATAGCCGTGCGTGCCGCCCTCCTCCTCACACTTTGAAAAGCGCTCCCCTGTGTTTTTTTTTTCTGCCGACAATGCTGCGTTCGGGATTCCCGAATCCCAGGTAACGGCTGTCAGAGCGCTTGTGCCGTCGTCCTTCTTTACTGTCATTGTCCAAGTCGCGCTCTTTTTTTCAATCATAATGCACCAATTTGCCCAACAGTTTTGTTTAAACAGTCTCTGGTGTCACTCATTGTAGAGCCACGTGTGTGAATTTCAGTGACATCGCATGTGGAATTGTTGTGGGTGTCGTTCACAGCTTCGCAGTCCAACCACCTCACAGCGTGTATTGGAGCCACTTTTTCGGCTGGTCTTGTACTCCGCCAGAAAAAGCTGAAAAGAAAGACGGCCTGCCGCGAAATAATAGCTTAGTATTTTCGTGCTTTCATCTTGGTCCTATCTATTTTCGTTTTTACAATTTTACAAGCAGTGCGTAAATAGCGTGGGCGAACTAAGGTGGAAAATCGGAATGGGCTGCCTCGCTCATAAAATTTCGGGGGGTGTTCTGAAGCAGAAACAACACCCCTCGCAACGCCCCTGGCGGAGAAAGAACGGAACGAGAGCGTCTTACCTAAGAAATAGCAATACCAGGAAGGCGCGTGCTACTAGTGGTGCATGGATCCAACCGTACAAGAACATATTTTAGAAAAATCCCTGTTAAAAGCAGCAAATGTAGTTGATATCTGAATGACCAAAGTAAGCCAACAAACGTGCAAAAAAAAGCGCAAAAAGTACAAAGCGCAAGGGAAATGGAACCCCTGAGTTAGGTCAGACGTGCACAATGCAAATGTTTTTTTAGCGGAAATGCTAAGGGTGCAAATGTTATCAGCGACATTAAAATAAAAGTTGTATTAAACATTTATATATTGCAAAAAGCGAGTGATACCAACAGCAACAGCGTCCATTTTCGCTGATGTTTTTACTAGTGCTGAAAGGTCACAGCGTTAAAATTGCCTTGAAGCGCGACTTGAAATAGTCTAACGCAATCATGAGGTTGCGCTATCAAGGTTATCTGAGTTGGATATTAATTTCTGCGGACAGCTGCAAGCTCCCTATTACGTGCTGCAGTTTTCAACCTCTTTCCTGCGCTTGTACTGAATAAAACATACTCTGCAACCGTGACGCACAATCGCTGTATTTACATACCCTTAAAGGTTACAAATTCATCCCGTTTCCAATCGGCCTTACTGACTTATTTAGAAGCAGGCAATGATTTGTAGCCACTTCTGACATTTATTCTGTTATATGCGTCGCAATGCTTATTGCAATTTATTTATTATTTATTTCAGGGGTACTGCCAGCCTTTTCTAAAAAAAACTGGGGAAGCTTGCACAGGGTTCGTACGAGCTTCAAAAGCAAAAATTCAAGGGTTTTCAAGGACCAGAAAACACATTTTCAAGGCCGCCGTCTAATGTTTTATCTGCGATTATTTACAACTTTTTCAACACAGTGCGAAATTTCGTTATTGCCCAATACCCAAGCACGTTAGTGCACATTTAGATAGGCGCTAACGGGTTCGTGAATGCTCCCCCAGTTTTATTTTTTATTTGACAGCTGGCATTTAGAGGTCTTTCTTTTTTCTTGGTGTTTTGCTGAGGCTGTTTGATTTCAAAACTTCATAATGTTGCCTGCATCTTCTGCTTTGTCAGCAAGAATATGAGCTGAAATTAAATCAGCAAGTGTTGCTGCAAGGCAGGAATAACTATGTACACGTCCACCATTTGCACGTAAAAGCAAACGCAGATGGAGCGTATGAGGCACAGCAAACATGCAATGAGCGGCCGTCCACAGACTAAATAGAACATGCAAGATAGAGAAGAGAAGCTGGCCTTCACTGGATTGTATCATGACATGGATTCTATTGAGGAATGCTGTTCACAATGTTGACTCGTAATAATGACAATCCACCAAACTCGTAATTTCATGCAATACACTGAAACTTGATTGTTACAATGTTTCTTTACATTTTTAACACCTAAAATCCACGACAAACACTATAAACTCTTGTGAAAAGATAGGGCCATTGGTTCTCTCCAGAAAAATCAAGGGTTTTTAAGGACCCTTTAAAAATTCCAGGACTTTCCAGGCCTTGAAATTGACACTTCTAAATTCAAGGGTTTTCAAGGTTTTCAAGGACCTGTGCGAACCCTGTTGCACTAAGTCGCGCAAGGCTTGGGCCATAGCGAAGCTGCAGGATTTATTTGTACGTGAGCACTGAAGGACAGATCACCACGCATTTGTACAAATTTGAAATTGCTTATTAACATGTTCTGTTCTCACTTTGCATTGTGCTAGTAGCAGCCATCGTCATAAGCATCGATATTGTCGTGTTCCTCATGACAAGCATTACATGCACGGTGGCGCTTGATGACAGCTGGCGCAGCGGCGGCGCGTGCGCGCGCGACGCATCCGCAGCGTTTCTGGACTCGCGTCGAGGCGTCATGGAGCAGGTGTTGCGCCAGCTGTGGCATTGTTGGTTGCTTGAAGCGTGAGGTACTCCTTCGAATTTTCGCCTTCTTTTTTTTTTTTTTTTTTTCTCAAGTCACTTCGCGAGGCGAGGACGCTAGGCGGTCGTCGCGAGGCACGTGCGCACGGGCACGCTGGTCATTTTCTTGTTATCTCAAATTATTTTAACGCGGTATGTGTTATGGGCCACACTTTACGGCCTGCTACAACAGCTCCGCTGTTAAAAATGCCTTAAGTAGGAGCAGACGGAACAAAGAAAAGAATGCGAAAATATACATCATACATGCGCAGATAGGATCAACATCCGCAAAGCAATCAGAACAACGGACGAAAAAAAAGTTGTGGAAGTATGTATACTATTGCCGCTAACTGTTCACTGTGTTATTATTGACTGTGTTATTAGTAGAGACCGGATTTTAGGCAAATGCCTATTCTATTCGTTGCGCCCTTATCGCACCATTTGAATACATGAGCCTGAATTGGAGGTTAAGAAGGACATTTATTGCGTTTTTATAGTGCCTATAAATGTCTATTTAATGTCTATTTTGGCGTTCGCGCCTAAAGACAGAATTAGTCGACGTGGGGGATGCCGCATATCGGTCAGTCATGCGGCACTGCAACAAGCCATAAAAACCCGGCACTACAAAAACGCCATAAGGCACCCGATTAACGTCAAGAAAAGGCAGGACCCGAATGGTGGACGAAATAATTTCAATGTCCTTCTTGTGAGTACCCGCCGCGGTGGCTCAGTGCCTAAGGCGTTACGGTGCTGAGCACGAGGACGCGGGTTCGATTACCGGCCGCGGCGGCCGCTTTTCTGATGGAGGCGAAAGCAAAAACGCCCGTGTGTTCGAGATTTCATCGCACGTTAAAGATCCCCATGTGTTCAAAATCAATCCGGAGCCCTCCATTACGGCGCGCCTCATCGCCTGTGTTGCGTCGGCGTGTTAAACCGTATAATCAATCAATCAATCAATCTTCTTGAGAGTCCGCTGCAAAAGGTCCCATAGCAACACTGCGTCATGGCACAACACAAAACAGTGATCGGTTGCCTCTGCATTGCATAAGCGCATTTTCCGACCAAGAAACGGGCATTCCCCTTTTTCCGCAGCCATGTTTTAACTCAGAGTGTGGAGGAATGAAGCTTGAAGAAACACGTTCTCGCAGTTGGCGGAACACACATACCTGTTACACGTTTTAAAACATTAATTTTATGGTGACCTAAGGAAGGCTGGCGATAAATAGGCACCGGGAATAGACTTTCAATTAGAGGGCTCGCATAGCTTTCATTGACATACCGAACTGATATTCCAAGTAATACCGCATGGTAAGAAAGTAGAAATTTTCGCACCATCCTTGAGAAATCCCGTACATGTAAGCAAAAAAGACAAATGAAAACTTGCGTGCTGCTAAAGTATAGTTAATAATAGTGAGTGGCCACTCAATTTGTAGAAGAAAAATGAGACAAAGTTTGGTGTACAAACGAACTCATGTGCCCCACACCCCCAGCCTTTAAAGGAAGAAAGAAGTCCCTGCGCAAAGGTTCTCATTGAGGACCCCGCACAAAGAGCGCAAAAACGCTATGTAAACCCTTAACTTTTGATCGCGCTGAGTGAAGCACATGAAGGATCTTCGTAGCAAGAAAGACATTGCACACTTACGCACGGGAAAACAGAGAGAGGTCTCGCCCTTTCCATGCCTGCGATGCGCGTTTAATTTAACTTGCGTGAGTGCTGACGACCAGGAAGACCCAGTGTTCCGTAATAAATGCAAATGCACGCTTTGGTATTCAAGTGGGGCTTTATCCCAAGTAATACCAGCGAATCTAGGTGGTTTCGTTCCTTATTGTCCGATCCAAAATTTCTTAGCTTTTTTTCACGTTTACATCCGCTCCACACACGTCACAGAACTGCTTAGTCACTGAAAAGGCTTCCTAGACACTTCTTTTGTCAGAACAAAAATACGCTATATCATCCCCATAAGCAAGCACCTTAACCTGGCATGATTGTAAGCAAAAACCACGGCCAAAGCAGTGGGGATTTTCAAAGGGGTGCATGGACCTGCCAAATTGAGAAACAATGATGCACCCTTCCTTCTATCGCCAACGATGGTTGAACGCGTAGCTTGGTTGTCCAAAATAAATGCCGAAGGGTCAAAGTCAAAGCCGCTGCATCAAAGGTCCAAACTTCCTGCGAGTCAAAGTCCAAATGGTGTGGGAGTAATGTCCAAACTCAGACGACAACCAAGGAATCCCTCACGACAAAGCTTCACGTTCCTCCATCGTCGTCATTAGACGGCGGTTGGCTTCCTAGTTAATGCGGACGACGTGCCACTGAATCGAGCAGGCTTCGAACAGCCTAAATGTCTCCCTCATTTCGCTCTATAAAACTACAAAAAAAAATGAAACAGGGTCCCTTTTCAAAGCGACTATTGGACTAGGAGAGCGAAACGGAAATAAACAGCGCAGAGAGAACCGGACACAACATAAGGTGGGATGCATGGAGCGAGAGAGAGAGAGGAAAAAGTTGTCCTTCAGTAGAAACGTTGTTATCGATTGCGGCCGAAAAGGAAAGTGTTCGCTTTCTTTATCGCATGTACATTCTGATCAACACTACGTTAGTTTTCCGGAACTTTTGTTTTTGTAGAGCGTATTTTTCTGGCGAGCGAGGGAAGGTGGCTGTAAATTATCCTCCCATCGTCCGAAAGAGTTTTCAACTTTTATTATGTTTTATTTTGTTTTCTGCTCGACGACCGTCCTCCAGTTTGCGTCACCCAGAGATATTTGTGAGAACCGCGTTCAAATATTCACGACCCAGGGTTCGGTTCTTGGGCTCATGCAGGGAGCCCGGGTGTCATCCAGAATGAATGGGGGTCTTCGCGAAGCAGCCGGTATGTGTCCACGTATACTGGCCCCGGTACCTCTTCCCCATCTCTCTGCGACGGTATCCGCGTGCTCTTCCTCCCCCCTTCCCGGTGCTTCCCTTAATCGCGATGGGCGGCCGTGGTGCTTCCGGCGCCGTTAACTGTGATTCATTCTTTAAACTGTCCCATGCGAGGAAGAACGAGATGGGGATATAAAACACCAGCGCGGAAATGCGGCTTGAGCGGAAGAATAACGCGCTTCGTTTCGGTCGGCGTTATTGGTGTTATTGGTCTGCACTCGGGGGGTGAAAGTTTCACGGCTTCGTAAGCGATGGGCTCTACAGCCGCATTAGAAAGAGGTAAGGCGGGTGGCATTCAGAACTTGTACTTTTTAGAGCAATATACTTCTTGGAGACAGTTTAAAGGAAATATCAGGTTTTCCTTTTACTAAGCACGGATAAAATCTGTTGTCTCAACTTCGTCCGGTTTGTAATTGTTGTCCGTTTTACATTTTCACCGGGTAACATCATCACGAAAGTGTTTACTCTTGTATGAGCGTCTTGTTGCTCCCTTTGTACGCTCGCATATTTCACTATAATTGTGTTTTGGATGCTGAAAATTGCAGTGCGTCTCTTTTGACCGTTTAACAAAAATAAAGCAGCAGGGAACAACACCCCTCCACATCCTCCCTTTTGTTGTCCAGCGGGGAAAGCGCTTTATTCCTGACTAAGTCTGTATTCAAAATTGCGAAACTGGGTTGTCCTGCCTGCACTGTACTCCGTATGTGTCCCCTGCCGACGCCTCTCTCTCGAATCCCTGCAGGTTGTTTTTTCTTACGCGGGGCAAATAACTTTGTGTGCATATGTTCAATATGGGTAGTCGCTTAGGTGTTTTCCATCATCCGCTTCACGCACTAACTCGCGTGCGTGTTGGCCCCCTCGCTGCAGCTGAGTGTATCCAGGTCTGTTTTTTCTGCCCAGCCTGCCCTTTCGCCTGAAGAAAACGGCTGACAACTGCACAGTGGCCTCGGGATAACGCCCGTGCTTCTAATCAACGCCGCTGCCGTCTCAGCCGTTTGTATCGTGGCTCGGGGCCTTTCCTGAAGTCCTGACATCGGCGCCGCAGTAGCTCGGGCGTACCGAAACTGGGTCAGCCAGATTCGGCCTTGTGCTCGACCGTATATCGGGTTAAGAAGGAGGCAATGAGTGGGTGGCGACGCCGACTCCGGCTGCATTGTCACGAGAGAGCGATGAATCCAGGAAGAAAACCGATAAATTCGAGCTGCAGATGAGCCGTTTTCATTCGAGTCGGGGTGCCAATGTTACAAAGACGCTGCCGAACAATCACCTTGAGATGCAGGGACAGCCCATTTGTTCATAATACTAAAAAAAACAGGTTAGTAAAAAGGCGCTTTGATATTGGGAGAAGATAACAGAGCCAGGGTTTGTTCGAAATATTCTAGATAACAGTTATAAAGCGTGGGAAGGGTCAGAGTCGTTAAACAAAACATTTTTAATGTTTCGTATTTGTACTATTATTCCTTTAATCTTGTTCCTATTTTTCTTTCATTGTTTGCGTTGGATCGGGGTAAGAAAAAGTGGGTTAGGAATTGCTTTTGAAGTGACACCAGCGCCATTTGTTTCTAACCGTTAAAATCCAAAGCGAAATAACTTCCTTTTTATTCTAATAGTAACCAGAAGAGCTTCCAATAAAATTGACGCGGATTCTGCTATACGGCCAGGTTAGCCTGAAACGAGAGAACTATATACGCAATACTGCGCCCGAACAAGCGTTGCTAGTGGCACGGTTAGGGAATAAGGAATTCACGCAGCAACGGTTGTGGTTTGGTCACCGTCGCTCTAGAACAGCTCATTGTGCTGATTTTTTCTACCGGGGCGCGTTGCTGACAGCTCTTGTCGATTTTTGCGCTGACTAATGAATTTAGTTCTCCCTTAGAAAATAATTGAGTGCCCGGTGACGAGAAAATATGGGGGTTTCTGAGAGCTTCCTAAGGTTCCGAAAGTGAAACCCTGTAATAGAAAAAGACCCGTGTGTTCTTATTTCACGGGTCAGTTTTCTTTGCACTAAAGCAGTGCGAGAGAAATGTGGTTGAGCCACACATGCTACCGTAACGATTTCCTTTAGAATGATCATAATATGTGGTGCGGGTAATGGGTGTACGTACATATACTCACCAACTGCTTATCCACCTACGTATGTATAAATACACACACGAACACACGCACAGACACGCTCTCACACACCCATGCACACACGAACACTAAATATGAACACGCGCACATGCACACCGGCAGGACCTTCACACAACGCACGCACGCGCGCCTCATGTAGACTCTCATCTGTGCGGTACTTCACTAGAAACCGGGCCCAGGAAGGAATCTAACAATTCCTACAACCCTGTGATCAGTCGTAGGATCCACATATCTCCGCAGTTGGTGAAGGTGGGTATACACCTCAAGTGTTATGGTCAATTACTCCGCATGTAGGCTCACTCTAAATTAACCTCGAGTTAGCGGTGTTTGCATACCCTTTTCAAATCTACGGAGCTACCTGCTTGTCGTCGATTAGTACGTTTATTGTTTATGATACGGAACTGGTAAGTTCTAATATTTCGAATGAATAGCCGCGGATGTGTTGACGAGAGGGGAATATGTAATTCAGAGCATCCATGGAAATGACGGTTATGTACCACCGATGAGCCAAGCCTAGTAACTTCTGTACAGCTAAAAAGAGACCTTACCGTGAGACCACTCCCATCTAATCTGATACGCTGTCAAAGTAAGGTCGGAGATTCTGTAGTGGAACGGCTTTGACGTATGTCAACTAGGCGAATGGTCGACCCGCTGGCAGGCAGCCGGTGTCGATGCAAAGGTCAGGGGAAAATATAGTTGAAGAACGCCCCTCGCACACTACTCTTCATCGTCGCCGTTTTCTTTTTGTCTGTGTTTTTCTCCGCTAGCCAGTGAGGTCGACGTGATAGCCGGCACCCTTAAGCTCATTTTACTGCAGCGCGCCGTTCCAACCTGATCGCCGGCAGTACACTCCCACGGGATCAAGGAACTTACCTCGACACGAGAAAACGGAACATCGTCTCGGAGTACATTGTATTCACATCCCTTGCCATCTCTCTTCGCGCAGTTCTTGAACCGCCGTCTAAAGCTATTAGAGCGTTTTAGCACTCCGTGTGTTCCGTGTTGTACGTGGTTACCGTGTTGACAGGGACCCGCCTCGGCACTTCCGCATTCGTCGAGGTAGGCGGAATAGTTCCACGGGCCTGCCCTCTCCTTGTCCGTGCATTCGTCATGGTGGGGTGCGCCTCCTCGCCCTTCCGCGAGCGCAGGCGCAGTCGGTCAACACGGTAACCACGTAAACGGCGGAACAGACGGATTCCTAATACCCTATTATCGCGAGAAAAATCCGCCGTGATCCCGCTTCCCGCTTCCTATCACGGCGGATTTTTTCTCCACATTGATTTCTTTATTCCTGTATCATACAAAATTGGCAATGACCTCATTCGACGCTATAAAGCACCTTCAAGTAGCCGAATAGCACTGGCAATAAAGGACTGCATCTTTTAAGTTATATATATATATATATATATATATATATATATATATATATATATATATATATATATATATATATATATATATATATATATATATATATATATATATAAATATATATATATATATATATATATATATATATATATATATATATATATATATATATATATATATATATATATATATATACAGAAAGATAGGTCGGCAGTCTACAATGCCAAAGGAGGCATAGGGGTGTGGTTAGGCTCTTTTCTTTTTCACTACGGTTAATTAAGTAAACATTTTTTTAAAATATACAGAAGAAAGAAAAAAAGAAAAAAGAAAAACACGCGCCCACTCTGGGCGCGTGTTTTTCTTTCTTTCTTTCTTCTGTATATTTAAAAAAAATGTTTAATTAATTAACCGTAGTGAAAAAGAAAAGAGCCTAACCACACCCCTATGCCTCCTTTGGCATTGTAGACTGCCGACCTATCTTTCTGTATTTCCTCAACGAGCCCCTCATTTCCTTACAATATATATATATATATATATATATATATATATATATATATATATATATATATATATATATATATATATATATATATATATATATATATATATATATATATATATATATATATATATATATATATATATATATCAAAGTTGCAGTCCTTATTGCCAGTGCTGTTTGGCGTTTTAACAGTGCTTTATAGTGCCGAATGAGGTATGATTGCATTTTTTTTCAGGAATAAATAATTGAAAATTCAAGTCAAGAAAAAATGCGCCGTTTTTTCCGCTTCCGGAAAAAACGGCGCATTTTTTCTCGACTTGAATTTTCAATTATTTATTCCTGAAAAAAAATGCAATCATACCTCATTCGGCACTATAAAGCACTGTTAAAACGCCAAACAGCACTGGCAATAAGGACTGCAACTTTGATATGTGTCCTTACGGAATCCCTCGTCCCGTACGTCTCTATATATATATATATATAGTTCATAAAAGTGCCTTTTTCATGCTGTCGACGTTGAGCGACATATTTCCACGATCTTTTCTCTGGCGTTTGCACACATGCCAAGATACCAGTGCGAGGGCTTAGAACCAACACTCACATTGTGTGCATAAATGTCTGCTTAGTTCACCACGGGGCGTGGTTGTGCCTGAACCCATGAGGAACGAAAACAAAAGTCCCCGCTATATAGAAATGGGCTCAATTTGAATTAGGCTCTTTTAAGGGTTATACAAAAGAGGGAAGAAGATCCCTGAACACCAATTGGAAAGTTCCCGAGTTCGAAATCAGCAGCCGCTCGGCTCGCAAATTCAGGGTGTGGCCTTTTTCAACGCTGCGTGAATACACAGGACGGCCACGGGCAATGTGGGCTTAGCGGGACCCGCATTAAGGTGCATTAAGAATTCTGTGCCCCTAAGCGGCTTGGGTGGTCGTGTTTGTCTTTGGACCAGTCCTAAGGCTTACTTAATCAGGCAAGCGAAAATACGGGGGAGCGTTTTGTGTGCAGTGCCGGAGAAAGCACGGCAAATGGCTCGAACGTGACCTTTGGTAGTTTGTTTTCCTTCCATTCCATGTTTCCCTGCTGTACTGCTTGCCTTGAAAAGAGGCTTATTCGCTTGTATTTCTATGAATACATTTTTCAGTCGTTCCTTAGCGCCATGCTCTTTTTACATCATGTGATGTTTATGTTATGTGTTTGTGTGAGATAGAGGGGGGGCAGGGGGAGGGAAGTGGGGGAACGGAAGGAAAATAGCTAGGGAGGGAGGGAGGGAGGGAGGGGGGGAAGGAAGGAGTAAACATTTATTAGAGAGGAATTCATTTCGTAAGCTTGCTCTCACTTGAGCAGAAGTTATATTAGGTGAACATTTCGGAGAAACATCACTCGTGGAACAAGTTCCTTTCAAAGCAAAAATAATAAACCACAAAAATTCTCACAAAGCTGCATACGTTTCTGGAAATGGCTGCAAAGTAAAAGCCGCGATAGCTATTTCACAAATCTTAATAGTACTAATCTCTTGATTCTATAATCTGACGCATTATGTCAGGGACTGAAAAGAGGCAGAGCGCTTGGGTCAGGCAATACTCGCTGCTGTTGTAGCACATATAGACGCAAACTGTTCGCTGCTGCACTTTTCACGAGACGTGATCGGGTCCCGTTCTATGACGACAAAAGAGTATCCCCAGGGTTTGCCCTGTCAAAAGCGTAATGGCTCGCGTCGCCTCTCCGGGCAGTGAGACTCGGAAGGAAGAAACAAAGCGGCTGCTCGAGCAGCTGGAGACGCGCATGTAATGCGCGTTTCCCTGGCACCGGAATAGGTAGACCGCAAAGCTGCGGCAGCCCTTCATGTGACGCATCGCAATCTGGGCAAAGTAAGCTTTGTTTTTCGAATGCGTTGTCGGTTTAATGTTCTTACTATTACAGTCTCAGGATATTCTTGACCGTAACGTAAACATCCTGTGCCCCCAAAAATATCCGAACAAGCCTCACTAGTCACTTCTATTCTTCTATAGGAACTTTATGTTTATGGGCATGCTATCATAGGAACTTAAATATACAGAATAAAAACAAAATTAAACAGTTGAACCTCGTTATAAGGATGTGCACTAGCCATGTGTAGGAACAATGAAGTGAGGCGTGTTCAAAAACTGGCGTAAACAACATTTCATGTGCTGACAATATGATAAGACTTGGGTTAGAGCCTGAAAGATTCCTTGAGAAAGGAACTTTACCATGTCTTCCTAAAGAAAGTTGAGAAAAATGTGAAAGATTCGTCCAGTCCGTGGAAAGGGCGTCTAATCGATCGTCAAAGCTTCAAAAAGACAAATCGCAAACGAAAAACAAACCCGAGCGACAATTTTTCGCGCACTAAGTAAACGCATCTACGAACAATCAAAATGTACGCCTGTACGCGGTTTATGAGATGAATTTCACGGGTGGAAAAACTGCGCGTGAGTGACAAGACAACAAGGAAGGCATAGGCAATAAGGAAGGGACAGGACGGGCGCAGTCCTGCGCGCGTCCTGTCCCTTCCTTATTGCCTATGCCTTCCTTGTTGTCTTGTCACTCACGCGCAGTTTTTCCACCCGTGAAATGCAGTACCAATTAGCCCAACAAAAGGCTGTACTATGAGATGAATGCTTTCTATTGCAGTCCTTCTTCATGACGGATGCGTGCATTGTGCTATATAGAACCGTTCCTTTTTAGCGATTTTTGAGTACCTATTTTGACACAATGGACGCCTGGTTTCACGCACGCGCCGTTTGTCCAGAGACCTTATCAGAGCTTTTCAGTCGACCAACCGGTCTATGGGGAAGTGCACTAGTTTTTGACAGGATACCATAGGTCCCACTAAGAAAGATTTCGTTATAACAAACCTTTTGCGGAGAGCAGTAGCAGGGATGTTTCTGATGCGCCGGATCAATCTCAGTTCAAAAGTAAGGAATAATCCGGAGAGTTTATGTTAACCAAATCTCTGGATGTAGGCGCGGGGTTAAACTTGCGGGTAAAGCTACCTAGATGGTTATATCCTTCCAGTTGTGAGCATTAAGAGTGCCGTTTTAACGTTCTTTTAACATTTAACGTTTTAACTTGCGACCTCGAACCTTTCTCATCTAATACGTTTCGCGACGTGTTAGCACAATCTGTTACGGCTTCTGATAAAAATATCTACAAGTGATGCATTACGTTTTATATTTTCTTGTAATGTGAAAAAGCAAAGAAGAAATAAAAGAGGATCGTCCAGTGCGCGGAGGTGCAGGCAGAACGCGACCTCGCAATCTCTTCTCAGCTGCCCCTCATTCATTTTTGGTCGTTCTCTCTCTGTATAGCCTGCCTCATAAATATCCGCCTCTGTTTGCCCACAGTGTTTTATTATGGCTGGCCTAGATACTTCTCGTTGGTCTCCCAAGAACCAGGCACAGTTTGTATTTGCTACCGCATATTAAACCATTCGAAAAGAGAGACAAGCAAGCCACCACAAGAAAATGAAACGGTCTCTACAAGCTGCGAATGCAACATTAGCCCTCATTCACAAAGCCGTCGCCTTCTCCGTCATGGCACCGTCACGTCAAGAAATCGCGACGGAGGCATAAACGGAGTAGCGTTCGTACTGGAGCTCTCCGTCTGAGTACAGGGTCGTCTGCCTAGTGATCAGTTTAGCCTAGAATGGAGTTTGCGTAATCTGAGAAAAAAAGAAAATGGCTTAGATTTTACGTGTGCTTTTTTGGCTAAATGTAGCCGTAAAAATTTGTTTTCTGATTGGCTGGTATACCACGGGGCGTGGTTACGCCACGTTGACGGAACGGAAACGTAGAGCTCAGCCTCCCGTCACCGTCGCAACGGTTTTGGCGAGAAATCGTCCGAGAAACCGTCGCCCATGACGGAAGACGGTGACGTGACGGTGACGTGACGGGGTGAAAAATGGCTGTGTGAACGAAGGCTTACCCGTCTCTCCCGTCGCGGCGGTCTATAGCGGCACAAGATTGTTTTCTAGTTTTTATTGCACGAAATTCAGTGGGTAAATGCACATGGATGATGAATAAGGAGATACTTATCGAGATAAATTAACACAGAGCTGCATCCTGTTACAGGCGTAAGTTGTCGTAAGTGTCACTCTGAATTTTTGTAGAGCAGATTTTAGGAAGCAACACTTTTGTTTAGCCTCAGACTTTCAAATTTGTGGCTATCTTATGGTTGTTAAAGCTCATGTGAGACCTAGTGGCTGTGATGGCTGACTTAGCAACATGTGTGAATTTGGACAAAGACAACCTGCAATTAAAACAAAAACAGAAGACGCCACAAATGGTAAACTTATTAAAAAACAGTCTTGAAGTATTTCCTACACACAATCAAAATAAATGCTGCAATCGGAACTACGAATGAACCTTTTGGGGCGCAGTTCTGACTTCGGTGACATGATTATTTTTTTTCTGCGCACAGAGATCGCACTAGAACAACAATCCTCTCATGACTCATTGAAAACAGCTCCGCGGCGTTCCTCCCTCACGCTTCTCCATCAAACCTAACACTCGGAGCACAGGGGTGGGGTCCCGCAGGGATTCTAGCGGAAATGTGCCTGCGCCCGGAACAGGTCCGGGCTGTGACGGAAGCAATGTCTTAACAGAATTATTACGTCTGTATACACGCGCACACATGGAGGCGCTCGCTTTCATCGATTCATGTTTCGAGACAACTGAGTGACTGCTGTGCCAGGCAGCAGTAACCGACTGCGTAAGAGGCTGACATTGCGTTTGGACGTTTCCCACTTCCCGCGTGGTAGGGGTGGTGATTCGGTTACGAATACAACGTTGATGAAATAAACTGTTCATTGCACGTGGAATGTTTTGTTTTTTCAGTCCTTTCGCATTCGCTATATGAACCGCGAATAAGAAGTGCTTCCGCAAATACTGACGGAAGAATTAGGTTCATATAGATGTCTTATATAAGGGCCTTCATTTGCATCGTGATAAAGACATAAATGATTTCCTACCAAACTATCATGATCGACTTTGTACGCATAAGGATTTCGACGCTTGAGCAGAATGAGGGAAACGAGCCCGAAGAATATAAGCGGAAAATCAGAAACTGGAGCAAGGGAACGAAGAGGAAAAGAAATTATTTAGAAAAACTACCTTAATAATAGTCAATCACACTCACGAAACGATATGTAACACCCTGTGAATTAGTCTTTAAAAAGTTGGGGTCATTCTTGCTAGCAACGTGAGCAGTTCGACTGTTCCTCATTACTAGCTCACACGCGCTGAATGAATAACTAGACAATTATGAACCCAACCCTAAGAGTGGGTTCATGGCATACACAACGCAAAGAAACTGCGGTCCTCAAACTCGCCGTTATGTTGACGACCGTTCAGGGTAAGGGGCGTTGCATTCACGGAAATGAGGACAAAGAAAAATTCTGAATGAATACCGATAAATATATCAGCTGATTTGGGGATGGGTTTATGGCGTACACGATACAGAGGAACTTCGGTCCTCAAAGTCGTCTTTAATTTAACGACCGTTCAGGATAAGGGATGTTGCATTGACGTAAATGATAAATAAAACTTCTGAATGAATAGCGATAACTATATTAGCTCATTGTAAAGGCAGAAAACGAATATTGGGAGGTGCTTAAAGAACTGATATTATAATGAAGTTGTCAAGGGGGAGTCGATCATTTCCGCGTAGTACTCTTCTCCGTCCCGCAGGTTGATTAGTGACCTGTAAAGCGTGCTTCACCTTTTGAGCTCTCTTGATGTGACGAAGCCAAACTATAATTTATACGCTCTGGTAATTTTGAAAGTGAAGGTAATTTGTTCTCGTCGTTTGTGAGCAGAAGATTGCAAGCATATGTGGAAGAAATAAAAACAATGTGAAAGGCAGCAAAAAACAAACAAAGAAAGGATGTAAGAAAAAAGATAGTCGTTCTGCGAAGTGAACGCGTATGTCGTGTGAGTGTACTTCCTCTCATTTCTGCTATCATCGTTCATATAATTTTTTATATTTTACCTCAATGGTTAGCGGCTCGTTTGTGTACCTGTTCTTCTTAGTTAATGCCCACTTTAAGTTAGCATACTTACGTGTATTATTTAACTGTAACTACTGAGAGCTTACTTCGTTTTTGGCGCTATGCCAACTATTATCGTCGAACTCCATACACCCGTCATGCGAATCTCTCATGTTATTGTGTATAAGCTCTCGCATAAAATTGAAAGTCGTTTAACTAGGTCGAATTCGAATGGTTACGATCACGCAGGGGGAGGGCAGATTGTTATACAAGACAGTAGACGATGTGCTTCGAAAGATCTCGCGTGTACCGCCACCCAGCAATTAACCTAAATGTTCGCTATCCACACGTTTCCTTCTTCGAGCGGAATTCTTTCCGTGTATGACCTTGATTGAAAGGGTCCATACTCCGACAGAAGGACGTTGCCTGGCTGATCTCTTACTTGGACGCCACGGAGTGTCTGAAACAGCGGCATGGTAATTTCCCAATCGCGTGGGCTCCTGATTGACAGGGCTCGCACCTACGCGAAACAAGTCTTAAGATTGAGAAACTGCACTCGCGCACGCGCAAAAGACATGGGGAAAGCTTGCAAAACTAAGAAGTTACACGGAGCACCAAGACACTTTTGTTCACGCACCGTTCATTCCCTTTTTGAGTACACAACCGTAGTAGATCACCAATTTTTATACTAAACGCACTGAATTTAGCATTCTATATTACGGGCAGGATGCTGTAAATCACCCGTGTATATGACGTCAGGTGCGTGCTAAGGTATCCCACGTTTTTTTTTGCAATGGTTAAGGCTTCGCCGAGGTGGTGCATAATTACAAAGAGAGGAACAGCGCAACGCAGACGAAACACAACAAGAAAGTGACAAGCACGACCGCTGACTTACAGCTGAATGTTTATTTTTCGTCATGTCATTTATGTGCTGAGAATCAAAATTTTCTGCTTTCTTGTATTTTCGACTGTCAGCGCATATATGTGACATACCAAAAAAATAAAATTCAGTTATAAGTCAGTGCTCGTGATTGACACTTTCTTGTTGTGTTTCACCTGTGTTGCGCTGTTACCCCTCCACGTTTCTCAAAATATTCTGGAGCCCTGGATACCGAAGGGTATGGTTGACAAGCCGCAACTATGGCGCAATAAACCTGATATTCCACTAGCTAGCCCTTCATCGGCTTGAGAATTCGTGCCAGTCAAGGAGACGAGTAACAAAGAAAAAAAAAATACTGACATGCAGAAAACTAGCGTCCCTTTGTCTAACAGAACGAATGGCTAAAACGCTCAGCTTTCTGGTGAAGAATTTCTTCGCTTTCGTTCGGGTTGTACGGGTTCACCGAGTTTCCGTGACTCGGCGGTCACCATCAATGAGACCAAAAAGTTCCGATTTAAATTCAGATTCCTTCGTACGTTTCGACATGGCGTGATCGGGCAGACGTCGGTTTCATAACGCGAAGGACCGAGGTTCGATTCCAACCACGGGAAGCGTTTTTTTTTGGGGGTGGCGCTTGATGTACCTTCGCTTATCATCATCATCGTTTTCCGAAACCGGTGGTGTAAAGTTGGTTTTGCTGCAGTGAGTTTTTGGAACACGACTGTCGCCATCAATGAGGCATAGAAGTCTTCGCTTTAAAAAGACTTCTCAGTCCATCGTTTGCTTTTGTTTGTCTTGACATGCACCCCTGGAGCGGAGCTCACGTCTGGAACGGAGCTCATGGAGCTCACGGAGCTCACTGAGCTCACGGAGCTCACGTTTGGAACGGAGCTCACGGAGCTCACGCCGACTGGAAAGAATAGTGTTCGCAACCAGTGTATGGCACGCGCATTCAAGTAATGATCTGCGGAAGGAGCCAAGCGTGAACTTCGTAGGATTTAACCTCGGATACCTTCTCTATGGTAGATAACTCGCCTTGATTCGTATTTTGCACTATAGTGATCCTTCTTTGTGTCCTCCGCCCATGGCTTCATTTTTTTTTTCATTGTTGGGGTCGGCCATGGTGTTAATGCAAAATAGGTGTATAAAGTGTAGCCCGCTAATTTTCGTAAAGTGGTGCTGTATTGGAGAGCTTTGAGTTAAGTTCGACTGCCTACGACTCTAATCTGCACCGAAAGCGCTCACACGCTGGGCTGGCGTCTGTGTTGATATCCTCAGTAGACCTCCAATCGATACTGCATTATACTTTTCAACTTGGGTTGTGCATAAATAAGACGCGGCAAAAGCACGTAGTCGTAGAAAGAAGCGGCGAAGAAGTAACAGTCAGCTAATCGCTTTGTCTTTGTCTCGCTTTTCGGCTTTCCTTATTAATGCACAGTGCGATTAGTGTGGGAAGCTGAGGACGTGGCAATTATATCTCGACAGGAAGGATCCTCGCTATGTTCTCGTCTCTTTGAAGCCTAACATTGTTATTTGTCCCACTCTCACACTCCCAACTACACACGCCCGTCGGTTTTGCCAATAAAGCATAAGGAAATAAAATGGCGTTGTGGGACCCAAAATATTGACACTTTACTTGGACGAATTCTGTTGTCAGAAGCTTCGTGACCAGTAGGTGTTATTGCGTGCAGCCGCAGTTTCCGGAAAGAAAATTTTAAATACACTGCGCAGTGGCTACTTAATTCAAGTAGGCGAGCTTTATAGAGGTGAAAATTATGAGCTGCCAACGAAAACGCAGAAAATGGCGGGCCTTGTGTTTCTTCGTTAGTGGTTTTAAAACCTGATATCTCCATGTTTTATAAAACCCGCTGTGAGGTACAGAAAACCGTGAGAATATATCGAGCATGCGCGAAATCCTGGATGCAGGCGTACAAACGCTCTCGCAGTAAAGCACGCACAAACGCTGAGCAAAGAATGCAAACACAACACTCTTACAGAATTAAGAGTACGTTCAAAGTTCACGGGAATCATTTCTAACCAAAGTCGGGAATAAGAGACATGAATTCCCTTGCATAGCCCGTGTCGCCGCACCCACTGAGTGCCGTGGTCTGTGAACATCGCTCAGTTTCAGACGTGCGTCAATACGAGACGCAAAATTATATTTATGGAGAGCCATGATGAAGCGAATCGAGTACATACCCAGTGTTACTGTTTGAAGTGGAAAGCGCGACGGAAGTACGTCTGGCCGCGGGGTACCTTTAAAACAAAAAAGGAGTAGCCGTCCAGTAAAAAAAGAACGTCCTTGACATTTTGCACCCCCCCATGAAAGCCTTGTTCACAATGAATACATCACCAGAAGTGGTTTGTTTAAGTTTGCGTGAGTAACCCTCACAATGAGCGCGCGTAGGTCGAGTTTAGATTTCCGTCGAGTACCTGTTTGATGTCCTCGCGGGCACTGCAAGTCTGACAGAGGAGGACACTGGGCGCGTCCTGTAGAAGTAGCAGTCGTTCGGGGTAGTGAAGTTCAGGCGTATGCGTCCTATGATAACATCATCATGCTCGCAATACCATATATCTCCGCATTGATGGAAAGGTGTCTTAAGTGGGATACGTATATTAACTGCAGCCTTTGCAAGAAGAAAGAATATTTAGGCAAGAGCATCTGCATCAAGAGCATGTACATACATGAACAAATGAAAAGCGAACATAAAAATATGAATGAGAAAATGCAAAATTGAAGAATATAATTCCTGGACACCACATAATGGCGTGGTTGTGGTATCGTTGAGATACCACAATTGTAAACTGTCAAGGTTATGAAGACCTGATTCAATTTGACTTGCGTAGAAAGAAATCGCGCTATTTGCGTGCTCCCGCTTATATTTGCGCGTTCGAATTTCATGTGTCTGTGACTGTGCGTTAAACCAATTATGCCGAAATAATCGGCATGGCTGATATAATACGTGAAAAATATAAAAAAGGCCTAATGCTTAGAACAAGGGGAAACGAAGAAACCTGCAACCTGTAAGTGACGCGCGTAAGATAAATGAAGGCTTGTTGTGCCTGTCCCAGACAGAAGAGTTTGTTGCGTCTTGTTGTTGCGGCAAGAAACTCGAGGGGATAGTGCAGGAGTCCAGAGAAAAATGCTTCCTGCGCAAGAATTGGCAGTGATGGAGCGCTCCGCATTAGTCTGTAAGCGACTCTTGTTCCATGTATATAGGGCACGCTTTTCAGAGAAGCATTGCGTAAACAAGGAAGAGTAAAAATTTCTGACGTAGTGGAGAGAAGGAAGGCAGACGCAGAGCTGCGGTAGCGACCACTCAACCCGCCTTTGGGGCTAGTGCGTGTATGCAGTTCTCCATAAAAAAATGAAGACAGACGCCACCTCCGATTACTGCCTTTATATGCAATGCAACCTTTATTTCGGGAGAATGACCCGCTTTCATATGATAATCATCCGAAGAAAAAGCTCCCCGGGTTTCACTGGAAAGATCATGTTCCCCGAGCAGTAAGCAGTTTGAGTGTGCTGGTTGTGGGAGGGAGTGTATTCTTTGTAGTATATTAACGTTTGCTTCAGTGATACGAAAATTCTCTCCATCGGAGTCATTTACAGTCTCTATATATCCAGAGAAAGGGCAAGAAGCAACAACCCCCAAAGGCAAATAGAATTACAAAAAAAAAGTTTCTTTTTCTGCGGCGGAAAGGCGTCCCATGAACACACAAAAACTACAGTGCGAAGTTGGGTTAGCTGCAAATGCATACAGAGAAAAAGAACTCCAAAATTTGGCCACTGCGCTTGTTGCCGCTCCTTTCCTGGTCTCGTATTGGCGCCGTTGTTCCAGCTATGTGTCAACGAGAAGATATCAGCGCTACGAAGTTTTGCTAACGATAGCCGAGATGTGTATTAGGCTATACATCCGTCCGTTTTAACCAAAAGGTTTGCTCATTCACGTCCTCTCCTATCCAGACATCATCGAAAGTGGAGAACAAAGTTGCTGGGCGGGCATGAATACGGTGTCTGATAGGTACATTTTTCCATAGCCCGTTGATCGTCTTTCCTCGACGAATAGAACAAAAAAAAATACATGAAAAGGAACCAACGGAATCAAAATTTGGAGCCCCGGCGCTCCTTCCTTGGCTGTTTGGCGAGGCAGTTTCAAGTGTCGAGAAATCATGGTGATGTCGTGAAGAATGCTGTACGTCAAAGATGATAGCCAAAGTAAACAAAAAAGCACGTTTGAATTCAAGGATGACTGGGACATTCTCATAAGGAGATGACCGGACTGTTTTAATTAAACGTCATGTTTTCCAGATTCCTGAAACTGGAAGTCTGTTTATACCCTGTCGCGGAGGGATAAACGTTGGTGACCTGTAGTCTATTATTATGTTGGAAATAAATGCGAAACTCCCCGCGGCTATGCCTAATCTTCACCTTCGTTTCACATGACTTTTGTTTTTACATATTTAATGCGTATTCGTGCACCGCTCAACATTAAAAGGCTTATTTCCAGGAAAACCTACTTTTCCTCTTTTTTGCCTCCGGTTTTTAGGATGATGCGGCTGGCGAACACGCAGTACCTTCTGCTGGTACTCCCGTTCTTCAATCGACAGTACCGTCTTTTCCGCCTATTGCATGCCATGGTCTGTGTCCAGGAACCTTGCACAGAACCGGCATGCACGGCGCAGTGGCAGGGGTGAGTGGAAATGACATCGATCTGACGTGGCTTTGGCATCGGCCGTCTATCGGCTGAAAGCTAAAACATGAGAATGAGGTGGCCGAAATGGCGGATGAGTAATTCACGGCGAGAGAAGTACGGAAATGTAAAGGAACGGCGAAGTACCTCTTGGGAGAGTTATATCCACCATACAAAGAAGTTGTAAGGAATGAATCATCCCGGCATGCGGTCCTCGGAGTTGACATACTTGTATGCGCAGAGAAAAGAAGGCTGTAGGGCAAAAAGGGAAATTGCGGTAGGCCTGCGGCCTTGAGAGGGGAGCAGGAATGGGTATATGTCGCTGATTGAATTTTTACCGTTTTCTTCTTTTGACTTACTGCTTTCCGCATTTAAGGAGGTGCTTCTTATCTAAAGAACGGAAATTCCTCCCCGTTACTTTATAAAACAAGAAAAAACACAATTCAGAGGGAGAAAGAAAATTGTTACTTGACAAATAATAAGAAAGGTCAACAGGCAGACAGAAAGAAATCTACGGAAATTCAGAGAATGGTCTACTACTTCGAAGCATTCTTGTGCCATTAGAGTGCGAGCCCTTCGCAGCCAAATATGGCTATGAGTAGTGAAAGACGTTGGATTACTTTGTTCTTTTTGAGTTTTTTTTTTTTTTTTTTTTTTTTTGCGAGCTGATATTGGAACGACGGCGCCACCTGGGCAAAACGAAACGATGGCAAAACGAAACGCACGATGGTGATTCGCGGTAGGAAGGAGCAAAATGAAGTAGCAGACGATCAGAAAACCGCTTTTGTCAATAATTTATCATGCCCACAAATGGTTACATAAAAGCTCATGCAAATCATAATGAAGTATTTCCGTTGTTAATCGTTGTCAGTACCAGTCATCTGGTTTCACATCGCCTGTCGTCTGCTGTTTCAGGTTACCCCACTTTCCGAAATAAGGCGCACGATTCTTTGTTCGCGTTTGTTACTTTGTTCTCGCTTTACTTTCCTTATTTTCTGCGTGCGTGTCTGTGCTTGTGACATGGTGTCATGAGATATTCACTGCAGGTTAATAGACTGGGTATTCGTCTGCTCACCTGCAGACTAATTTCCTGCTTAATCAAGTAAACCTAATTGACTTCTTCTGAGTCGGCCTGATGATTTTTACTCCTAAACATGTTCAATCCTCTCCCCCGCTCTCGTATGAGGTTTTCCCTTCACGGAAGTGTCACCGTCAGGTCCTGCTACTCTGTGCAGTGCCGTTAAAGTTAAGAACTCTTTAGAGTTCCAGCGTTGACAATGCATATGGGGAACTTGATAATGAATAACAGATAGTGTTCTTGAAAGCAGTTGTCTGCTCTCTTCCCGTGGCAGAAGAGTACGCAGGAGAGTGTTTATTCGCTGTTGAACGACAAGGCGGCTACACTCAATGGGTGGTACCTTGCTAGCAGTGCAAATTGAGTAGGGCACGGCAATTGAGATGCGGCTCACACTTTTTAAGCGCTGCCTCATTAGCGGAAGTGATTGACCACGCTTCTGCTGTAGCATCCATAACGATGGCGAGCAGCGAAGGTCAGTCCGACTTACCATGAGCGCATACCCATTTAATGGCGGTAAAATGATTATAAGCTGGTGTTAGGAATGCCTTCGTATAGCTCGGACCGTGGGTTCACCCCAGATGGCGGGCAGCCAGTTCCTTTGTGAAGCCACGCGAATGCTTCTGGGAGGGTGCCTTAATTGTGTGCCACTTAACGCCCTTCTCTCTCACTGCGGTGGGCCAACGACGACAGCGCCGGGGCTGTTGTCGCTTTTGTTCGCTTACAATGCCCTGCGTCTCGCTTAGGGGAAAATAAACCAACCGTAACCATAATACATACGGTGCCATTCTATTACCGACCACATTTAATTTGTTCGGCACGGATGCCCCTTTTTGTACGCCCCGTTTAAATCTGTCATTATTTTTTCTCTGATTTTTGAACTTCCCTTGGGAGCTTCAATGTCGTTTAAGTCCAATATCTTGCGTTTGTCGGTTTTTGCCCTCGCCACTGGCTTCTTCCTTCTATTGGGGGTGGTGTTTGCGTTGAGATGCATCATGCTGCTCATCATCCGTCACGACCTTGCAACGGGTGGATCACTTTGTCAATGATGTCGTCCATCAAATCAATGCTGCTGTGTTTTGGAAACAAGATTTCGCTTCAACAAGCACTGAAGCTCGGCTTTCAGCACAATAGACTGAAGACATCCCGTAAACATTCAGTTGATATCAGTTTTTTTTTATAGCAGCATTATCATTGAAAAGAAGGACCCCTATTTTGTTATCAAAGCAACTGAAACTACGAAACACGACGTGCGCTGAAAGGAGAGGAGGAGGATAATAAACATTTATTGAGCGCAAGTGCTGATGGCAGGGCACTTGCCCGGTGGAGGGCACCCTTATTCCGGGATACACAGGCTGCGACGTGCCGTCCAGGCCTTCTTTATTGTGTCGGTGAACAGGCCAGTACAATTTGGCATGGTGGTCACACTAGAAACAGTTTAACACTCAGCTCCTTTGGCAGTTGTTTTGTCAACTCCTTCTTTCGATGATACGGTACTTCGGCACAGTGCGTTTCTTTACTTTTCGGCTACGATGCAAGCTTGCGCCCTTTCACAGCCTCCTTGCTCCTCCCCCCCCCCCCCCTCCCCCCTCCTAAACGATGACAAATGCTTTAACACTCGTGACACTAATCAGTCTCACCGCTTCCCGAAACACCAAACTTCCTATCAAAAGGTTTCCTCTATATCGAAAATTCCGATGACTTTATATTCTGGCAAACCCGCCACCGTCGGAGGACCGTGGAACACCCCTTCCTTCAAGGACTCATAACTCCGCGGCTCGGACTGGAGCGGCCGAATAAACAAGTTCTCTCTCTCTCTCTCTCTCTCTCTCTCTCTCTCTCTCTCTCTATCTCTCTCTCTCTCTCTCTCTCTCTCTCTCTCTCTCTCTCTCTCTCTCTCTCTCTCTCTCTCTCTCTCTCTCTCTCTCTCTCTCTCTCTCTCTCTCTCTCTCTCTCTCTCTCTCTCTCTCTCTCGACCGAGGAAGGTCAAACAAAGGAGTTCAGAAACAAAACAAAAAATTGCTATAGTTGGAGCTAACATGTCCTTTCTGCTGTAGCAGTAGAAATCACCGTGTGTGTTATTGTGCCAGTTTATTTCTCGAGCGTTTTGAGACGGTAATAAGCTTCTCGATAATCATAAATTAGAAATTGTGAGTTAAAACTGTACAGCCTTAAGCAATAATATAAAATGTACTCGTGTACTCACAACGGGTGTTTGTTTTAAGGTATAACACGAAACTGTCAGCACCATACCAGTATTATTTCGTGTTTTATTGTTTTCCTTTTACCAAGACCCTTCCCATATCTGCAATTCAAAACTGACTGGAGCGAGAAAGCAACCTCCTTCAGAAAGCGTATCCACTTGAAAAAAAGGTCACGATCGACCGCGTATAGTCGTTTCAAATCCCACGGGTCGTGTAGTATATTCCTGAAAGCTCTTAGCGTGATTGCTTCCAGGGACGCTTTATGCCGAGATGACGTTCTGCTCGGCGCACGTAAACAAAAACAATGCGTTCGGCTTACATGCTGAGAGTTGTTTTGATCAGGCGCTCAACGTCGCAAATCGTCCATGGAAATGGCGTTCCCCGACGTTTCGAATTATTGATGAAATTCCTCTAGCGAAACATGGTGTCTGAATCGTTCCGTTGGGTCATCATTTCAAAGACCTTTCTTGCTCCTTGAGGGCCGTATTTTTTTACGAGGAAGTGTCCATAGGCATTAAAAAAGCCAAATGATAGCGTGGTTTTATTTCTGAAACGTTTCTCAGAATTGAAGACAAACTTCCCTGTTAGAATCTTGGTAAATACTTCACGTCTTCATCCTGCGCTACGTGTATTTATAATTGTCGCTGAAAACAGGGCATGAACGTCATAGAGAGCTGGTATTCTGTGCTGTATACATGCGCTGTTAACACAGCAATAACAAGATATATCTTATATATCAGTACTGTATGGTTCTCATTATGCTAAATTGCAGTGGGTAAAGCTTTTTTGTCGTAATAAAAGTTAAATATTGCTAAATATTTCCCAGAACCATGCATTACATTCGTTCATTTATGTTTTTGCTTTTACCGCCTGGCTGCGCTGGGCTGTGTTATCTGTCTCAATTGAAATGCATGTTCCATTCTTTCTTTCTTATGGCGCACGGGTTATCTCGTTTGATAGGGAGAATGTTTCGCCCTAACTCCACTAGCCTAGAATAGTCTTCTTTGAGCTACAGTGTTCTCCATGTAAATTGACGGTTCGAGAAACACCCGCGCCGAAAGATAAATTCCCGCAGAGCGGACGCTGTGGTATTCGATGCACCAACGCTCACCTGCGCACGTCACTATGTTGAGTGCTCCTTCGCTGACTGTGTATTCTTTGAGTTGTTAGGGGAGCCCACGTTCACTCCAATAAACTTGCTTTTCCTTTAAGGCAACTGCGCCGTCTTTGGCTTCGTGAAATATCAATCAATAAATCGCGTATTTAATCTGTCCAAGAACAACCTCAAGGCCTTTGTGCTAATAATAATAATATAGGAACAAGAAGAAAAACAAGAACACAAGGATTACGGGGGAGAAGAACAATTTTTAATAATTCCAACTAATATTAGAATGCTTATTTGGAGCAATGTCAGATAATAAGAACAACAAGGTTACCTAAGTACTTATCAGTTGTGAATGGGAAAGGATTAAGCCTAAACGTAAGTTCACCGCAGAGTACAGATAGAAATGACCGGATGCTATAACAACTTACCCGGGAAAAACAAGTACCCCGAAAGCATTTGTCATTCTTTGTCGTGCAACAACTGAAGTCGTAATTCGCACTCGATGTGCATTAACGCTGCCTTTTTTTTTTCTGTTATGTCTTACTTTTTCCGCTTTTCTTTTTTGAAGCACCCTTGCGACCTCCCCAGTCGCTGTGGAGTTCATACAAAATCCTCAGTCGAGCTTGGGAAGGTTTGAATAATGCATCGAGTCTACAAAAGAATCAGTCGCAGTTTCCCAGGACGATGTTTCCTTTGGGGAACGAGGCCCATGTTTTTTTGGTCGCTTAGGCTCCGGGCTTCGAGATTGCTCAACTGATTCGGTGAATTCAGAGCCCACTTTTGTAGCTTTCCTCGTGTGCGCCGACATTCTGTATCGACCAAATTTTGCATATTGACACTTACTTCACGTGGAAGCTTGGTTGTTCGGAAACCGTTCTCTACAGGGTAGCATCAGCCACTCAGCTAGGGCGACAAACTTAGTACGGGAATATTTTTCGCATAAACAGACACAAACAACTGCACAAATGACAAGCGCGCGGGCGGACTTTCGCGCCAAAATTGAATCGCTAAGCCGTTACAATAATCTTTTGCAGAAGTTCTCAGTTGATTTCTTTAAACAAGCTTTTTGATTTTTTTTTTGCTAGGTTTATGTATGGCTGCAGCACCTGACGCATTAAATGACATTGATTACTTTGCTATTTTGAGATTTCACGCCAACATTTATTTGTTGCCACGTCCGTGTCTTGCTTTGTTGCATTAGCTTTCTGCATTTTTTTTTCTTATTGAAGATTCAACGCGGGTTCAGACGAGCAGCCTTCAGCGTACACCCAATTCCGTCAAAACGTAGGCACTGCATAGTAGCCTAAAGGCACCTAAACCCGCATAGCATACTAGAATCTGTCGTCTCGCATTTCAAATATTTAATACAATCTGGAATCCTAGACAACTGCGGAAGCCTTGTTCTGTGTTTACGTTAGCTTCACAAAAATGTGTTAGTGTTTCTAGATTTGAGGCCACAGGCCATGCTTTTGCACTTTTCCACGTTTAACACTTTTACAACCTTCATACTTCCACTTTAGGCCTAAGTGTCCCGAAGAAAAGTGTGTGGCTACACGCACGCGAACCAAGTTTAGCTTCTAAGTCTGAAACTGCAAGTTTCAGCCATAACATGTCTCCAAGGCCGAGGTGCGAGACATGCTGCAGTGAAGGTTAAGTAATTTATGCGCTATGAGGATCGTAAACGCGAAATGATCTCGTTTACACGGGATCTTATTTTTTTCCTCCTTCAGAAAAACAGTCTCTGCTGCCGAAGATCAATCCCTCAACGTTGTGATCAGCATATTAGACACTTTTAGTTGGGCTTACGCAGCTGCGCGCACGCGCACGGAGGGCCGCATAGCGCGCGCAGCGAAGTTCTTGCGAAGAACCAGTTCTAATTGACCGCACGCAGCAGTTGGTGCGTGGATAAACCAGTAGCGCCGAAATGCGCGCTTTGTGAGTCACGTAGCGCCACTGAACGCCAGATTGGCGAACGAAACAAGTGGTTGTATAGGCCAGCGCCAGAAGTAAACCTAGCCAGAAGAAGCCGTAAACTAGTTTGTGGACAGACGCCGTTCCTTTGTTCCTTTCGTTCACGGGCGAGAGAGGCCGGAAAGAGAACGGGAGGGGCCTCGCGCACGGCCCGCAAAGCCCGCAAAACCCGCAAAGCAAGAATCCAAAACTTGCGGGCGCAAGCAAAGCGCGTGGCTCCGGCTTACGTACTGCCAGAGTCCTTCAATGCTTTACTCTGGTACTGCGCATGCGCTGTCGCGCCTCCGCAAGTTCCTTGCGTGCGCAGAGCTGCTGCGTGCGCTCAACTAAAACTGTCTATTGCAACCTCTATTACTAGTAATACCACGAAGAAATTACCCTTGGCGTAGATGCATAGCCAGGCACTTTTTGACCACTGTGCCTGTACGTTCCTAGGCGTCGCATCCTACTAAGCCTTTTCTCTGGTTGCCTGGCGTTCTCCCGATTCTCGTTTACACCACGACCCCAATGAACAAACATTTGGGAACCCTGTATTCTTCGGTTTGAAAGTGTTCGACGAAGAAAAAACTCTCAGATAATTTTCTCTCATTGTCCGCCAGAAGAGGTTTTGGTAAAATTAGGCTATATTAAAATAATAAAGTAACAATATTTAGTTGTTATATAAAAAAACATTCGGTAAGACTTACCTCGTCGCTCTCAACCGAGTAAGAAGTCCCAAGCAGCGCGAATGGAGCGTTCCTGACCAGGCTTTGACCAAACCTTATACTTGAGCATATGTAGAGGGGCTTTTTAATGACGAGATCGTTACTAGGGTGCCCAGTAATTGATTTTGCGCCATTTGGAGATGTGCGCTAATAACTGCAGTTCTCGGCGGGGTCCCTGACAACTCCAGTGAAATCTAGCGATCTCGTCCGAATTCCCCGCGATGAGACTACCACGTTTTTGGAAATTAACGTGCGGGGTAGGAGTTATCAACATGTTCATATTTGCTCTCAGGAAATACGGGAATTAGCGGAAAGTTAAGAGAACAAAGTGCTGGTTCTTTTTTTCAAAGGATAAAAAAGTGGGCCAAGTTCTGTACCGAAATTTTTTTTTAGCTTTGTATTGAGATTTCCAGAAAGAAAACGACTTGTAGTTTTTTTCAACAATGTTCTCTTGTGCAGAAAAGAGCCAGGAAAGAAAGCGCAATAAAGCTTTTGCGACGTTAACAGCACTCTTTAATTTTTGCATTGCTTGCGAAATTCATTGACAAATATGTATGTGAGCGTAAGACTCAGCTCACTAATTTCATTTCTGACAAGAAAAGCTCGAGCTTTATGAATGTCTGGCCTCTGTTTTAACAGCGGATCTGTTGTAGATGGCCGCAATGTGTGGCCCGTAACGCGTGAAAATTCAAAGAAAATGTCGAGCGCTCGTGAGCGAGTCCCTCGCGGCGACCGCTGAGCGTCTCCTGCTCACGGTGGCGTTAGCGGCAGACAAACAAGGAACTTTATTGGTGGTCCTGAGAGCCTCCGATGCCCCCCTTTTCAGGGAGGCGATGAAGCCGCGGGCCGCTCCCACGTTGGGGCGGGAAGTCCAAGTTTCACCGCCGCATTGTGGGCTCTCTGGACAGCCCATAACTGACGTGAAAACTCGGAGCTTCGTAGCGCAGAGCTGCACTCTTCTCCGATGTAGCGAAAAAAAAAAAAAAAGAACTCGCGAAAACCACGAGGAGTGCCTTGCGTTGCCAAGCAACCAGCAACGTCACAGCTGGCGCGACGCCGGCTCTAAGGAACCTCGACGTGACTCCAGTAACGCCGCGCATGTGTCGTGCACGTAAGCGCCGCCGCGGCGCCCCAGCGGTCGTCAAAGCGCTACCGCGCATGTAATGCTTGGCATGAGTAACATGACCATATAAATGCATATCACGATGACTACCACTAGCACAGTGCAAAGCGACGACGGAACATGTAGATAATAAATTTCAAACTTGTACAATGCGTGGTGATGTGTCCTTCAGTGTTCACGAAGAAATCCCGCAGCTTTCTTTATCGTTTCTTTTCGTACAGAAAGGGGAGCACAGGCTAAAGGCCTCTGCAAGCCTCTGCAACTTAGTGCAAGTCTCGCCAGTTTTTTATTAGCTTTATACTTGTCGTTCTGTTCTAGAACAAAAAAAAAATGGGGCAGCTTTGCACTAGTGAAGCGAAGACTGGCGAAACAGCTAATCGGCGGCCCTGCCTAGCTTAGTCTTAGGCAGGCTAAGTTAAGGCGTGGTTATGCTCGGAGATTCGGCTAAATATTCTGTGTGCTCATGTTTCCAGGCTTCGTCAAGTTTTCTGCGTGGTGTCGTCGTTATCTCCCCAAATAGCAATGAACACTCGGTCATAAAGTACGTACAGTGTAAGCGTGCCCATAGGCTTTGGAGTGAAGCTCCAAGAGTGGCGGAGGGTGCAGCGGGACTAACGTTTGCTCCAAGTGTTTAAACTCGTTCGGCGGCCACCGCCCACTTGTGTGGTCTGGGGTGTGGGACGCTAATTTAGTTTATTAACGTTATCGCTTCTCTGCATTTTGGCTTCCTTAATTTTGGCATTAATTCTTGTCTTGGCACTGTCAAAACTGCACCTCTCGTCGCCAAAAGCGATAGAGTGAGCTACCCCGCGACGCGTTTCGGAAGCAGTGCTTGTACCGTGCTTGTTCCGAAGCCTTGCTTGTAACTAAGGCCTATGAATTGCTGTTGGCTTAAAGAACCGAGAGGAACAATTCTTATTCTTAATATTTTTGGATCCTTAAAACCCAAGTATGAGTCAACGATATTACCGCGAAGTAATTTGAGCGCAGGAAAGTGCGGCACTTGAGGGGTAACAGAATTCGAAAGCCTGAAGTGGGTGTCTTAAGTGGTTTGGCCTTTTTTCCGCGGGAATTTTGTGTTGAGTGTTACAAGGACTTTGAGTGAGCGCCACGAAGTAGTCGCGAAGTGGATGGCTGATAACAGGGTTTGTGAAAATGCCCGCCTTTTCGATTTCCTCGCCTTTCAAGTTCTGCAGCTAAAGCTGTTTTTATTAGTAATGACGCCCGGCAAGGCCTGAGTTCTACTTTTAAGGTAGTTTATGTTGGAACTGACTTCCATCTTGGTGCCTTTTTTATCAATTGATTTTTTTAGAATTTTCGTAAGCCTGATTTTATTTGAAGCGGGGTGAGTGGCGTTTTCGGTAGAAAAGAATGAACCCCGTGAAACAGTTGTATCTCATATACGACGTTGAAGTTACAAACTTCCTTGATGTCTGCGAATACAGCCGAACCTCGTTATAATGGACACTGATATAGCGAATTATTGGCTGTAGCGAACTCAAGGCTAACTTTGGTTGGTCACGCTTTATTTCAGTGACACTTATTCTTTTATAACGAAACGAAATCCACCAGAGCCACGCGCGATATCGGCTATAACGAAGAAATAGTTTGTTGACGCAATTCTCTAAACTCGATAGCTCCATTAAACAGCAAAATATAAAATATAGAGGATAACAGTTTGTAAAACTACAAAAGTATAAAAAGCCCTTTCATGCGTGGACACGTAAAAAAACTTCATCCGACAGTGCTGTGAATAGCCACCACGCGAAGATCACATCCTTCTTCAAATAAACTAGAACGCAGGCCTGTTTTGTCAAACGTACTTTGTTTTGTTGTAATTTCATGTTGCCATGTTCCGGTCCATTTAGTTTGAAATGCCAAAAGGAGGTAGCTAAGGATTACCTCGTGTATAGCCGGTTAGAAACCTAGAATAATGCGTTTATCATCTAGGATTTTTGCGTGAGCGAGATTGTCGATTTGTTAAAGCCAATCTCTTCCTATACTGTTACAACGAATATCGTATATAACGAACTTATTTACTTCCCAGATACCGCTTCGCTATAAGGAGGTTTCTAGTGCTATTAAGATATTGATTAGGTGGCATGTCGATACAACATCCGCCACACGTTGTGAGAAAGCAGTTGGACGAAAAGAATAGTTGCCTCAAAAACCCCAATGTGCATGAACTACGGAAATCAAACCGCCTTCCGAGTGAGCCTCAATACAAAATGGGCCCATGATAACAACGAATCACACATATAACAAAGACCATCCCCGCAGAAGGAATCAGATGAAGCTTCGTGCTCAAAAAAAGGATTGGGAATCTAAGACGAAATAAGACGTGCTACTTGCAGCCCACCACCCCTTCTTGAGATGCACCGGGGTTGGAACATGATCGCTTTCACCTACTGGATGCAGTGCTGAGAAAGCACGGGTATTAGCATCTAACCTGGCACAACATGTCACCTAAATCACCCAATCCTCAAATTGACGATTATGTGTATATGCCTTTCTGAGCAAGCGTTCAAGTTCCGGATGAATTGTTTTAAAACAGCAACCAGGTCTGCCGAATCGTTACAATATTTTACACCACGTGTATCAATGCTTTCCTTATCAAAAATCTAAGTGCTGAAAAATTGGCTAATACTTTATGCTCTGTTTAGTGCGAAAATAACGCAATTATAAGGCCTCGAAAGGTCTAAATATGTACTTGCAGAGCTTTGTTATGGCGAGGTCGAAAGGCATGATTCTGAATACAGCAGGACTGTTCTTTCCTCGGTTGAGGGAAAATGCTGCAGCAACCAAGTAAGTGTTCACGAATCGTCTTGCCATTGTTGCAGACTCTGACTTGCACCGTTCCTTTTATTTTTAATGAAGGGAAAGTTTGCCCCTATACTGTTAGTTTTGCCTTCACGTTTTCAATCCTGTCATGTACACAGTTAAGTCATTTTTATTATTTTGTTTTTTGTTAATACCGCGTATTGTATTTTTTTATTTATTTTGTTTTCATTTTTTTTTAAAAAGGTTCGCCTGTGTCCCATATGCCAACATCTTTTTTTTTCTTTCCGCAGTTTGGCGATAATGTAGTACTGAAAATAAAATACTTCTTTTTCTACACTCGCACGCTTGAACTAAGCGCATGTCTACTTTCCTTAAATATTGAAGTAACAGTAATTTTTATTGCAGTGACGTCAAACTCAACAACATATTGAGATTCGGGTGTCTTCTACGCACTTCTAGCCTAAGAAGCGCCGTTAAAAAGGCGACGTCTTTCCCGTAAACGTTGGACAAAATGAACCGAACACGACAGCAATTAAGTGGCGACACCAGAAACACCAAAATACTACCTGCTAGAAAATGGCGGGCAGCCAAAGACAAATTCGAAACAACCAGTAAGGCACAACGAACCCTGCGAGCAATCGTATCCTTACACACAGTTTTTAAAGCGAAAGCTTTCTTGGTTTGACCGATGGCATCCTGTCAAAACACTAATGCATACCCCTTTAGAATGGTTGGTCGACCAAAAAGCTCTGGTGAGATTTCACCACACAAGAGTGAGGGAAACGGTTGTTATGTTATGTCATTACAGTTACACGGCAACCCCGAAAAAGGAAAGGTTTTTGATGATACAATACACGCATCGGTTATTAAAAAGGAGCGCAATAGTACACCTTTATCTCATAAACAACGTATCGGTATACATTTAGATCGTTCGTAGATGCGTTTACTTTGTGCGGGGAAAATCATTGCATGGGTTCGTCCAACGTGCGCGATTTGGGTCTTTGAATACTTGACGATCTATTGGACGCACTTTCAGCGAAGATTGGAAGCACTTTCAGCAAAAGTTTTGATGCACTTTTGACGCAGTTTTGATGTCAGAAAGCTTTCGCGCCTCTATCAACTTTCCTTAGGAAGCGACGGAAATCTCTTTTTCTGTTAATTTATTTATTGTCCACAAGAACAAAACAGCTGCAAGAAAAGGCGGTAGGGAAAGCAAGATCGCAAAATACACGCACGCAGCTTCTAAAAAGAAAAAATTACACCATCTTCCCGTGGGGAACCCTGATGAGGATGCGAAGCATCGTGGCGGTTCCGTGTGGTTCCATTGTGTTGCCGTTATGTTGAGTGATCTGGTTTTTACTAGCGCCAGAGGGAATTCCGCGTCCGGGTCCACACCGGTGGCAAAGGCACGCAAGTGCTGTTGTGTTACGGTGAGTAGGCGGTGGTTCTCGAGGCGCCGAAACTCGTCCATCATGTTCTTGTCGATGTTGTCTCTGTGGTAGAATCGGTAGTCTCCGTCAGCTTTGGTGAGGTAAAGGTTGTTGACATTGGTGCACCGGCTGAGAGCAATTGGTTGGTTGGTTGGTTGGTTGGTTGGTTCCTTATGTTATGGCGCGTACCCACGCGGGGGATTGGCCAAGAAGCTGCCTGTAATAATTAGGCTGTGACCCGGTTTATTTTAGACGGAAAAAAAAGAAGTACGAGAAAAAACATCGAGAGTAGAAAAATAAATCTTTGGATAGAACAGGATTGTCAGGAAAAAAAAAACTTGCGAATGAAGGCATAGCCATCAAGCAGGGCATCCGGCCTGTCGCCGCAACAAAGGAATGAAAGGCGATCACGACAACTCTGTGGCAATATCCTATGACGGAAGCACAAAGGGAAAGAATAACGGTTAAAGATAAAGGGAGATTCAGCCGATTAAACGTGTATTCAAGGTGCGTGCGTCGCATCGAGGAAAAGCTGCGGCAATTTAAAAGAAAGTGTTCTATTGTTTCAGGGGCCTTGCAGAAAGGGCATTGAGGAGATAACGCCTGACCAGCTTTGTGTAGATAAAAATTTAAAGGGGGGATTCTGCAACGAAATTTTGTGATTGCGACCTCACATTTACGAGATTCGCAGAATTTAGGCTTCCATAAGTGAGAGAGGTGAATATAGTCGGAGCATGAACGAAGGGCATCTTGCCGATTAATTTGTAAAACTTGAAGGCGCCTGAACCTCGCCCCCAAAAGAAAACTGTCAATTGGGCAATTCACGACGGCAGGACCCCCAAGAGCCAAATTGGCTAATTGGTCTGCCATTTCATTGAAGATTATCCCTGCGTGACCAGGGACCCACACTAACCGGATCTCGCGAAGCTGGTAAGGAATGAATGAACGGAATCACCTGAGAATGGAAGAATCTTTATCATTTGTTAGAGCAGTGCATACGGAGAGAGAATCCGAAAGGATAACCACCCCCGCAAATCTGTGCTGTAGTTTATTAAGGGCTAAGATTATCGCCAATAATTCTGCCTGAAAGATCGGGGTATAGTCTGGCAGCCTGATTGAGAAGGACCAATCTAGATACTGAGAATATATTCCTACCCCAGCCTTCTCATCACTTTGCGAGGTATCTGTGGCAATGACGACATCAGTATGAAGAGTGGCCAAGTGATCTTCAAGTAAATGATTGAGTAATCGGGCCGGCAATAATTTCGCATGCGAAGGAAAAATGTTGTCCAAGCTTATGTCGACAGGCGACACATTATCAGAATAGGGCTGGAGTAGAAAAAGATCAGCAATGTACACGCCCTCCTCTTCGCAGCTTTGTCTTCTCGTTCTTCCTCTTCTTCGGCGGTTCTCCTACGGTGGTTGAACGCGAACCTATCTCGTGATGGATTCTTTGGTTGGCCAATCCCTAGGGGCATCCTGCCACAATCAGCATCAGAGGCGCTGCGGACGGGGCTGGTTGAGCTGCAAGGCGCGTGGCGCTTCCCGCCACAGCGTTCCCACGGGAAATTCAGCATCCCCCTCTAAAGTTTTCAGTTCGTCGTTTCCGTTGACGTTCAGCTTCGCGTGCCTTCGTTGTATCAGTAGCTTCTTGACGTAGTTTGAATGAGTCAAGGACGTAAGGCGCGTTCGTAGCACTTGCTCATGTCCCGGATTTGTAGCGTAGTGGGAAGAGCACCACGTACCTCCCGTTGCGGCCAGAGAGTCTTGGGATCGAAACCAGGCGCCGCTAACTATTTCTTTTTTTCATAGTGTAGTGTCGCGTAGCTGTGGGTGTAAGGAGGAGAGTTGCGCATGCGCAGTGAGCGTGTGGACGGCGCCGCCATCAACGACGCAGGACCAGGCGAGCCTAAGAAATGCTCCGCATTTAAAAATGCGCGCCAATCCACCCTGTGAATGCGGTTGGAAAGCGAAGCTATAAACGACACCCACAATTATTACCGATGCTATGTCACTTAAATTTACGCACGTGGCTCTACAGAGTGTAACCAGAGACAAGTGAAATGCGCTTTACCACAACCGTTATTACTTCAAAGAGATATTTGTTGCGAATGTCAAATCAATGCATGATCAATGAATGGCGCTTGGTTAAGTTGTATTGGTAAAGCACAAAAGTGAAAACTCTTTTTTTATTAAGTGAAAGGAGACTCAAACCCGGTGTTAGACGATCTCACTTCTCCGTCTCTGCCGCCGATCTCGTCGCCTTCATCGGCGGCGGCAGAGGCGGAGGAGAAGTGAGATGCCATGCATTGGTGTGAGCTTCCTTTAACTTTTACTAACTCCTAACGCATGTGCAAGGCGCACACACGGCCGCTACACACATGCGGGGGGGGGGGGAGGGGGGAGCGCACAGTGGCGCGATGGGTCACGTGGCGCTATCACGTGGCATCCAGCGAGAACGGAGGTGTAAAGACGCAGATGTGCTCGGTGAGTGCACCGTCTGTCTCCCCCGTCTCTGCGAGGGCTCCTAGCTTAATTGGTAAGACAACGGGCTCTCACTCCGTTTCTCTACTCGTTCCAAATTTTATGCCTGGTAATGCTAGTAACTTTTTTTATTTGTTCGCGGTAGTTTTCGTTGACATCAACGGTCGTGACAGAACCCTTGACGGGTAGCGGTAAAAAGCTTCGCTTTAAAAAAGGTAATCCAGTGGAAAATTGAGCTAAGCATCGAATTCCTCTGCCTGCACTGACAACACACGAACAACAACTCAGGGGTGCGTTGTTGTTGGTGTTCACTTCTTCCTGGTACTTACACTCACAGGTAGAAGTGAACACGACAATAAATGAAAAGGTGAGATTGAAGGCGGTGGTACAGGCAATGAGAAATGATCGCTATGAAGATTACCGCGGTCCTCAGCCTTGTTTCAAGTGGCTCGAATTACGACGCAAAATGAATTACGACGACCTTAGAATTGTATTAAGAAGGGCAGGTTACTTCTTCCACGCACCGTCCATTCAGTTAGGTGCGTTTTAATGCGCTTGAACGTTCGCCTTTTTAGGGTCGTTTACGACACTCCCTGGTTTGATAGGTCGCTGTTTGTAAAGGCTTGGAGGTTTTCTGATATTTCAGGTGCCTTTGTTCTGTTACTGTGTATGCACGCAATCAATATTTTATCAACTTCCTTTCAGAGGGATGAAAGGAGCTCTCATATTATCATTTTTGGGACGTTACACAACTACTCCCCTTTTGCCCAATAAGTTGTTCTGTGTCATAAAAAAACAAAAAAAAACTCAAAAAAAGTCTGCCTCGTTCTGAGAAGCTGCACCGACCACGATGCTGATTCCTGTGCGCTCTGAAGCTACACTTGGGCTATAAGGCTCGTTATAAGGGAGGGCTACGAGTTGATTTTTACCACCTTCGGATTTTTAACGTGCGCCTAAATCTTTACACACGGGTGTTTTCGCTTTCCGCCTCCATCTGAAAGCATCCACCGCTACCGGAAACCAAACGGGCGTCCCTAGAACGTCTTAGCCACTGAGGGGCCGCGGTGGGGTCAACGTACCACAATCTGCATAGATAATAAAATCTCTGAGGACCTTTAGGTTCGTACTCGGGGCGACACACTTCAATGAACTGCCGAAAATACCACACGATTGTCCAGTAGGGTAGAAATGGCTTCATTTGGCGTGAAAACCATGTCGCCCGATTGCACTTCACGCTCAGTTGAATGACAAACGTGACGTCGTACGCAGAAACGTCATGACCGAGAGCTGTGTCACACCCTCTGGGTGACATTTCTACTGACGTAGTTGATTGTTTTATTTCCGCTCTGGTGGGCGTGATTTCTGCAGATAATGCGGCTTAGTTGGAATGGGAGCTCGGAACCGGAGCGAGAGTAGGGCGTCCGAGTCAGACCCGGATTCACCGCACCCACGGGCGAGACGGCGAGTTCGGTCAGCAGGGCTGCATTCGGCTTGTGTTGTGGATGTAGTCAACTTCGTTGTTGAGTGCGGCGATTACTGCCACCGAAGAGACACTGTGCTTCATCATTGGTTAATGGCATGACTAATGTACACGTTCTTTCGTAGCCACAGACTGGGTTACAAAATGTTACCCTTGCATATACATACAGTGACGGCTGTGCAGTTTTTTTACCTTCACTTGTAAACCGTGAGTGATGCACGCGCTGTTAACCTACACGCCTGCCGTTTGAACCTGTATGAAATTTGTAGTGCGCATGAAGTTTGTAATAAGTATAATTTGCTAAAAAAGGACCAAATGCAGGTTATCGTATTCACGTCATGGCCCCACAAATGCATATTTACATTCAGCTGACCACAAGTAAGATAAATACCAGTATTTTCAGCCATCCAATAAGAATTTCGGGCTCCATGTCCGAATTACTTGTACACCGGAGTGGAAAGTTAGGTGGTAGCTCTTGCTGGCGTGAGTTCTGTGTTTGATTTTTGAGAGCTCAAACGGCGATCACGCTTTCATGGTAGTTCACCCTGTTTCTCGTAAATTTAAGCTGTTTTTGTATTATGTTTGCTAGTGGCGCAGAAAGAGAGTTAGCTTTATGCGAATGAATGTATTGTTGCTGGTGCCTCTTAGATACAAAGCCTTGGAAACAGCCTGATGAGTGCTGGACTATTTTCCCGTTATTCAATTGATAGTGTGAACCTGTAAGCAGCTAATTTGCAATAATTTAGCTTCTCCATTGCATTCCAATACGTCGAAATCTACAGTCTACTATACAGCCTCGTCAAAACCTCCCCTCCTCGCGGCGTAGTTGTCGAAAGCATGGCTGTCACTTGTTACGAACAACCATCTAGAACGCGCTTTCCCGTTCTGTTCATCAGTAAACAACAGTGTATCTCTTAGACGTGTACTGATGCCAATAGAGCAAGCCTTTGACGGTGACAGACTACGTACTACTAGGTTTCGTAAACTCTTTAAACAGGAGCCATGAATTCTCTGACCATGGTCAATTATCCGTTTCCCCTAAGACTATACGTCCTGATAGGCCGACAAGCGGCATTTTCATCGAAGCTACCATTTGTTAACAGAGTATCCATACTCATAGCAATCCTCGGCAATGATGTCATCGGCCACTTCGTGCCCTTCAAAATCCGGCAGCGGTTTTATATTCTTAGTTGTATCCTGTTTGCCGGCCACCGAAAAGTTTTGAGGTTTTCACCAGTGTTACACGTGGTCTCTTATGAATTTATTTACAATTTTAAAAACATACTTCGTTTTCGAAGTCTATATTTGTGCTCAACAGCGCACAACTGTCCGGCTTTTTATTGTGATCTTAGAGTGTTGTGCTTCGAGTTTTTGTGTGGGATTTTTGTTCACTAACAACCTAATTTTTAACGCCGTTTATCTGGGACATGCTTTTAACGCGCCATGCTATTAGCCTCTTTGAGTCTTTTTTTTTCTCTTTTTTTATTAGTTCGCAGTATAAAGGGAAGAAGCAAAATGCAGCGAGCACTGATGGGGAGCCAAAAAAAAAAAGAAACCTTTGGTACTGAGAATGAGAGATCCGAAAAATCGGCCCGTCTGCCTAGCATAAGGAAAGTACGTTCGCAATTTGGTGGTGGGTCTTCGGTTTCGGTTCCCGTTTTCTGTTTCATCGGGCTTGCCCGGCTTTTCCACTTCCCTTTTCGGTATTCCCCGTCTCTTTCCAACTTTCCTGAGCGGAGTTTAGAAAAATACGTCATCCCCGAAGGATCTGAATAATGCAATGCACCGGTCCCGGTGTTCACCTGCTGTGTTCGGACATGTGCTGTATACGCTGGCAAACAAGGTTTCTATTCTCTGCTGCCTGGTTTGTATACGCTCGAAAACAGGACTTCTATTCTCTGCAGCGAGCTGGGCGAGTTTCCCGGATGGTCAGGTAAAAATTGAAGTTTCTTTCGCCGCTGCTCTCCCCGGAGACGATAACGTGCACTTATGAGAGAATACACATTTGAGAGAACACATATATGAGACAACACGAAGGCCGCATCTATAAAGGATTGCTTGCGAGTGTTGCCAGGCAGGTAACCGAGCTCCAGAAGCGCAACTCGGCTCGTTAGTGCAAGGTAGTCAGTCCATTCCACATCCTGACTTCGCGTTGTATTGTACAGCTGGGAGTGTCGTAGGATCGCTCGCGGTATGTTGTTTACGATACAACAAAACCCCGTTACAGAGAAGGAGTCGGCCACGGGAGGTAGTTGTACTGTTGTAGGTTTGTTGTAGCTGCAGAAGATTAGCAAATGCGAAAAAGCCATCCAGAATAGAAAAAGTTACTCCCGAAAGCCTAAATTCGGAACATTAAAGAATTGTTTCGTTGTGGATTTTCTATGGAAAAAATGTTGAAGAAATTTAGACAGGCATACTTTCATGGGGCCTCCCGTTTCTCTCCCCCGTTTGTTGTGTTTGTGTTTATTTCATAGCCTCAAGGATTATCGGATGAGAGGCGAGTTCAAGTTATATCTACGAATCAAGTTTAGCATCCGGGACATACTCCAGCAAGGCACGGTAGGCAGGGCCGTGGTAATAAGAACCTTGCCGCAAATCGAGGCCTGCCGCAATCGCATGTTTTATCGTTTTTTTGTTTGGATTTCCTGGGTCCCAGGACACGTCCATAATAGATAGCGAAGGTCTGCAGGAGTTGTGGCATAGGATTAGGTTGGAAATGTAAAATTTCAGGGGTAGTTCCACTTCCATCTGCGCGTGCGGGCCGGAGGAAGCCCCACATCCTACCGGATCCTTCGTAGGACCACCTGTTCGCTGGACGAAAAGTAATGCAAGCCCGCGAACACAAAGTAATTGTAGGCACGGTTGCACCACCGAAGCTTCTCTGGAAATTAGATATCGAACGTTGTTGCGTTTAAGCTGGTAATACGCAGTAGAATTCCCGACTTGGTAAAAGGTATTATCAGTTGTGCATTTATAGAAATAAGACTGTTATGGGTTCACACTTAGACGTGTTACTAGTGTATGCGCTAACATATGCGAAGGGACAGTGGGAGATGTGAAAATCTGTTATTACACTTGGGTTTAATAATTCCGATTATTACTTTATGAAGATTCTTCACGTACTGTGAGGAGTGCTCTGAAAATGCGCAGAAGCCTTATACGTCTATTGTTAGCAAATTTTAGGATTGCATAATTTATTTACCCTAAGTAAGCTTACAGGGGCTGTTTGTGTGATGTGTGGAACACGTGACCTACTCCAATTTCTTCGTTCCATTTCCTTATCTGAGGTATAATTGCAAGTCAACGATGCAAGATATGGCAACCTTCTACCGCCGTGCAGTCGCGAAAAGACTTGGGAGGACCGTGGTTAACATTTGTTACGAGACGTTGTCAGCCAAGGAAGTGTCGTGCACGCTGAATATTCTGTGGTTCAAGTAATTCCACTAGGTTAGACGGAACGATGCGGGAATTGCTTAGAGCAGGCGAGAAAAAGCGGCACGCCAGGGGTCGGGAGGACGGGGAGGGTCGCTTTAAGGCTTTATGGTGACGAGAGTCGCTGGGTAATGAGTCGTGACCGGCTTCTAAAAAACAAGGTCTCATGGCACAGCGATATCGCTCTCGGCGCTTCGGTGCGCGCCAGTGAGCAGCGTCGTCGGTGAAGAGAAGCGGCGACAGTATGGTTCCGCGGTGTACCCACGGTATTCATCTTCGGGGTCCAATGTTAGATAATGGCACTAGCGCATTGTTATTTGAGAAAGGAAACAGCTTTGGTTGTCGACCCCACACAAAAAGGGCTATCGTCTGTAAGTCATGCGCCATTCAGAGCCCGTCACACGTGTGGTCAAAGCTACTGATTTACTCACGCCAGAAAGAAAGAGGCCAAGGCATGGGTTGAACTGCTAACAGTAGCGCTCTTTATATTTACGTTCAGGCAGCAGTTCTTAAGCACCCGTTTACACCCTGAGCGGCCTTATCATCGCCATTGGAGGAACCTAGCTAACGGGGAGCACGAGGAGCGCAGGAGAGAATGTAAGAGATGGAAGGCGGGGCGTAGCGGAGGATGAATGAAGGCACAAAGTGAACGCAGTAAGGAAAGCGGGGAAAAGTTTGGCGAAAGAATAAGCAGGAAAGCGAGAAGCCGCCCGAGACGCGCTCGGCAAGCAATGACCTGCTGAGTGGCACTGGAGTAGCGCGCCTTAGTTCATTCGCCGAGGACGTCACCAGTAAGGTGTGCAGTGAGTGCGTTCCCAAGTAGCGTCTGTAAGTGTACAACCTCGCATATCTCTCTAAAATTCTTTGCCTCAGTCATCACCATCATCATTGTAGTCACCATCATCATCCTACTTAAGTCAACTGCAGACTCAATATATACCGTAAATCAACACATCTAAGCACCTGCGATGAAGTTTACATTTGGGTGTGTAATCCTTGGCGACTTTGTGAGGTTGGTGAATATCTTCGCCCGACGCAAGAAGACAGACAAGGACAGACTTACCGCGAAGCGGACGAAGTTCGGCGAGAATGCTAATCGCATTACTAAAACGGCAATGCGATATTCCACGTGCGTCCTGAGCCACCGATGATCGCAGTTGCCGTGTGTTGTTTGAAGGAGTTCAATCATTCATGTCTCATTCAATCACTGGTGGCCCTCGTGGGTGCGCCCTTTTCGAAATCAAATCCTTTTGCTATCTCCAGCGCCAGTGCTAAAAACCTCGAACTTAGAACTTGGGAAGCAGCTTAATAATGCATCTGACCAGGCTCGTAAACACCCAGGAAGATCGTCCTGTGGCGTAGTCTGCGTTAGGAAATGCCCTCTCTGTTCTGCTTCTGTAGTAGCCCCTTCATCACTCATTTCATTCCTGAGGGAAACGCATATTTTCTTCAAATATTTTGGGATTTAACGCGCCGAGGCTACGCTTGGGCTATACGAAGCGTCGTAGTAGAGGGCTGCGGATCAGTTTTGACCAACTGTGGATCTTTAACGTGCGTCGAAATCTCGCAACATGGGCCTTTACGCTTACACCAGAAAAGCAGGCACCCCGGCAGGCATCTAGCCCGCGTGTTTGGGTTCTGCAGCGATACGCTTCAGTAACCTTCAGTAACTGAGGCATAGGGCGGGTCTGAGAAAACCGCGAACCCAGCTTGGTATCAATGTTCACCAAAAAAACCTTGATTCGGTGATGTGCAATCCCGTCGAAGGTGCATTTGAAGCCAAACTTGTCGTAAGAAATTCTTGTCTACTAGGTGTCGAAAACGCCGGTCGTCAATATGCGTCGAAGGCTACATGCCGACAATACCGCACTTTCTGCGCTTCGAACCGGGTGCTCTTCTCTGCTTATAACACTTTCTGGTGTGGTGTTCTCCCCGCTTTTAAGATTGATGCGTTCATTTTTTAAAACAGAGATTAAATTGAACGCTGTAGACTACGTCGGGAAAATTTCTGACCTGGCATGTTTTCGGGGTAAGAACGACGGATTTCGTGTTGCCAAGCTTCTCATTTCCGAGGACATCAAAGCGAAACAGAATGAATGCAAATTCAATGTAAAATTGTTAAAAATCGAAGGTGAGAACGTCTGGCTTTATATTCGTAGAGCATACTTGCAGGCAACCTTTATTTATAAGAGGCATTGTATTTTAATCTCCGCCATGGCACAGGAAGCACGCTTTATTGTTGTGGAATAATGTGCATGGGAGCTTAAAAAAAAGACAAAGAAAATTGAGCATCTCCCCTCCGTGGATGACGGCGAGGGTGGTAGTACGGCGACTTGAAATGACATCCATGTTGCACCCCGAGTGACATCCAATTTGTGCCCCAACCGTCGTTCGACTTGAACTGTGAGTTGCACCTTTATTGTTCCCTAAATGAAACTGCAACTCACGGCTGAAATCAAATTTCGCTTGATTTTCGCTTGATGGTGGTGTGCTCACAGATGGACGCGGACGGACATTGGGAGGTCCTAAGGTCCTAAGGGTAACAGAGTGGATCCCTAGAGAAGGCAAGCGTTGCAGGGGGCGGCAGAAAGTTAGATGGGCAGATGAGATCAAGAAGTTTGCGGCGATAAATTGGTCGCAGTTATCCCAGGACCGGGGTAATTGGAGAATAATGGGAGAGGCCTTTGCCCTGCAGTGGGCGTAGATAGGCTGGTGGTGATGATGAAGGTACTCCGCACCGTTACAGACGAGGGAGTAAGCCGTTTGACTCTCGGGTACTAACTCACGGTCGTACCCCAATGGGTGAGACGACTGACACTAACTCCGTCTGGTCTACCAGACACAGGCTCAAAACCTGCCGGTGCCTGTGTGATTTTTCGCGATTGTAAATGCTATGCGCACGGACGCGGACGGACATTGTGCGGCCCTAAAGTGCTCCGCACCTAAAATAGGGTGGTGTCTTCCTCTTGCAAAAGAAGCAGGCCGTTGCCTCTTCCCTAGCCCGGGGGATATCAGGATTGCCTGGTCCTCTAGACGAGCGCTGTTCCGATTGGATTCCCACTGTTTCGGGAGGCAAGACTCCGTTCTCCTGTGGTACAGCAAGACATCCCTTCTGCGCACCAAGTGCCCTCTGCTGGATCGCTTAGAGCACCCGTTCTATTCTTTTATGCAAGTGCTTGAAGGACTCTTCTGTTTGATTTCAGTAGCCTAGGGATAGAATCATGGCTTTTGGAGCAAACGTCCTAGGTTCGTGCCCCAGCCGTGATTTCTTGCATGAAATTGTGCTTTCAGGTCAATTCTGCGCATTCTTTTTGTATATAACGGTGATTTGGTATCTTTTAGGTTGCTTTAGAGGTGAGACGTGGCATTTCAACACGTTTAATTAACGTTCTCCATCGCACTGGGGTGCCTGACTTGTACCTATTTTGGGACGGAATAACTCCCACGGACACGAGAAAGGGGTGGGATCCATGTTGGCTTCGTGGGGAATTCCCGTACAACGTAATAAGTTGTATTCTGTATATTTATAACTATCAGTATACCCCATCATTCCTCTTCCCGCTATTACACTTTAACCCTAAAGCTCCAAGCTCTTCGATCTTCGTGTATGACGCAATCGGTACCCGATAGCAAACGTGTGCTACCATTGCCCCACTCGAATTTTCTTTGGGCCCAATAACCCAGCGTCTTTCAAATCCCCGCACCCCACCGCGGGACAAAAGCGGTAAAATGGAACGGAAATAAAATGCTTTTTCTCGGTGTCCGTCATGGCCACGCTGTGCAGCCCATGAGCGGCGCGATGTTTCAAGGCATGATTTGCGTCCTCTACACGTAGCCCACGACCTTCGGCTGCGACGCCACATATCGCCCCTCAAACGCCTTGCAGGTATCTTACATTTATATATAAGAAACTGGTGCCTGAAGTCTTCCGGTATTCAAGGCGACCCATAAAGGCCGGAAGATTAAACGCCAACGCGGAAGACGTCTACGCTGGCACGGAACCAAAATAAAATTCCAAAGAGAGCAAAAATAAATAAGATACAACAATAACACAGAATATGGAAAATAAGCCCGTTTAGGAAGAAGCAACCTGTAAAACACCAGACCGGGACCAAAATAGGCGCTCGTGGCCTACAAACATTCCCTTTGTTGCATACCCGCGGGGTGCGGCGCGGGCAGTCGTAACAGTGTTCAAAGTGAGAACGGCTCGACATAAAGAAATAAAAAGTGAATTAGAGGAAAGTTGTAAACAAGGCAAAGAAATGTTTGGATTTTATTTCTGGATGCGTCTAAGAGGCGAAAGTCGGCAACAAAAGGAAAATGACGAGGTAGCTTGCAGGCCAGCCTGCCGCCACAACTACACCGCTGAAAGCAGCTAGGTAGAAAAAAGAAGAGGGATACCTTCGATTCAGTGCGTGCTTTGCGAAATTATGGCTCGCGTATATATCGAGTTGCGTCGAAGGAAACGAAATGTGTAAAAACGCAGCAGAAATTTGAGAAACAACTCTCCTAAGGAGCTAAAACGACCATCACTAAGTAGTTGCGGAAGCACCAAGAATCCAGCGTTTGCTCGCGTTACAGCGGGTTGCCATCCGGAAAAACTTGGCTTCGATAGATGTAGGATTGCTGTGGCTAGAGACGCGAGCCTATTCCATTTCATCTGTGAACGAAAAGTGCAAACTACGAGGCCGACACTCATGTACCTCTGACCTCTCTCTCTCCACGCCCTCTAGATAATACAGGGACCTCTCATTTCTCTCGCGACGTTATCGCTTTCTTTGTTCTCCGCTTTTTTTTTAATTGATCAAAAGCTGAATAAACGTGAACGCTTTCCAGTTTAGTAAAATTTGGCCCAACGCGAACTTCTTAAGTACGGTAATGAAAAAACAGAATTCCGTAGCGAAACTTGTTTTTAGATGCGAAGCATCTCATGCTCGGGGCTGTGTCTCTCCCTCCCTCGTTGTCCGCCGTCCGCACTCTACTGTGCATGCGCATCTCTTCAGCCCCGTCAGCGTTTGGGCTGACGTCAGCGCAGTCCGCTATAAAAAGAAATAGTTAGGCGGCACCCGGTTTCGATCCCACGACTCTTTGGCCGCAACGGGAGGTACGTGGCGCTCTCCCCACTGCGCTACAAACTGAGACGAGAGCATGCGCTACGAACGCGCCTTATGTCCTTCACTCATTCAAACTACGTCAAGAAGCTACTGATACAACGAAGGCACGCGAAGCTGAACGTCAACGGAAACGACGAACTGAAAACTAATGGGAACTTCAGTCGACCCCATGGCTGCTTCGCATACTACTCAGGGTTCCCCTACGGGAAGATGGTGTAATTTTTTTGACCAAAAGACACTCCTTCAGCGCAAAAAGGAAAAACATTAGAATGCGCTTTCCCGGAAATCTACATAACGGCAGCGTCGAAAATATTATCGTTCATGCTGTTGAAAACGACGAGGATAAAATCATTTTATCCGCTGACGAAAGATGACCTACTAATGTGGATCTAGGGATATCGTACATCCTTCTCGGCGGGATTTTCTACTCGAGGGCGTACCACGGAGGGCTCTACTTTGCCATTCTGGCGATTGGTTATTGTGTTTTAGGTACCAATTTTCTCAGTAGGAGAGTACAAGCACCCCCCCCCCCTCCCTTGTGATTCTTTGTCATTGTTTTGATCAAACAGAATGGCATACTATAGGGGCATGACACGATTGCGCATTGGTAGGGGCAAAATATAGCAAAATGTTGGTACTTATCAGCTCTTCCTCTGCTCCTTTTTATTTGGAGGGCAATGGAAACTTCGGCGGGGTGTCCAAATGGGGTGCGTTTTAACAGTCAACCTCTGTCGCGTCACACACACACACACACACACGGGCATACGCACGCACGCACGTACGCACACAAACGAGTGCGCGTACGTACTTCCTCTATCTCTCTCTCACTAGCCAAGATAACAACCACAGTGGACCAAGGAATGCGTAGCGCAGCGACCGTCCCCATGATCATTTTGTTGCGTCTCGTCGGCACAGCGTGGGCATAACAGCGACCACGTATCTTCTTTCAGGTCACGTTCCATGGGTACCGAAACCTGGTTTGCGTTCTTTCAAGTCCCAACTGCTTCGTAAAGATTTTAAACCTTGATCACTTGTTTTTCCCGCAAAGATGCAGGGTTGCAGGGTTACCAGAAAAAAAGCATCATTCACATTTAGCTAGTTTTTAATGTTTTCCAGATCATGCAATGCATACCGGTAAGTTTTTCGGTGTACTCAGGCAGACATAGGCTCTTTGACATAAAATTATATGATGGTAACGCGTTTTTGAGGGACCAAAAAGAAAAACGCCTAATTAGGCTTCACGCTAATTATACTTCCACGGAAGTTGTTCACTCAGCGAACCTAAACCCCTATTTATGAAGTGAAGGCAGAGCGTAGGATGCGATAAGTACTGCCCTTTCCTCCATTAGCCCTTCTCTGTAAATTTTCATGTAATATCCTAACGTTAGCTCATTCTGCTGAGTTAAGTAAGAGCGAACCTAAGTGGCGCTAAGTTTACGTTGGAGCAGTCGCAAGGAAAGGTAAAAGAGAGCCTGAGTTGGAAAGCAATGACTGCTTTGCTCTGGCATTATTATCGGTCATACAGGATTGTCAATCAGTTTACGCTTTTGGCTACATATTTCATTTTGCTGTAAAATACTGAGACTACCAGTATTGTAAGATATGCGACGTTTCTACAAGTGGTGACGTCTAAGCCCTCACCATTTATTATTGTGTGTGCGTGTGTTTTCCTGTTTCGTGGGGCCATGGTTTATGGCCGCCTTGACTGTATCCAACCTTATCTGCATTACTTCCGACAAATTTCGCACCCTACCACATCATAGCAGAATAGCGACGGGGCCTCACTATGCCGCAGCTGACTTAATTATTCCCATCGATCTACGCTTAGCACGCATCGACCGCATTACTTCCAGTCGATGTGGGACAACAGCCGCGTGCGCGTTTCGCGTTTATCCCAGCGTTATTGGGGGCAACATCGCTGAGAGGGGAAGTGTGCACTTCTTTCCGCTACACGTTCACTTTGCAGGGTCGTGAAAGTTCGCTTGTCTCTTGCTGCTTCGCTGTACTGTCAAAGTGCTGAGGCTTGTAAGAAAAAAAAAAGACCCAACAAGAAATACAGTACGCAAAAATACCCTTAATTGTTGCATACACGAAAGACGAGGATATTTACTCTGAGTTATTAATTTTTATGGCTAGGATATGATGGAGGGACTTAGCCGAACTTGTTCGCGTGGGTAATCTGTTATCAAAAACACCCGTTCTAGCATCCACACTGTGATACATAAAAGGGAGGAAAATCATCCTTGATTTTAATAAGAATCATCAACGTAAGGCTGAAGGTATTAAAGCGTCCTGTGACTGCATAGTGTAAGTGCTGAACATTTATGAGCTCGAATGCGAAGATAAATATCTAGGAGGGAAACCTGATAATTTCAAGAACCTCGCACTTGCAAAATTTCTGGAACAACAATTCACGCTCGTGAAGGTTTCCTTTTTTTTCAACATTTTTTTTCCACCGTTATTGTTTCTCTTCCTTCCTGTTTGTTACAAGCACACGCACCCAAATCACCGTGAAACTCAAAAATAAAAATTGCGCGCACACAAGTTGGGCGTGATTTGCCTCCTATCGCAAAAACAGGCTCTGGGCAACACGCTTCTCACGCTAATGACACCGTGACGTGAGGCGTTAAAATACATTACTCTGCGGCAACCCACGCATCGCGAAAGTGCAGCGCTCAGGGCTTGAATCTACGCTGCGCGCAAATCGCTCTTTACTCTATTGCGCTTTAGGCAGTGCTCGCCAGAGCGTTTTTGTTCCTCCGCGGTGTGATTGTGTGTCCTATTAAACACTTGTAACACTTGCAGTACAAAACGGTTACACCAGCACAAAAATATCTCCTTTTGACTCGCTCCACTACACTATTCGGAGTAAAATATGTTATCCGGTGGTTCAGAATACTTTATTTTCGCAGATAGCAGGGTGCTGCTTCAGTGCTAGAAAAGTCCCTGTTTATTTTGAGATAAATTAGTCATGAATTGTGCTAATTTAAGAATTTATGCTATGCTTCGCTGTTTATTTGGTGGTTGAAATATCGGCTCTGGCGCAGCGTTTAGGCGACTTGAAAAAATGATATCGCCGAGGGAGGCACCCAATGGAAGGGTTTACGTGTCGCCCCTCCCACTCACCCCTCCTTGCCCTCCGATCTAGAAATATATATATATATTTTTCAGGCAGCGCAAGTAAGCGAGTGTTTCTTCCAAAAAGCTCTTCCCTTCTTAATCGAACCCTATCTTTGCGCCTCATATCCTCCTCGTGGACACCGCGCTAGGTTGCACCTCGAGTGCCCACATGTTTCTGTGTTCAAACAGCTTGAGAGGGAACGTGCACTAGCTGGTTGCATCCTTGGACGTCCGTGGGAGGGACATAACTGTAGATACGGGAGCGCGGGCACAGAATGGCGGAGTGGCTGGTCTGTGGTTACGCACTCTTCCTCTGGTGTTGTGCTGCTAAGCCCAACTACGCGCGTTCGATCCCCGTCGCGGTGGCCGCTCTTCTTACGGAGGCGAAAAGATGCAAACAAGGGCATCTTCCATTCCGCGACTTCTTCTCTTGCTTCCATTTTCCCCTGCCTTCCAATTTCGCCGCCTTCTTATGCACAAAGTCTGACGCGTGTCCTCTTTTTATCTTTCTTTTTTACGGTTTTATCCGCATGTTCCTTCCGGGATTTGTGAATATAAATGGCGAATTACGACGAGGGCTCCCAAAGTCCTAAGGACCTATGGCAAAGGGTGTTATGATTTATAGTGGCCCACCTTCCCTTATCACGCCGTCTTGTATGTTCCTATGCGGCCTTCGGTGGGAGAAATGTAAGCCCAAATTACTGAAGCGTTGCTCTTCCTTAGCGTCAGTACCGTAATGACGTTGGAATTTTGCGGAAAATTACACTTGCAAAAGGATAATTTTTTCTTTCGCTTATGAACTAAAGCGACAAGTGTTATTTTCCTTGCTCTCTTATTTATTTTTACAGCGGAATGTTGGAGTAGTTTATCGTGTAGGGCGCTTTTTTCTCGGTGTTTCCATGTGTTCCACCTTGTGCCTGTCGCTGATACTACGGCGCATGCGCGGCCGGGCGGAGATGAAACGCAACGGAACTCTTATTTCTCGAACGAAATAGAAACCCGAACGAGAAACATTTCGTTCCGACATTCTGGTCCATAATGCGAAAGCAGTAATGAAAATTGAACGGTATGGGGATGACATGGCATCCTGTGGATATGCCGTTGGTGTGGGGGCCGGCAGCGCCAGCCGTGAGTGCGGCAATGGACCACGCAAAGCGCACTGGCATCGACAGAGACTGCTGTGCCACCGGGTGAGGCAAGCCCAAACAATGATATACCTCCCGTCTTTCTTTTGCGCACGGCGCTCCGGTGGAGACGTCACGTTCCCCCCCCCCCCCCGTGCTCAGTTATAAGATGCCTTGCGACCCAGCCCATTTTGAACCCATGTAACGCTCTGATTACAGATTAGCAGAAAACTTTGGTGCTCTTTTTGCAGACTCGGCAGTTTTTTGCGCTTTCAGGAAACAAACAATGCAGGAACAAACGCACTTTCTTGCATTCAAAAGATACTGCCGAATGATCCATCTTTCATCTTTTTGATAATATTCGTTAATAACTAGCAAAAATACTAACACGAATCGATAAAGATATCAAGTACAGTGCCACAGCGCGCATTTTGTTTTCTTACAAGGGTTGCTAGCGATAGTCAAGCGATCCCGAACAACTACCGACGCTAATGCTAATCGATTTTATTTGCATGCTTGGTAACCATGGCTGAGGGAACAATGTAGGGCATCATGTTCACCGTAGTTGCGTCGCCGTAGGCTGCCGATGCCATGTGCAGTGGGATAACCCAGGCCTTTTCGACACCGTGAGGATTTCTTACATGGTCTTATTCGATGCACGAGGAACAAAAGGAGGGGTTCCACAAGGGCCTTCCTATTGTTTGTTTGTTTTTTTGTTGTCTTTGCGGTGCGTGTCTTGCACATACTTTTAAAAATACTGAGAATAGAAGTAATCGAGGTTTTATTGTTAGTCCGCATTAAAAAACACAGAAGAGTGACGTGGGAAACTTGCAAATACTTAAAAGAAGTCAGTTGGGGTAAGACAAAAAGGAAATCAGGAGCTAAAATTACAGGTAAATTGTAAACATCCACCTTTGCACAGCAACTGCTGCTATAAACACGCAGCATTCTTGGGTGCATAACTGTGCTTTGTGCATTTTAAACTTTGTTTTGTTTCTCCTGCTCCGGACAAGAGATGTAAAAGCATTCAAGTGTGATTGAAAATCAGTTATTATTTAAGAGTGAAATGATTTTAGGGGGAGAGGTAGAAGAATAGAGTGATCCCAGAGACTGCCCTTCTTAGTTTTAGTTGTAAATATTGTTCTAATGGCAATTGTATTTCATCCCCCATTAATGTCTGTAATGCGCATCGAAAGAGTAAGGAAAGGAAAGAAACAAGGAAAGAAAAAAGGAAGAAAGGCAGAAAGGAAGGAATGAAAGAAAGAAAAAAAGGAAAGAACTGAAAAGGAAGAGATAAAGAAAGAAAACACTACAGACAACAGAAAATCAAACCTGGCTACTTCCGCAACCTGTATCATATGTTGATTCAATGTTATTGTTAATGTCAATGATAACAGCGGTGATCGAAGCATTATAACGGGAGACCCACAGTGTTCATTGTTTAAATGCAGTAACCAATGTTCGTCTGAATTACGCCCTTACACAGTGTTTGCAAAGCTTGATACTGGAGTTTTCCTTCCCTAACTCTTTTTTCGCTTCTCAGGTCTATCTGTTTTAAAGAACAAGCTCGTTCTGGCGCTTCCATTTACAGCCTTATTTTTTCCGCCATTCTAATGAGACTACAAGCCTGCCCAATCAACCCCTACGACTATTCGCAAGATAAAAAAAAAACTTGGATCAAGAAGAAAAAAGACATGATTGACGCGGAGAAGCCAAGCTTAGTTGGGAAAGCAAGGCAGCTAATCACGAAGCGCTCCTCTTTACTCGTTGTAACAAAGGAATACATCGGAGTCACGTGCAGATAAAAGCCCTCGCATGCGTAGTAAGCGGCGCACGTATTTCGGAGCAGCCGCCGTGCCTCGCTGTGCAAACACAGAAGGAGCACAGCGGGGGGACTACCGATAGGAGCAGCATCACTGGCACCACACGTCGAAGAGAAGTCAAGCCTGAAGAGCAGCACCGAGTGAAACGAACTCGACGGTAAAGAATACAAGAAGAACCAAGCATGCGGGACGGTATTTTCGATTTTCCCTGCCTAATACACTGCCATTGCGTACAAAGTCGGACTTTTTTTCTGCATCGTTTGCGAGTTGTTTTAGCTGTTCTCAGTGCTCATAAATGGGCACACACAGACACGGGCACACGCCGTTCTTGTACTGAAGAACGCAGACCCAGTGTGTGGGAACAATGTTGGATCCTAAAGCGACGCTTCCTATTTCTCACTGAAGGCGACGTTGCTGAAAGCGACGTAGCGAAACGCACTGCAGGAAAGCCAACTTTTTCTCTATGATGATGATCGTGCGTCAAATGAAAGATGGTTGAAACGCGAAGCGTTATCTGGTCAAAAACAATGTCTTCAAAGACCAAGTCCAAAATCCAAATCATTACATCCAAAACGTACAGCAGGAAAGCTAATGTACGCACGAAGTTACGTACACAAGGAGCTAACGTACATCATGCTTCTCAAGTTAAAAACGCTTAACGTGGTTGGAATCAAACCTGGGACCCTCGCGTTATGAAGCCAACATCTATACGATTGCGACATTACGACATGGTCGATGCTGTTTGGATTTTGGACTTTGACTAGGGCTGCGTGGGAGAAAGCTTCGATTCTAACCATTTTTCTCTTAAGGAAGAGGCTTTGATTTTTTTTTTTTTTCATACATCATCTAGCAGTGGGAAGGCACAAACAGCAAGAAATATTCGATCAGCCTCAGCTGTATAACTTACTGTTCACAAAAAGTGCAAATCGCGAAGGTACGAAACATCGCGTAAAACTCGGAGACTGCACAAGAGAGTTAGTCGCCATGCAAAGAGTGCTCCAGAATAGAAAACAACCTGGTTTGTATAAGTGCCTACTATTTGACGACAGTCTTCGCTTGATAGCTTTTGCTGTTTTGTTTGCACTGCCTTTGCTGACAAGTTGCTTCTGCCGTTATTGGGGGCGAAGCACCTTAGGGGCTCGAGCTTTCGGCGTCTCCTGTCGTCGTCTCATGTCGTCACGGTAAATCAAGTTGTCAAACAATAGTAAAAAAACAAGTATACAGTGAATAAAACCGGTTCAAATAAACTAACTTGATTTAAGCTAATTTGAAATGCAGGAATAATCAGGATTTAGTTGCAATAATAACAAAACATTTGCTAAATTCCGTCTCGAAATTGGTTTCAAATGCCAGGTTTTCTCCGGCAAACACCATTCTTAGCATGCTGCGGCGTGTGTCACGAACACAACTTGCGGCCAGTCTGTCTCTTATTTAATTGCTTAAATCCGGTTCAACGCAACAAAGGGCGCCACCACCTCAGCAAGCGCGCCATTGCTCCTCCCATCGGCGCTTCCCTGACGCCTAATCAGCGCGCGGCGTGTGGCAAGGGAGACACTTACAATATTTCAATTCATTTATACATTGCATGCTTCGCCCCTCCCCAGGTTTCACGTTAGTGGAAATGTACCGTTTTTTTTTTCGGCCCAAAGCGGGCTTCGCTGAGTTCTTCCTTGAAGTCGTTTCCTCTCTGAATTGCACGCAATAGTCGTGTCTACGCCCAAACGGATCCCGAGAAATAAAAGGTAGCGGGAACTTTCTGGATATGGACGAGCTTGTGCGGAACACAAAGGACCACCTTTCCTCAGGAGGAGTGACAATAGATCACGGGGAGATCGGCAGTTCTCGAAACTTCGTCTGTTTTTTATTATTATTATTATTATTATTCACGTTTTCAGATCTCACGGTGCACAGTTCGCGCAAAAATGTCAAGTTGCGACTTCTCGTCGCCGAGTTATATATGATGCCTATGAACTTGATGCACGCGCGCAGAAGGACTCCCGAACGAAATCATTGCATTTTGGAGCCATAAATAAGGCGCTGTGCCATGATTCCATTCATCACAATCGAGCTGTGCTGGTTTTGGCTGGTGTTTCTACGCTTCATCGATTCAGTGTTCGTTCATTTATCCTGTCCCAAAAGGAGGCAATGCGAATCCATAGATTTATCTTTTTATTCGCTTTGGTATTTTTTCTTTCGCCGTTCTGTTTGTGAAAATATCTCACACCACTGCCTTTTGCCCTTCTGTGAATCTCGCGTTTTATTTTCTAACTCCAGCTCCCTCTTTTAGAGCCCCTAAGGTAGGGTTTGTAGAAAAGGGCCCGGATGGAATTGACATTGCGATTCTGCATTTCACCCCCTTACCCTGTACGTCGTGGATGCTACAGCCCATCCACTCAGGAACATTCTGTATCTATGTATTCACGAGCAATTTGATAAGCATGGGTCTTGGTTTATGCTCATTTTCTATTCTAGAATAATACTCGAAATAGCTGTTAGACAAAAACAGTAGCTAATTTAAAAAAACGGTCTGGTAAACAAGTAAATCATGAGCAAAAACAAAGAACACAAAACAAACTATCAGCACTGCTCATGATAGCATCAATGCGGCCACTGATGAATACTGTCTATCAAGATTTTCCTGGATTTATTTCGATTTATCTGGCATAGTAACCTGTCATACGGGCTGGGAAGCCGGTGTCAGTGATGTGGGGCCGACACCTCGTCCAGAGGACTAGAATTCCTGCCATCCGAATATGTCATGCACAATCACAATGCGGGTGTTTTGGGCTTCCGGCAGTGGGTAAAGTTTAATGGACGGCGACAGATGCTCATGAAAATAGACTCACGGTAGTCATATTCATGGAGGCAAGTTTCTTTAAATAATTTATTCACGTTCCCCAACAACAGGTGACTTTACGAAGGATAATTGCATGTTTTGTAGTCCCTTAGAAATAATCGGAGGGGTCTCTACAAATTTTAAAATCAACACAAGAAACATCAAGCGGCCTTTTGTCTGCATACGAAGATAGCTGTGTCTACGCCAAGTGATGCGAACGACGTCGCGCGTGTTGAACTTTTGGCATGAGATGGCGCAGCAGCCGGGGCCATCGTGTAAAACTTTGTAACAACTTCGACGTGGCGTGGAAAATACACTAATGAGCATTCGGCGTTATGTAAACTAACTCCACGTCGATACAACAAAATTGCGCGGGATTACTGTTTGTGCATTCTTACATTGGCGAAGGCATCAGCGTACCGAGCTACGTCACCTCCGTCATGTAGTGGTAGCGTGGTGAGCGAGCGGCGAGCAGAAGCAGTCAACTTGGTGTTGACGATAAAGAGCCGAGAGCAAATTTATATGGTTCACTGCATGGTGAAAGGAACAGCGACGATTGCGTGAACAGCCTGGAGCCGACGGGCAGAGCGGCGCTCTTAGTTGAACCCCCAAAATCGACTGATTAGAGCCAGAATTAACACACAGAATCGTCAACGGTGCCACCGCCTCCCAGGCCCTTGCACACGGCGCGAACAAAGTACAGGCACACAAGAACACTCTTTCCCGGTCTCGTAAGGGCCGGGGCACGGTGAGATTGAGAGAGGGGGAAACGGGAGATCTCTGCTGGCAGGGTCAGATCTCCAATTCAAGTGTCCATATGATCCCCGGTAGAACAGTTTGTTTTACAATTTCCGCAGGCGAGATTCACCGCTAGCGCATACCCGCGCGGGGGATGCACTGCGGCTGGTCGAAACATGTTGGAGGAGGGCGGCTTTACCGCAGCCCACAAAGCTTCACTGCACTACCTCAAACTGAAAGCACGCGCGCACAGGGTAGAGGCGCGCTAAATCGTAACAGCGTATAGATGTCACGTGTTCTTTCGGGTGTTTATTTTTGGTCAATGTTTTTTTTCTTCAAACGATTCAAGAGCAAAAAAGTAGCAGGGTTACTTGATTCGTCTGACCAGTAGAGCTACTCGATTCGCACGATACGTCTATCGTTAACAAAGTTTAGAAACAGCGCGGTATTACAATAATTATTGTTGAATGTAGGAGGAAGCGCATTCCTTTCTTTTTATCTCTATCAGTGTTTGGTGTGATACTGATGATAGCATGCGCGCAGCTTCAATGTTATTTTATGTATGAATGTTTGTTAGTTTTCAATAAATCTCAGCTGATAGTCAGCGCTCGTACTTTCTGGTACTTTTCTTTGTGTTCTTGTTAAACCGCGCTGTTTCTAAACTAAGCCACAATGCCAACTCGCCCAACTTTCCATCCTGCTGATTTCTCTGAATTTCTTAGCTTTCTTCTGCGTTATGTTGAGCTATATATATAAAATTGTGAGAGCTCCTGTAAGAGCAATGTAACGCCATGGACATGATTTTGTTTACGGTGGCAACGCGTAATTCTTACTGAGCGGACATAAATTTGTAGGTTGATTGCTACCCAAGTCAGTGTTGAAGGCGGAACCTTGAGTATATAGCCCAGTTTTTTTTTTTTCGTAGTAACAATGACAAATATCTGGCTGCTCTGTTTACAACGCAGCTAAATCTACTAGGAAAAAGCGCCATAACGAGGATCCATCCGTGCCCACAAATAGCACTAAAATAAATTAAAAACATACAGATTCTGCGAAAAGTAAAGGCAACTGCCAAAGTGGCACAAACGCCAAAAACAGTAAAAGCTCGACGACTCAGGAAGTTCTTTCGAACTATCGCGGAGGTGCACATTGCGGCGCTTGAGCCTCTCGGAACCCTTCCTGACATCCGAGCACCGCTGCAGGAGGAGGGGCAACCACTGCAGCGTACACACAGAAATACACGAGAAGGTGATCGTGGCTCCAGCGCTACAACGGGAGGCTCAGGAACAGCCGTAGGCTCTACTCGCCCGCCAGAGATATCGGATGCTATGCGAAGACATCGACAAGCCAACGTTTGCTGCAACGTTTGCAGGGAGGTTGAGAGGAAGGCAAGGAGGGGGATAACAAACAAAAGAGAAAACTGGAAAGGAGGGACAGAAATCGGGGCAGTTTGGGAGGAGGACAGCGCTGTAGGAGCAGGCGTCAAGAGGGAACGCCACAGTCAAGTGCAGGTGTGTTGTGATGGGGGCGATCTGTGCCGTTAGCGAGGTTATCCGCACTTCCAGAGAGCTGGATACGAATCAGTGCCGATACCTCACCCATCGCGGTGTTTAGGGGCGGTAGGTCAGCGCTGCCAGCGGACGGTTGTCAATAAGGGGAATGAATGTGTACGCTTACGAAAGGCGTCCGCTATATACATGTGGCGGCAGAACGGTGGAGACGGTGGCTCTTACGCTGCGGCCGCCGGTGCAACCGGCTGCAATTCCTCGGAGAACATCCATTTGGTGACAGCCTTAAGGGCATCCGTGCCCAAGCGACCACGGTGGAATGGGTTTTCCCGCCCAAATGGGCCTGAACGGCGCATAACGCGCAATTGGGCATGACCAGAGAGTGAGCAATTGTGAGCCGGCGGTAAGATTCCACGCAGAGGGAATTTTCGGACGTAATTTTTCGCGGATTTAGTGCAAATACGATCAAATAAATTAGGAGGAAATAGAGCGGCAGTGTTGCGGTGTCCGGCAGAACAGTTCTGAACGGATCCCCACCCTGTTCGCCAGATTATTTTCTATTGGTGGTGTACTGATGTCTTGGCTGTCGTGTCTTTCAAAATTCGAAATTAGCAGCGTGAAACACAATATGCTGAGCTTTGCAAATGCTGCTTTATCCAGTGTCGCGTTATTAGCACGTTTTTGTAGCATGATGCACAAATGTATGTCACTTCAGGTGCGAGAAACATTGAGAACAACAAAATCTCGCGTGAATGCTTTGCAGATGCAGCCTCTATATATTCACCGCTGTATACTCCAGTTATCGAGATCGGCAATCATTCTGAGTCATAGTACAAACGCCGTATTTGTAAGCGCGTAATATTGGCTTTGATTTAAAACGATGCTTGCGTAGAAGTGTAGTATACGTAATGACATATGTTGGATAAGGGCTAGAGGTGTGCTGCGCACCACCAGTTGCTCCTTTACTTTTTTTGGCGTGCACTTCCATCGATGCCATTGCATGCTTCTACGACAACTGATCTAATTGTGTAATGGTTGAAGGCGTCCACAAAGAGGAGATACCTTATAAAATTGGCTGCCGGAGAAAGTTTTTGCCCAAAGGCACTCTCAACACAATTTTCCAGGTTTAATGGCTGATAACATTACCAAAAACGAAAACAAGATATCTTGGAAATTTCGAAAAATTACATTCCTGGGGTATATCTTAACAGGTAATATTTTCGTTTGTTTGTGTTTTTTTTTTTTTGTTCTAATGGCCTTACCACCGTGACTGGCAAAAAATGGTCCAGACTGTGCGAAACGGGCTTCAAAACGTCCGTTATACGTGCTCTTAGATTAATGGTTGTAAGGTAAAGAACAATATTATTTTTTCCGGCTTTCACTTTGTCTTGGTAAAGAGGCGCTATGCCCATTAGTTACGTTTTTACTCAGGTTCATAGACACCTGGACGTTAAAGTCTTCACGTGAAAGCAAAGAAGAGAAGTGTCTTATATTTAAGAGAATGGAGGGTTGGCCTCGAGACATTTTACTTTTGCCCAGAAAAAATAAAGAAACGAGGGCTCTTTGTTCTGGAGCGCGGCCTTGAGGCTCGTTACAAGGGGAATTCAATTTTCTCCAACGGCGGTAATTAGATGGTCGATGGCGCAAAGACTTTCGTGCGGTGAATTAGAACGCCACTTTGGTGTTTTTCAGGAGTTTCCTCCCTTGTTTTAGCTGCCCCTTTTCGGCCATCACCACGCCTACTCTACTGGCAGGTAATTGCGGACGAGACTTCCTCCACTTTCTATTGTGTAATCTTGTTTCGCCTTTAGGCTCCAAGTGATCCGCATATCGAATAAGTTCTCTCGCTTTTTTTTCTTATGTCGTCTTGTCGCCACCTCCAGCCCTGAATCGAGGTTTTACGGAGCTTAACCGTTGGTTGGATCCCGTGTAATGTGCTTACAGGGTTCGCAGGTTTTTTGGCATGGTCTCCATCTACACCAGGGTGTGTGTCAAGGATCCCTTGATGCGGGCGTTGAGGTTTCACATAGCACAGAGCGAATGCTTATAAAAAATTGACAGGAAGACACTTTTATATGTCGCGTGCTCGCAACAGCAATAGTTCTTCCGAAGTCTTATCTCAGTACAGACAGCTACCATCAAGAGGGCTCAGGATATGAGCCATATTTCGCTTTCCTAAACCTGTCTAAACAGAGAAGTAATGCATACTTCCAGCTATACGGCAATTGACGACATAAGTAAGGAACATATGAGGGATACATAACCACAAGAAGAATATATCAACATAGACAAATACATACCTTAGTAAATGAATCTGAAATAGGTTGCGCAAACCCTCATCATCTGCCAACGTATCCATAAGCTCCACAGCAAAATGCCATCAAAGGTGATTGTGTCATGGGTCCCTGGTCACACAAGTATTATAGGAAATGAACGAGCTGACTTCCTGGCACACAACTGCCCGGCCCCATCACCCCCCCCCCTTCCCCCCCCCCCCCCCCCCCCCCCCGCCCAGCACCCAAATGACCCATGGCCCACACAAATGGCTGAAAAGGAGGATCTTCGAGGCTGAACGCGTGCTCTCATACCTCCGTGTTCGGTTCTCCTCCCCCTCAACCTTACCAGGATGGAGGAGGTTGTACTACGAAGAATCCGACTGGGCGTGGCTCTTACTCCTGCCCGCACGAGTGGATGGAAAGAGGATTACCGAGGGCATGTGAAATGTCCAACCTGCTCTGAGGAAACGGTTTCGGCAGACCTTCACCACCTAATATGGACATGCCCTGGAACTAAGGACATTCGAAGGAAATGTTTGATGGCAGCAGGCCTAAATTTGCGGCAAGACACGCATTACCATCGGTGGCTCCAAAGTCCTGCCTACCGTTCCTTGCTGGACTATATCCGGGAGGTCAACCTAGTTTCCTTGATATAGATCGGACTCTCTATCCTTGAGAGTCCGATCTATATCAAGGAGACTCTTATCGGACTACTAAGCCTTGAGGCTATTAAATAAACGGAAAAACAGCACAACAAGTTGCTGCTAGATTAGCTTTAATAGGACACAGAAGCGAACAAAAATTAGTGATACAGAAAGCTTCAAGTAATGATCACAACCAAACACTTCAACTTGTCAGGGCACAACTGGTTAGTTGAATGACTTAGTGCAACAAACCACCCAGAACTGTGCTGAGAGATGTAACCATCACTTAGGGTGAATGTAACTGCGGAGGGGTTGAGAGAATTCGTGCTGCCTAAATTGAGGCTTGCTAACTCAACCTATATAATTACGGTACAAGTTTTCACCCGCTAGAAATAGATTTCGCCAGCGCTGTGAACAAAGTTGTGACACCAGCGAAATCAATGCGAAGTCAATCCTTTCAATGTTTTCACCACAAATATGCACGACTCGGAAATGTACGGGCAGGTTATCTCCTGTGCAAAGAGTAATGTGCGGGAATTGAGATAGTGAGGAGCAGGAGGTAGGAAGCCGGGCTTAGGAAGCAGTATCTAAGACGAGAAGGGTACCGCTACGTCACATCTTTTTACTAAGCGAAGACACAAAAGATAGGATACCCGAGCGTAATGAGACAAGAATCTCATTTTTCTCCTTGGCAGGCAATTCCAAGACTCCCTCTGTGCCTATATTCTTGGAGTTGATGAGAGCCCACCCGATCAGCTTACTAGGCTTTTCGCAGAGAAAAATTCGAAAATCTCATAGCACTCATACAAAAAAATAGGAGGAGGAAAAGAGCGAAGACACGAAAGGCCTTCAAGATTCCTTTCTTTTTTTCAAAGCACGAGAAGGGACGAGAATTGTTTGTAGTTGGTGGGTGCTTGGGCCTCCTTAATGACGCTTGCAAAGCGGCTCCTGCTTACGCTCGTTAGGGTCGTCATTGTGGCTAGCCGGAGTTAAACCAAATAAGGGCAATAGCGAGTGACCGTACTGGTTTATTGGCCAGCGCTTACACGGAGATTTTTTGTTTCCACTTAGCCAGTACTTTTTTTTTAAATTCGCATTTTTGCCATGCGGCATATAAAGAAAAGATAAGACATTAGGTAGAATAAAAATACCGGGTACAAAAGCACAGGTAGTCAGGAAATTGATGGCCCTGTACAAGTCTAAAGGTAGGCATGGAGTCCGGATTTTCGGAATCGCTGGAAATGAGGTTGCGGTTAAAATGGCTGTCGGTGCTGCACTGCAAGACACGGTTGACATAACAACAGTACTCTACCCTGACATCAAGCCACACATCAGACAACACCTTCGCAAAACAAGGCAAACACACTGGAGTGAACAGACAGACAACAAACTACACGTAATAAAACCGCACTTGGGACCATACACTACCGAAAAACGCAACAGATGCACAGAAGTTGCCTTTGCTCAGCTACGGATAGGGCACACACATGCAACACACGTATCTTCTCACAGGATCTTCAAGACCCCTGTGTAGCAGGTTCGTAGAGGCCCTATCCGTAGTTCACATACTCATTTAATGCAAGGAACTCGACACAACATGACACAAACACTTCCTCAACTCTACAGACAACACATTCCACTCCACCCATCGTTGTTTTTGGCTGATGATGATATGGTTTCAATTAAAAGTGGTTCTAAGTATTTGTCAGATGTTAAGTCTTTAAACCTCATTTCCTACCATGCATTATCAACACTGGCCCTATACACCAGCCACTACAATTGTCTTCAACTGATCTTTCGTCCTTATTGAGCGATTTTAGTATTTTATACTTCCCTCCTCATACCGAACCACTAATTTGGCGCTCTTTACCCCAGTTGGCCTTGCACCATAAATATACAACCATCATCATCATCATAATTTAACGAAAAAATCGTATCTGTTAATCATGCTCGCTTACTCTTTAACATAGCAGAGCCGAAAGAGCTGTCCGAATAAACGCTACGCCCAAACAAACATCAAAGACAAAAAAACGTTCGGCAGCGAAGCACGGTGAAGGCAATCCGAGGGCTATGAAAAACGGGGGCGATGCCACACAACACTCTCCCTAATTAAGTCAAGCTATATAAATACGACACGCTATGTTCAACGAATCGCCCTTTCAAGTCTGTTTTGATATTTTCTGCTGTAGCCAGCAAGCAAATGGGAACGACGTGCCATTGCATTGGGCAGGGTTTCACGCAGCATAGATTTCTCCCGCCATCGCGCTATACAAAAACTATGAGTAGGAAAGGGCGAAAATTCCTGGAGCGACTGTTTGTTGAAATGAGAGAGCAAGACGAGAAGAGTAACGGAAGAAATGAGATCCGCACGTCCGAACAACGCGCGAGTATTTGCGCAAGTACAGAAGTCGCGCAAGAAAAACCTAGCTATCGATTGCAGCTGGAACAAATGACCGGTCACTTTCGGTATTATAAGTACATATATTGTCAACGCTATTTTAGCTTTCCATTTGCTGTTCTTTATTTTCTCGATTATGCCCGGTATTTATCCAAGGCGGGCGAGGGTGACCTTACTTTTAACTCTATGCTTGCTTTCCTGAATTGCGCGTTGAGACTTAATCTGCCGTTTCATAACTTTGCTCGACGACTCTACCTAATTTGAAGTTTCCAAGTGTTTCGTAAAAACTACGTTCAAATATTTACGTCCCCGGCCCGTCTCTTCTGCCGTCTCTTCTGCCCGTCTTTTCTGTCCTTCTCTTCTGATTTTGACTGCCCACGGGCAATCAGAATCAATGAGAGCCTTCATTCAAGAAGCAGCCGCTATGTCCACATCCAGATCGGTGTTCATTAAACCCATCTGTGCGGAAAGCATCCATGTGTTCTCCTGTCGCGTCTCGGTGCTTTCCTTAAGCTCGCTGGCCCGTGAGGGTGCTTCCAGTGGTATTAATTGCGGCTCGCTTTTTAATCTGCCTGGCCGGGAAAGGAGACACCAGGAGCGAAGAAAAAGAGCGGCGAGGGAGCGTTGAACGAACAACATAACAACGCGCTTAATTTCGGCTGGCAATATTGGTCGGTTACAAGTGCGTTTGATCGATCGATCGATCGATCGATCGATCAATCAATCAATCAATCAATCAATCAATCAATCAATCAATCAATCAATCAATCAATCAATCAATCAATCAATCAATCAATCAATCAATCGGACTACTACCCAAGACGAAGCAAAGTCAAGCTAACACCAGCCAAGCCAGCGATATGGGTTGTTAAATATGTGAAGTCAGGAGACTACATATACGCTGCTTCTATTTAGTACAACCCATGTATATTTTTGGGTGCATTAAGCTTCCAGTATGTAACGTTTTCTTTTAAAATTCCGTTTTTTGGCGTATTTCTCATCCTTTAATTTGGGGTTTTCATATAAAAATAAAAAAATTCAATGTATGTCATTTAGTTTTACATCAAAATATGTTTTATATCGTCATACAGTGAAACCTCGATATATCGAACAGCGCGATGTCCGCGAAATAGTTCGATATAACCAGAATTCGATATATAAAATCACGTAAAAAACGCGTCAAAAACTGGTAAGAATCAATAAATGAACAAAGTGTGCAGTAAATACTCACTTGGTTCTTCAAAGTATTTATTCTTTTGGCTTAAAGTACTGCAGCAGGGTAGCCTGGCGTGTTATACACGACTTCCTCAACGTAGTCCAAACGTTCCGCAAGCGACAGGCCGGTCCCTCCTATAGCGCTGCAGTAGCGGTGCGGTAGGGCCAAAACCGCTGAAGCCTCGGTCTAAGTCGGGAGCGGGGCACTATCAGCGCTTGCGGGTACAACCTCGGCAGCGCCTTCGTTTGTGCGCTCAGTAGTAACCTCTGCTCGGATCTCCACATCCGTCAACTCCGCCGTAGTTCCAGTGCTGTCGTCACCGCCAACAAAGTCATCAATGCACATGCTTCGTGGCTCAACACCAACAAAGCGCTCCAACTGGCCCCAGGTTTCCTCAAGCTCGCATTCTCCTTTTGCACCGTACAATTCTGCTTCGGTGCAACCAATGCGCAGCAGTCGGGAACGCCCATCGCGCCACCGCTATCCTCGAGGGTACTGCGGGATAGCTCGCCGCCTGTCAACAGAGCGCGAGCGGTCTGGGCAGTCGGGGGTGGCTGAGTTCGATATACCCATTTCATGTCCGTCCCAGTTCGAAATAAAAAATTAAAAATGCATGGGATTTTCCGAGTGATATAGAAAGTGTTCGATATAGGCAATAATTCGATATACCCGTGTTCGATATATCGAGGTTTGACTGTAGACTGTCATGGCCCATAAGTTTGCAAACTTAACTTCAATATGTTCAGAACTCAGACTTCATGACAACCTGTGTAGCTTCAGTTAAGGACCATCCACCCCTTCCTCTAGAGCTGAGAAATCACACTATTCTAGAATAGTTATGTATCCGGGATATCCAACCACAGTTGTACTAATATCTACCTTATTTACAACAGATGACATACAATCTGCTCAGCTATATTTGCTGTATCTCTGCAGATCACCCGCTTTTAATTGACCCATTTATGAAAACACCACAGGTCAAAAGAAAATTAAGACAGTACAGGCACTGAATGACAGCTGTGTGTAATATTGCGGTGTCCAATGTGTACAAAACACCCATTCCGTCACACGAAGAAGATAAAGAAAAAGAAAGAAAAACGGAAACAAAAACAAGAAAAACATGTAAATAGGAAAAGGTGTACTAAAACGACGCTATAGGCAACAGCACTCCGATACCGCACTCACTGACATGCGCCGTCAATGTATTCGAGTTCCTTCTGAAGCAGCCCAAAAAAGAAATGACTAATCTTGTTTCGCCCCTCGTCGCTATCATGTATACCGCAAACATCTCCCGCGTTAGCGAGCCCAAGTTAGGCATTAGTTGCCATCTTTCCAACGGAGAGCTGTAAAAAGAACGGAGTCACGAGAAAGTGATGTCGGGCATTCTGAGGTGGCCACGGACCTGACGGCCAATTTCAGCCGAGTCGCGAGCGTACGTTAAATCTTAAGGAAATACGTCCAACTGCGAAATTACGTTCACGTGATGCGCTGTCGGCGTAAGGTCGGGAAGTAGGACGTGGACGCGCAGTATGTCAGACCTATGAGTTGTCGATGCAGTTACTGACAACTAGGTGGATTTCGCAACAAAGCGAAAAAACTGTGGTTGATTCCTCTGTCATAGGAATAGGTAAAACACGAAACGAAAATGTGCAGTGAAATCTGCAGCTGAGCATGATTTGCGGGTCGGCGGCTGTCCTGTGGGTGTGCTTGGTGAGCGACGTCCTGCTGGTGGGTCGCTTCGGCAAAGGTGTACTGGAGTCATTTCCGTGACGGATATGACGTCAGTGAAATCTTGGTGTATCCCGGAATAAAACACTTTCGTGTTAAAATATAAAACCCGAAAATGAACAACCCTAAGTATAACGTACTCTTAGTTCTAAGGGTTACTTCCCCGCAAGAAGACCCTTTGTGCAGGGGGGCACCCTTTACAGACCGCTTGCTTCGTTGTACTGGCATCATTTCCGTGAGGGATATGACGTCAGGGAAAGATTCGTGTATCCTGGAATAAAACACTTTCGTGTGAAAATAAATAAATGGTGCATCTCGCTTGTTCGTTTTTCTATCCACCCTTCTATTTTTTCGGGCTCTTGTTTTTCGTCGTGGACCGACAAAGACAACGCGATGGTCGGCGCTCTTGCGAGCTTGTTGGCGGTAGGGCGCCGAAAACACTCGGTCAATCGGCGTGCGCAATTACCCTATCATCATCACCATACTATATTTTAACAGCGAAGCTGTTATTACTGCGTGTAATTCCTGCGTTGTAAAAACTTCCCGAGCGCATACCCACTTAGGGAGATTGTTCAAGATTGGCAAAAAAAAAAGAACTCCAGCGTTCGCCGTGATCGTGGCAACACTTGACCGGAACGAAAAAGACACGCCATAGCGTACGCCCATCGATCATTCGTCCTCGTGTCGCCGTGCGCATGCGCTCGATACCGTAGAATAACCCTCGCACGCGGCTGCGTCGAAAAGACACCCTGCTTGGCAGAGGTCACCGCGGCCATCACATTCTCTAGAAGCCGTTACGGATAATTGGAGACATAGCCACGAGTGTGCCACTCCTTCCCAAGACGAATTGCAAATCTCGCCACCGCTGCCTCTAGCCGATAACGAACAGCTGGGGAAAGCCTACAGTGCTGCGGACGACTTTGTATCCGCCACTCGCCGCGAGGAAGACGACGACCTCTTCGATGCATATGACGACCATTACTAGTACTGACTATGCAAATAAACAATGGTACTGAAACTTAGCTACGTGTCCGGCAGTACTCCCCTACAGCAGCTTCGCCATTCAAGTCGCGTAATTTCCGCGTTGTAAAAAACTTCCCGAGCGCATACCCACTAAGGTGGATTGTTCAAGATTGGCAAAAAAGAACTCCAGCGTTCACCGTGATCGTGGCAACACTTGATCGGAACGAAAAAGACACGTCATAGCGTACGCCCATCGATCGTTCGTCCTCGTGTCACTGACGTCATATCCGTCACGAAAATGACGCCGGTACACCTTTGCCGAAGTGATCCGCCAACAGGACGTCGCTCTCCAAGCACACCCACAGGATAGCCGCCGACTCGCAAATCATGCTCAGCTGCAGACTTCGCTGCACATTTCCGTTTCGCGTTGGTGCGAGCTTCCCTAAATATTTTATTTATTTAAAGACCCCACAAGGGGGTATTACAAGAACTGGCCCTAAGCGAGAAAAAGAGGCATTACCTAAGAGGAAGGAAATTTACAATGGGCGGATCTGTCGTTCATTTATTCCACGGCCTTTTAACTAAATTTGCAAGGTGTTTTTACCCCGTTCCGAAGCTTATTTTCACGAGGTTTTCAGCTACCCTCCGAGCCTTTATTCCTCCAATTCGCAAGAAGCACCACCGATATTTTGTCCCAGTGTGGCGTAATTTATTCTGTCGACAAAGAATTCTACAAGAAAGAGCAAATCGGCGAATGGCTCTGTTGAAGCAGTCATTCGTCAAATCAACGATGTCTTCTGTTGGAAGCAGCTTTCGTACTTTTTAACGAGAAAAAAAGTAAATGGAAATCTCTTTATCTAGTTTAAGCTTACCAATACACAATGAAAGCGTTGCTAGTTTTCTGCGCTGCGCCCATCGGGAAATCACAGTGAAACATAAAACAGAGAATCACGTGAAGTTCTCTCCATTTTGCGCAGACGTATTCGGGAGTACCAACCCCGGGTCCATAGCGGCTAATGAAATCGGTGAAGGAGTAACAGAAAATGGTCGCGAAAAATCTGAAAAACGTTCCGAGAATTGTCTACTAAAGCGTAGCATTCGTATGCCATTTGTCTATAATGCGAGCGAAAGACGTTGGGCTATTTTATGTTTCTTAAGCTTTATTTTGTTTCTGTTTGCAAATGATGTAAATTTATATGCCACTATAGCCATAAAACGTCATTTCTTCACTAATTGTGTTAGTTTTTTTTTTTCAAAGATACAAGGCGTAGTGCAGGGTTGTTTCGTTTTCGACATTTTTTTTTTCATAATTCCAACGTTGTTTTGCGTAGTTTTTTTTAGCCTTTGGTTTTAGAGGAGGGCGTATAAAATGCATATTTTTGACTTTGCCGCAACATTTTTTGTAAAAATCTTAATTTTTTTTATTCTAATACCTTCTGGTTTTCTCAAAATTCTGTTCTACCAGTTCCTTAATTACTTCTTACTACGCTGTTATAACGATTAAATGTGTTACTCCTACTAAATCTGCGTTTTTCTGGAAATAGTTACATGGAAGAGCGTTGCATGGTCCTGGCAGTGAAGGTATTCGGCAAACAAAGGCTGGGCATTACAAACAGGATGCAATAAAAATAAAGGAAGGGGGAACGTGAGTGCCAAGGGAAAAAAGGAGATTAAGGCAGCGACAGGAAATATGTGTTTCACAGTAAAGCCGGATGTGATTGGGGCAACAAAAATTAAAACTAGAAAAACTGAAACAGGAAATTCAAAGTTAATAGAGGAAGCGGGAGAAAATGGTAAAGGCAATCACGGATATTATGCAGGAAACACTAATACGAAGCACGTTGAAGCCAGCGAATAAAATATTCACGTGAAAACAAATCAACATAAAGATGATCGCAAATGAGTAACACAAGCCATTTATCTCAGGTGAGAAGCTCGAAAATATTGTGGATGATTCAAATTTAGTCAAAAGTCAACTTTAATGGTCTTCAATGAGGATGCTGTAGACATTTCCCCCTTGTGTAGCAAATTCGCGAAGGCGAATGGCAGCCCTCCCTTTCCCTCGTTCTTTCCCTCCCTCCCTCCCGCTTCCTCCTCCCTCCCATTCCCTCTCCAGTCCTCGTAGAAGCACTCCCCGCTTCGAATGTCACAATGCCTTTCCACGTACCCCTCCTCTCACATGAAATCTACACCCTCCGCTCGATGAAGGCCAAATCACAGGGACTCTGCCCGCAGGAACTCTCGGGTGTGCACTACGTAGGCCTAACGTTTGGTTTTGGCGTGTAGGGCGAGAATCGGTGCCTGCTGCTTGGCATCGAATAGACACCAGCTTCGTAAGGCGAGGTACCCAGGTTCAATTCCGGCCACGGGAAGTGTTTTTTTTTTTAAGTTTTATTCCGGGATTCACGAAGATTTCACTATCGACATATCTGTCACGGCAGTGACGCCAGTACAACGAAGCAAGTGGCCTCTAAGGGGTGCACCCCTGCACACAGGGTCTTCTTGCGGGGAAGCAACCTATAGTACTAAAGAGTACGTTATATTTAGGTTGTCCGTTTTGGGGTTTTATATTTTAACACGAAAGTGTTTTATGCGAGATACACCAAGATTTAATTGACCGCATACCCTTCACGGAACTCACGCCAGTACACCTTTCCCGAAGCGGCCCGCCAGCAGGACGTCGCTCGCCAAGCACACCTACAGAACAGCCGCCGACCCGCAAATCATGCTCAGCTGCAGATTTCGCTGCACATTCCACTTTCGTGTTTTACGGATTCCTATGACAGACGAATCAACCACAGTTTTTTTTCTTTCACTGCCCCCACGATCATTCGTCAACATCGCCAGAGAAAGTTGGCTTTCCTGCAGGGCGTACTGGCGTACAACGGCCCCAGTGAGGACAATAAAGCTTCCCTTTAAAACAAATTGGTTACTATGGTTCCGCTGCGATAACGACGGAACATAGTGCTTAAGTAGCAAACATTCTAGCTTTTAAAGCATCCGCCAATACACTCCGGCTGGTAAGCGCTGCTCTGTGGGTGGGTAAAACTTGGTTGCTCTTTAGAGTATGCCCAGAGAAGTCAGAGTACCACACACTTTTGCCATTGAGCCTCCCAGTGTTTGCGCTTTAAGTGATTGATTGATTGATTGATTGATTGATTGATTGATTGATTGATTGATTGATTGATTGATTGATTGATATTGATTGATTGATTGATTGATTGATTGATTGATTGATTGATTGATTGATTGATTGATTGATTGATTGATTGATTGATTGATTGATTGATTGATTGATTGATTGATCATTTAAGTTTTGTGCAGCACAGCTATGGGGGTATGGGCCACTGTCGGCAAGCTTGGCTCGAGTTGCAGAGGTCGTCTACGCTTACGTTTCTTAAATTGTGGGTGTGGAAGAGTCGCATTCCTTTTTCCCTTGCATCGTTTCTTTCTCACCGCTCCTATGACTAAAAGCCTCAGCCAATCACCCTCGTTAGGCCTACGTATAGGCTTAGCGCTTGCAAGCCGGACGTACGTTAATTTTAACCACCTGCCAAACAAGATCTAACTCATTGTACGTCTAGCCGCGGGTACAGTTTGTCGGCGTTTGACCTCAAAGCGTTACGTTAGACACGGCCCCTCCTGCTGCACCGCCAACAGCGTCAATAGCGTTAAAATGAAAGCAATGACAGAAGATGGTGAGATTGACAACCCAACAACGTACCCGGAATTGGAAACGCCTGAGGTTGGCAAAGGCAATCCCGTCGTGTTTCGGGCGCAGTCAACAGGGATGAGATGTCCGGCAAGGAAAGAAGACTACTTTGAAAATACTCCGCGCTTGACAGGACCGGTTTAGTGCGTTTTGTCTTCTGCGACTGCTGTGCCCACAATACAGAGCCCCGAATGGATGGGAAACGGGCACGACGAAAAAGCTACGGGGATTGAAGGGGCGAAGCCACAGCAGAGCGAAGGGGTTTGCTTGGGAGCCGAGCGCACTCGCCGATCGATGGAACAGAGAAGGCACAGAGACGAGATAGAAAAGCGTTGTCCCCGGAACAAGTTCTGGGAGAAATTTTATTTCCGGATTGTTCTAACAGTACTCAGTCTGAGATTCAATCGCAACAAAGTACGGCTCTGAGCGGTAAACGAGATGGTTACGTGATTGGCGAGAGCCGCAGGTGTGTGCGATAGCTAACAACAGAAGGAACATCGACGTGCCTTGCTCCGATTTACGACGTGAGTTGCGGGTTTAAAACAAAGTATCGAATGCTTTCATACCATTCGTTACTGACAGAGAGAGAATGAACTCTATATGTGAACTGCTTTCAGTGCGAAATCCACACTGGACGCACGTGGCTCCCTCTTCACGGGATTTTTTTTTTTTTTTTTTTTTTTTAAGCGCCTTTTTCAAGTTGAGACGGGAATCTATATGCCACTCTCGCCGCGGCCCTTACCGCCAGATGTCCCATCTCTCTTTAAAGGTTGGGGTAAAGGCGGGGGAAAGGCACAGGTAACGGTGGCGGGTGTTTCTGGCTAAACCTACTTTCCTATCATGTGCTGATGATTGCCTAATTTTTACAGATTCTGCAAGCTTCTTGATATTTGTCTGGGAATGTGCGGTTGAGGAATCGGAAGTGCGGAAAGAACTCTGTCGGGATTTCCCTGGATATAGTTTTTTGTTCCCTCGTGAGTTCTGCGTGTGGTTCCGGCAGCCTGCGCCTATCGTCTCTGTATTAATAGTTATGTCCCCCGTAGGTGAGAAATGATTGTCATTTCGCCTCTTCCACGGTCGTGATCCGGTAGTTCAGTGCTCGGGCCTGGTTTAGCGGACCATAAGCCTAGAATGGGCCAGTATCCACACAATTCGATGAGACGACAGAGCTTGTTCTCATCTCTAAGGGGCTGAGTCCGGTCTTCCCTACACAGTAATACAAAACTAAAGTTGTTTTTAGGGTGAATGGGGGCTGCAGCGCTTATGCAAAGATGTACGGGGGGGGGGGGGGTATTAGCCGCGCATTAATTTTGCAGGCACTGCGAGTTGTACCCCTCTAACCCCATAATGCTAGTTATATTTGTTAAGGTTTCAATCTTTCACTAGCTCCAGTTCTTATAGATTATGAGGCACAGAATCACCCTTGTTTTAATCGGAATAGATAAAGTAGTTCGGAAAAAGAGAAAGACTCACGACATGATTGTTCACTGTTTGCAGGACACAGCTTTTATAACGTTCAAGAAACGCAAATTATAACCACCAGAAAATCTGATGTGGCCAAGAGGATCTGCGTTTCTCCCTTTCACCAATACGCCTCGAGCTTCGCGATCGCTGCGCCGCCTGCCGCCGCTTCTCCGCGGCGTTAGCGGGATGTACGCTGCGTGGCTGATAGGGGCTCGTGAAGTGTTTTGTTTCTGTTTCACTTCTTTTCGCCTCTCCGCGCCCTAAAAAAAAGACTTGTTGTGGTGACGTCTATAAGCAAAGAGTACGTTCAAGTCACTTAAAAAGCAGCTGCGTCTTCGTGGAGTACGCGATCGCCTGCAAGAGCTACCCGGGGACACGGTTCTGCGCGCTTCGTCGCCGCTCTTCCGGGCGTCGGCGACAGTAGCAGCATATCACCCCTGTCACCTCCAAATACATCAGGCACAAATAAATTCTACTGTCGCCTCGTTTAGACCTGATACTGGCACTGTGAGAGGTTGGCTTCGTTTTACAGCGTGGACAACGACTGCGGCTTCGTTTCGAATAATACGTCGCATAAAAAAATGTTTTGGGGTTGTGATTACCCAATCCCGGACAACTTATGCCTGTTATAAGAATATAAACCATGTGAAAATGTTAAGTATATTCCAAGGCTGTGCGCCGTTAAATATATGTCCACGCACGCTTATAGCAAGAACCAAGTGAAGTTAATGAAACCACGGCAAAATCAATGCTGTGCAAGTCCGGAAGAAGCAAAATAGCCCTAAAGGAAATGAAAAAAAAAATCCAGTGCAGCTTCTGACATGCTAAAGACGTTCGTCGAAACTTAAGCCAGGTAGGGCTCACCAGACCAACTATAAGCGAAATGCACCGTTATTTCGCAAGACATAGGCAGCGGTAGGGGAGGAGGACGCTGTGTACAAATGCTGAGCGAAATCAATCAATGAACGTTTTATTAATCACACATACAAATCTCGCGTTCACTTTCCTTTTGTTTTTCAACTTCAACGAACAGCTGATCATTCGGCGGACGCATTTTTGGAAGTATACAGGGTAGGCAGTTCACAAGCGATGAAAGGGGTCGTTGGAAGAGTGTGGTATGTGATAAGGCCCTCTGATTTCAGTTTCTGCTTTATTCTGCAGGCTCCCTGTGCCATATGAAAATAATTCAAAGAGGCGTTTAGTCGCGGACGCCGATTATATTCTAAGCCCGCCTGCGCGCTGCTCGCGGATGATATATGTAGCAGATGAATGTTTGCGGGCGCTCACCTCACGACAAGACGACTCTTTGTCGTGCGCTGATCCCCGAGTATAATTCTGCATTATCCATCGTACTTTCGTTGAATATTCCCAAAATTAACACATACTGGCTTGTAAATGGTGGTGATCAATATCTGAGGTATGATATTGGCAAACGTAACCGGCGTGCTGTCAGGTATGAGTGCTCCGCTGATTATGTAAGTGCACAAAACCGATTTACACCGCAGTGTATAGCCGTAGCATGAACATCTGAGGAAGCGGTGGTTACGGAGGCACTGCTAGTAAATTTCAGGGCAGTACAACTGCAATCAGCTCCATGCATACACCGTTTTCGCGATGCTGGCCTGTGACCCACACCTGGCGGTTATGCAGACCGAATATACCACACTAAGATCGTGTCAGAAACATTTACACTCTCCTAAACACACCCCATTTGCTAACAGAGTGACTGCTTCACACAGACATGGATTTCCAACACCCGCAAAAAGTAAATCTTAGTCGTGAACGTGCCGCAAAAGCAACGGCGACACTGGGGAGCGGGACGGAGACTCCCGTGGGTGCTTTCGAAATGGGCCGCTAGGGGGATTTCAGTGGCGCCCCTACAGGCCGCGCTCGAGGCGTATAGCATACCAGGAGGCTTCATACGTCATTTGCAAAGCTCGAGCAGAACGTGCGAACGGCGCATGTTTGAAATAAGAACAAGCTTTTTCTTTTCAAGCGGCTGACATAATTCTGCACTAATAATGAGTTAAGGCGGCCATTTGGGAAAGTTGGTGCATAACCACGATAACTCAAAACAGCGCTACTCAACAGGACAAGAAATACAACACGCGGTGCCGTATGTTGCCTTTCTTTTCCTTTTTCGTAGTGCTTGAATTAGCGCCTGTTAGTGACCCTTGTTTAGTAACTTAGAATAATCATGGACTATTGCATACTTTCTCATAGTTTCATTTTTTTTACATTCATCTATCTATATGCTAGAGAATATGGGCCTTCCAGCGCATCCCTAAGACAACCATTTACGACTGCTTGGTGTTCTCGTACTCTGTACAATGTCATTGCAATGCATCAGGCCCTACTACAATTAACGCAGAGTTATCACTTTCCATAACGTTACAAAATTACAGCCACTTTGCTTGGTGGTGCAGGTAATTAAATAACTTATTATGTGTAGAATATCTCTTGAACACCCCATCCATTCGACAAAAACTGGGCCCGGGAAAGTTCCTATCGCTTAGTTTGTTTCCTTTTACTTGTTTGTTTGTTTAGTTTGTTTCCTTTTACTCTTTTATCTGTCGGCTGTTTCGAGCTAACTGAGAGGTTTCACGGGTATTAAAAATGCGAGCGGTGGGGGGCTGCGCTGTAAACCTGCGTAGGTTGCAGACATTTTGGCGTTTGACATACCACCTTATCTCGTTTGAAGTTTTGAGATATAAACTTTATGCGCGAAAACTATCCTTCACCGAATAACGCAGTGCCAACGCTACTATCGCAGTTGGTTGAGCTTAGACCCCTAGCAGCTGGCGTGAAACATTCGCGCTAGTCACGTTATCCTTCTTGGTATAAGATATTAACCAGAGCGATTGCATTTTTGGTTCGAACCATCCAAACGCCCCCTTTTTTTCGCAAGGAGATGCGAACTCTAGAAGGTTTCAGCAGAGAGCTGCAATATATCTTCGTACCACCTCGCGCGCTTCAAGATTGCCTGTCGGTAAGGCGAGGCGTGCGGGACGTGAAGCGATACATTATTGATGAGGTAACGCGGCTCGAGCCTCGAACGGCCGTGGATGGCCTGCTCAAACCCCATCGACCCTTGGGAAGCAGGCGCAGATACTACATGCACGGCTACAAGAAAGGCATGCAATGCGGCGAGGAAGCCGTGCTTTTATGGCAGTGGCACCGGTCCTGCTTGGCCTTCATTTGCGAAGCAAGGTAAATACAAAAAGCGCTCTGAGAAATAAAATCACAAGCACCTGTTAATACTTCATGCACTCTCAATCGCTTACTCGCGCACAGCGCGCGCTTGTGGGTGTTGTTGCGGATTTGTAATTTACCACCAACATGGAGATGATGATAGAGGCGCTGAGAAAAAAGTGGCGCACACGAGGACTGAGAGGGGCACGCGCATGAGTTCGGAACGCTGCGCTTGGACTACCGTGCACGGCTTCGCGTCGGTCTCTTCACGGCGCCAATAAACGCTGAAGAACTGCTTTCTCTTTTCATAACAGGTGTATATATACAGCAGCACCTCTCTAAATCGAAATCGCTTAATTCTAACTAATGGATAACTCGAACTTGCTCATATTTCCTAGTAAAGGGATGTGTGTTTGAATGGGGAAAAACAGCTGCTTTATTCAAAATTCAAAAACACGCCGTGGTTATTTGAGTAAGATTGCTCGTCCCCACACAATACGCTTCGCGCAATCCCAAGCCAAATGCCAAAGTTTGATACGTCACTAGCCGTCGTAACGCCGCAAAGCCACAATCCCGTAGCATTCATTACCTCATGCGCCTGTATGGCTGTTCTTCCTGTTCTTAGGGTATGTATGTGCCTCTTTGCAAGCAGTGCTACCGGCACCTAGCATCTCGTAGTCGGAAACTAGACGCGTCCTGTCGGATCCCGTCTCGGACTGCCCATTGCATGTGGCAAACTTGCGGAGTGCGTAATTATTCACAGTGCTCCCCTAAGAACAAGCAATACGGCGTACTTTATCCTGCGTGTATTTCTAACGCTAGTATCTTGTGCGCTGTACCGCTACGCAACTAACCCCCCTAGATTGATCTCCGGTTAATACAAACAAATTTACTTTCCTCTGGGAGCTCGAATTAACGAGGTTCTTTGAATGTACATACAGGACGTCCCAGCATTATGCAACAAGACAAAAAAAAAACGTAATACCGTAACTCGAAGATATCCTAGTGCATATAGTTTGCAGTACTGTGGAGAAGTCGACAGTAATTTTGTCGTCATTGATAATTAACTAATTTTAATTAATTATCTAACTCAAGAAGTGCTGTCCTGATCATTAAAGTGTCAATGAGGCACTTTTAGATACCCACGAGAGGCATCTAACTGCGCTTTTTCAGCGAAAAACTGATTGCGTTCTCATTTATTCTGTCCCAGACACTTACCCAGACGCTCCTTCCTGTTTGTGAAGAACCCAGGTTGTACTAAACTCTCTATTGCCCGGCTCCCAAACACTTCAGCACCGCTGCAACTGCTTTCCTTTCGCGTTCCTTTTTTTCTTTTTGTAGGACCGCGCTTGTGGAGTGAAAAAAAAAAAAAAAAAAAGCATCGGTCGGTTATCCCTATGAGCAGTTTCCAAACCACTTGTTTGGAGCTGTTGGGAGGCGCAATGCCTTTATAATCGCTCGTATCCCGCTCCTATCCTCGTGCACCCCCCCCCCCCCCTTTTTTTTTTTTGTTCTTGCTTCTCCGTGGCAGTGAGCCAGTGCAGGTTTATCGACCGCTTTCCGTGTATTCGTAGAGACAACCATTTCTATACCGTTGCTTTTCTGGAGGCTTTCTACTCAGGCTAAGTGGTGGGTAGAGAGAACGCGACAGTCTTCAGACATCTGAGTGGTAGGGAGGCTCCATGCCTCGATTAGGGCACCTCGAACTCGGTTGCGAGGGCTGTGCGCGTCTTTCACCGCTACCCAGATAAAGAGGCTACAGACTTCCGAGTGAGCAAAATGTTTTCGGCGCCACTCGGGAATGAATTTCTTATTTCTGCGAGCTCATTTTTTTTTTTTTTTTGCAAAATGTTTGTTTTGTTGTCCAGTCTTGTGTTCTGTTTCTAGTTTCAGACGGTTATGATCGATTCGCTTTCTTTTTCGTCATACCAGTAGCTGGTCCTTTCTAGGAAAGGAAGCCTTGCCGTAAGAATACTTAAGCTCCCCTTTTATGCCAATGAACAGAGCTTCGTCTCACTTTTGGTCTTCCATGCGACGTGTCGGATATGAATGGTCCTTTCTCGTTAAGAAGGGGACATGAGAGACAGTAAAAAAGTACGGGGCCCCCAAGAAACCCTGCTATGACGTAGTGATTGAGAAGGCATTAGCAGAGCCCCTCAGTGCAGCCTTGAGGGACTCTGGGACTCTGGCATTAGTGTGAAATGGCTGAAGGCGTCCTCTCATTATTATCATCATCTTCTTCCTTTTGCCTCCTTTTCTTCTTCTTTCGGTTGCTTTGACTAGGCACATACCCGCGTTCACATCACCAAGCAAAGAGGACATTTATTTATTTATTTATTTATTTATTTATTTATTTATTTATTTATTTATTTATTTATTTATTTATTTATTTATTTATTTATTTATTTATTTATTTATTTATTTATTTATTTATTTATTTATTTATTTATTTATTTATTTATTTATTTATTTATTTATTTATTTTTCTCTCTGTCAGTCTGTGTGTCTGACTGTTTGTTTTCGGCCCCATTAACTTTGTTACTATGTTACATAGTTCATTCGGCGCGCGCGTGTAGAAAACTCCAGAAGAGTTATGCAAAAAGTAATCGCCGACAAGTACCCATGAAAATACCCTTTTTCTGGTTTCTTTTAAAGGGACACTGAAGTGATATGTAAACATTGCGGGATTACTAGCGCAAATTGTAGTCCGGAGTCCCCAGGCCATGTTTCGACCACTCTAGGCGCGTTTACGCGATTTTATTTAGTAGAAAAACTAATTCGAAAACGCTGTCCTCCTCTCTTTACGCTCGCCCATTTTCTGTGGCGTTTTCGTGTGACGTCAGGAGGGGATGAGCTGGCAATTGGCTGCGCCACGGCTGCGCTACTGCACGGCTCCCCGGCCGACAGAGTGAGTCGGCCCAGCGTTTCGTCCGCCGGCCGAAGCGGGTCGTCGCAATCAAGGAGGTTAAAAAAAAATTGCTTGGTCGCAATTCGTTCGCTTAGTTGAAACGAAGCCAGGACACGTTTATGAATGGAATAATGTGCCTTTCTTTACTTGGTTTGTTTATACACTGTATCTAGCTCCAAGTCAAGGTCGCTTCACACAAGCGCTGCACATGCGACGTTTCGCTGACTGGTACGCCAGTAGGAAAATATAAGGCCTCTTGAAGGCAGGAGAAGAGTCAGCGAAGTCAATATAGGTACTAAGCAAATAAAATCAACTGATATTTTTACCGTACAGCGTAAAACTAGGGCGCGGGAAGCACTTTTTTGCGCTGGGCGAACAAGCACAGCGGTCAGCAGCACGACTACGCATCTGCGAACGCTTTTCCGTCTACGAAATGCAATTGCTAGACGTGAGCTACTGTGGAAACTCGGGCGACGCTTACTGCACGATCGCAGTACAACAAATAGTCACCTAAGCGGCTTGAAATGCCAAAACTAAATAAAAGTGTAAACCGGTTGTACAATATATACCCTATATTAGCAAGACATTCGCGTCCCGCTCCGTGGCCTAGCAGTCTGGGGCGCTTCAAATTCACCGCAAATGTTTTGCGAGGCACGAGTTCGAATCCCCGCGGGTACGTGCTTTTTTTTTTTTTTTTGTAAGTTAACTTTTTTGTTTTCCGCCGATGTTTTCTATATTGAGTTCACTTTTTTTGGGGCCGCAACGTTCATGGCTACACGAACTAGTTCACAAAACGCGCGCAGGCTGGCACTGGCGCGCTAGCGAGTTCTCGTTGGCGTGCTGTTGCCATAAGCACCGACTGCTTGCAGGCAGTGGGCACAGGCCAGAATGAACAGACCCTTGGCCTGGTGCGAACACGCTTTTTACGATACAGGCATGAGGGAGGCAAGCTCCAAATATGGGGGAAAAGCGCATGACATTTGGGCGTCTGCGGGTACGCGGAGGGCGTTCATGGTTCATGCACTGCGTAGGTCTCGGCTAGTGAATGCTACGACTACAAGCCGTCCTGGGAGGCTTATCTTGTGCATTTTACAGCCGACAACATGGCAGAAGCGCGGTACGATGATTACTGAGATATTGAGAATGCCCATCCAACAAAGCCATTGGTTATGTTTTACAGAACCGAAACCGAAACCGAAACTTGTGTGATTGCTAACCTTGGGCATCGTCCAATCACGGCGCCCCTCCTCTCAACGTCACAGCCTTAGTTGGTGCGGCCGCCGTAAACCGCGCATGGTAGTTTTTCTTCTTTCGCGCTTTGTAAAATAATTACCGACTTGTCAACCGGATAAACGATGAAAAGTGTGCTAATTTGAGCCAGTCTACGCAGTGCAAGCGAAAACGGGAGCTTGACAAATTCACTTCAGTGTCCCTTTAAATGGGTCTGTATTCGAACTAGAAGGCTATACACAAAAAAATAAATAAGGAATAAAAAAATATAACGCATTGTTAAGCTGCCGTCCCCATCGTTCCACAACGCCTTTGGACATTCAATTCCTGTGTGCAATGGCCCGCTGACAAAACTGTGTAGCTGGCCTACGTGCACTTTGCATCGCATACTACGGAATATAACCGTCCATAAGTTCATCTTACGCGTCCGATGCACGTCCCATTTTGCCAACCCTATATGCTCCGAAACCCTGAATCTTTATTTGCATCTGTGTCAACTCAAGTAGCTGAGCATACAAGAAATGTGCGACTAACAATTCTGTCGGTGTTATTGTGTACGAGAAAGCACGTGGTCTGCTTGCGAGAAGAGCGTAGCGGTAGCACGAAATTCAGTTTTATTGATTCCTTATGTTTGACGCGGCAGAAAAGAAGCATATGAAACCCCGTCCATGTGTGTTTGCGTTTGCTAGCTGGTATTCCGTAACTACGTTCTTTAACCGCAAAAAGAAGACAAGAACAAATGTAGATGAAGAGACACGCTACTAGGACAACTGCTTCCCAAGTAATTTAACGCATTCTATTATTCAGCTTCCTGAATTAGCGCTTTATTAATGAATTGATTCCATTCATCACGCGTGTTCGCTGAACTCAAACTCAGAGACAGCTGATGGACTAGACCTCTGAACTTCTCACGCTTTGAGTTGCAAACTAACCTCACAAGTGTCTCGGCATTGCTTACATTTTTCCCCGGGGCTGCCAGCCGCACCGTAATTTCCTTTCGACCGTAGCGAAGCCGTCTCCCCTACGTTGTACGGCTGCGTTCCGCCGCAATGCGCCTTCAGTCGTGGTGCTACTCCCCGTCTTTCGCCAGGCTTCGCCGTTACACACGTTCATCCGTACCGCGACTTCCAGCAGTTTTGGAATGAAGGTCTCGTGGTTATGGCGAGAGAGGACGGCGTGAGGAACACGGTCGTGAACTACTAAAGAGCACGCACGCATGCATGTAGTATTAAGTCGCTCAGTGAGGCTTTCAGCAGTGACGTACCGATCTGTGTGACCAAAAAGGGAACTTAGAAAAAAGTAATGTCAAAAAACACGAAAGCAAGTACAAGCTAACCAGTTGCCCCACCGTTTACCCCAAAGTAATTTCAATTGCAGTGGCATTCATTATGTACAGGTGAAGGATGAGCAGGCAGGGGAGTAGGGAAGCCATCCCGGTATATCAGAGTGGCAGGGGGAGGGAAGAGGAAGGGAATGCTCCTTGACCCGCCCTCTTTTCTTGCCGTCTTCTTTAGTCTACATAGGACGTGCGGTTCGATGGCTAGGCCTCCACGGGAGACCGAACAACATTGGGGTAGTGAAAGAGAGGAGGACGACGTTTAACATTTGCGTTTGCAGTGATGTATTGTACTCGCACAGCACATACTGCTGACTTAGCAAGGTAAAAACATTAAAAAAAATCGCTGCTTGAGACTTTGTAATCTGAAATACTAGACGGAAAGGCGTTTGCTTAAGAGCAGAAGTGTGGACATATTTATGCACGCACATAGTTTTCTGTGAGCACACGAAAAAAATCTGTTTCGGCGATGTTTTGCAAAAAGAATACCCCATCGTTTGGGACACACCCCTATTTCATTGCCGAAGGGGGGGAGGGGAGAGTGACGTGCCAAGTTTGAATGGCCAGAGCGGTACGTTAGACAGACACGTATAACTCACTGCCATATCAAAAAATGTTGCCAAGTTACATTCAAACCAGCTTCTTTGTAGTCCCTAAGCAAGTATGCTACCCTGCGCTAACAGGAGATCCAAGGAAAAGACAAATGTACATAAAGGTGGTTGCGCCGTCGAGCAGTGCATCTACGAACGCTGGTCGTACTATACCACGTGACCTGGCGAAGAATGAACCGAAAACCTAGAAATGAGCAGCGGGCTCCCAAAAAACGAATAAACTAAGCAAGACTAAGTATAACCAAGTTTATTCGCTTCTCTAGCTGAACCCCATGTGGGCTTCCTAGTTTAGTCTTCGACATAATCGCCCCCCTGTCTTCAATGCTTCAAATCTTTCTTTACATCAAAGCAGGCTTTGGCCATTCATTGGAGTGACGGAGGCGTAGCAATCGGCACACGACATTCCACGATCACTGCCATGGAAAAGAGTGGAAATAAGGTGCCAACGAGCAACTTCTTGCGACTCGTGGCAACTATGCCCCCCCCAGCTACAACCAGAAAACGCTTGACTGTTGTTGATCGTTCCATTAAGCTCTTACGGCTGCAAATAGCTCGTGAAGCAGACTCACGGCGTACATCCGTTCTATAGTCGTCTCGCTGTCATTACTACGGCAGCAAAACCGCATTCCGAACGTTTTTCTGTCATCCACGAAACGATTTTCGCAGGAGCTCTAAAGGCGTACAGACTGCGTCGCTTTAGTGGTCGCCTACTGGAGAAGTCGTGATTGATTGATTGTAGGGTTTAACGCGCCGACGCAATGCAGGCGATGAGGCGCGCCGTAGTGGAGGGCTACGGATTAATTTCGACCACCTGGGGATCTTTAACGTGCGCCGAGATCTCGTACACATGGGCGCTTTTGCTTTTCGCCTCCATCAGAAAAGCGGCCGAGGCGACCGGGAGTCGACTTGAGAAGTCGTGAACATTCGTGTGGTTTGAAAAGCACAAACGCCTTTGAGGTACTTTTTAAGAAGGGGATCCGTATTGTGTGTCCCCCAGACACTGCCAGGAGGAGAAAGACAGAGGAAGAGAAAACGGGATAAGCAAGTTAAAGAGAAAACAACCCTTTTGACGGTGGGAAATGACACGCTTTACCTTTTACCGGTTCTCCAGATGACCGCACTGCGGAATTCACTTATACATGCATAAGACCAGCCCTATTGCTGCGGTGACCGCAGAAGTTTCCACTTGTTTGTTCTTCTCCTCTTACTCCTGTGCTGCCTTTTTTGTTCGCGTCTGCGCAAGTGGACCGGTGCGTTGAGGTGCGTAGCTCCGCGGCGGTGACAGGGCCCCTGGTGCGGGGCATTTCACCCGCAGTTCGGCAAAACAGAATAACGCAAGGGTTGGAGGGGGGTGGGGGAGGGGCAGATTTATGGCCACCTGCACTTTCAGGCAGTGGTGAAACACGCGACTAAGTTTTACGCATCTAGGGCAGCCAGCATGGTGGGGTATGGGGGGGGGGGGGGGGGGGCGAGGGGAGAGATGTGTCCTCGGTGCAGTAGGAGGCGCAAGGGTGCCAGGGCCCTACTCATACTCAATGCATAGCCATGGAGCGTGTCTAGACGATAAACCCGCCGCAGCAACCTTCCCTAATCGGAGGAAGGCGCTGTCTTCAGATATGCACAAGACCGAAAGGCTGCTTTCGCGTGGGAGCCACAGAAATCGTCAGCGAAAATTCTCGCAAACAATACGCGAATAAAATTTATTGTTTCGTTCCCACTTGGTAAGATTAGCTCCTCCTAATTCTTGCTCGGATAAGGATTTATATTTCTCGGTAACATTTGGTGCCACTATTCAGTTTAAGCGGTTCTCCGAGTTCCGCATTGTTCGGCTCTGCACCCTGTGCCTGCTCCCGGCTGCTGAAAGCGGCAAGCTTGGATTATTACACTTAGTTTACCTCCCATTCCTTCCTTTTCATTTCCTTCCTCCCATACAACTTCCTTTGACTTGGTTGGCGACATTCCCAGTAAGTTCAGACGGGTGGTGAGCCGCAAACAGATACATCAAGAAGTGTAATGACGAAGTTTTTGATCTCCGCAAAACCTTCAATAATTGCGGGAGCAATCAGCAGCAACGTACACACTATTACATATGGGAGTTGTGAGGCGTTAGTAGAAGGTGAGGAAGGAAAAAAACGGGACATTATTTTAGAAACCCCAGAACAAATGCATTTCTTTGTAATTAAGTTGCAAGCATGGAGGGCTTTTTCTTCCTTCCTGTCATAATCTCCCTTCTCCTAATTTCCCCTCACATTATATCACAATGCAGTCCCAGAACTCTATGAGCGCAGGTTTAACATTCCGCTCAATCAGCGTAATGCAGGCAAGTCCCCCTTTTGAAACGTCGCCGCAAGGCTGAGGCCAGGCGTGTTACATTTTTAAAGCGAATATTTCTGTGTCTCGCTGACGGCGTGTAACTGCAAACTGTTGTGTAAACTGCAACTGTCGTAACGGCCTGAAAATTGCAAACTGTGGAGTGCAAACTGTCTGCGAGTCAACATCCAAGCTCAGACGACAACAGATGATTCCCTCAGGAGAAAGCTTCGCGTTCAACTATCGTCGTCGTTATACGCAGTGGCGCATGATTTTCTGTTTATACGTCGTATGCAACAGAATTCATATCTCGAGCGTTTCGTTCCGGCGTTAATTTTCCATCCTTATCTTTACAAAGCCAACACAAGTTATTTAGTAATTTAGATGCGTTAATAGGAAGTACAATATTGTTTGTGACGCTAACATTTCGCGTGGTGACTGGGTGATATTTATGCTACAAAACATAATCCAAGACGTTTTTTCCAGCTCCTCGAACTTTTGGATGCTTAAAGGGGTCCTGAAATACCTTCCGCCGATGCATGGATGTACATGTAACCAAATAAGACAATGTGTTAGCAATCTCCTCCGCAAGAATTTTGTTAAAGCGATGAGTATTAGCTGAGAAATCGTAAATCAAAAACCGCGCATTATCGTCGCGCCGCGTTTCCTCCTCTTTTCAACTGTTTACGGCGCGCGAGCACTCCCTCCCATGATGCTGCGATAGTCAGCGGTGACGTACTTCCGCATTTCGCTCCTCCGACTGCCGTCTGCTACGGGCAAGTTTTGTTGACACCATGAATTCCGCACTCCGCTCAAGGATGGATAAGCGAACGAAAAATCTGGCCGCATGTGTGCGGTGGCCTGGCCTTGCCCTTTCGCGGTGTGCGTTGCTGCAGTGCAGCACGTGACTTTTAATCGGCGGCGAACTCGCAGCCGCTGGGGAGGATCTTGCGCTCGGTCCCTTTCATGCACCGCGCACTGTTTATCCAAAAAGCGCCGTATCAGATGTGGCCCCGCTGGTGCCGGGTCTTATTTTACGGTGGTGGTAATTCCTGCCGGCGCCATGTGAAAAAGACATTTTAAACCGATACAGAACCCGTGCACAAAACGCTTCAATCATGTGCCTAGTTCAGCTTGGGGCGACGCGTGGTGGAGAGCGGCAACGTTGGCAAAACATGCTCCGGCGCGGCTCTGAGCTTTCTAGCGCTGGAGCGAGCGCCTTTCTTTGACGATCTCAAACATCGGTTGCCTTGGCAACAAGGCACAAACCGCCCCAGAAGTCAGTTACGGTTGCGTGATCCCGGTTCAGCTCGGGGCCCCACCTCGCGACATGTGGGCACTGCAGGCGTACCACTCACTCCCATTGGGAAGTGCGAGATGCGTTTGGCATTACATGAGGCGATGGTGTGTGTGTTGTGGACACCTTTGTTTCGCGATGAAATGCGACGTTGTGCTTCTGCGGGTGGATAGTGCTTCCCATGGTCTGTATTATCTTTCTCGGGTGACGTACGACTCAACCTCGCATGGGGTATGTGCAGTGTGCGTGGCTAAAAGCCATCTCGGCTTGCGCGCCAGAGTTAAGTGACTTGCTGTTCGTCCCCGCAAACAGCGCGAGAGGTGAGTGCCGAATTTACGACGGGCAGGAGGAGGCAACCCATCTTCTGTCAATCGCAGTTCAGACTTGCAACGCATGTTGTGATGTTGTGTTCGTTCGAAACGCATCTCTGGATTGTTTTGAAGTGGAAAAAAATGTATCCGTCAAACCCGTGCATTCGGCTCAGGGCGTTCTCTGCGATTGCACGAAAGAAGTGCCACGGGGCTTCAACGCTTTCTTTATGGAACGTACTCCGGTAAGAGAATATCCATGTCGTGTTATGGCCGTGTTGCATTCAATACGAACGGTTAAGCGTTAAGCGTTTGTTTACACTTGTTTCGTTTGTCGTAAAATGTTCAAGCACTCCGACACTCCCCTGGCAGATCAGCCGGCGAGTCGACGCTGAGCAGACGACTCATCTCTTTGCCGGAAGTGCGTGAAAAAGCCGCCCAATAGCAGGATGTCTAGCTCATGACGAACATCTGGGAATCGATGATGTAGACATGTGAAGATGGCGGCGTTCAAAAACACGAAGGAAAGGGTGAGAAAAAAGCGACAAACTTTGCAACAAAAGTGTGAGCTTTCCGCTGCGCGTAAAAGAGTAATACTTGGCCCAGATGACCTTGACGACCCAATCTAACGATTGCACTACTTCATTTAGTGTGCTCAAAATGCCTTTCAGGCCCCCTTTAAAAAAGGGATCATTAGCTCTGCACTCCACAAGTTAACGTAAAGTGACACGCCCTGCAAGTGTTGCTTGTATCAGCCTGCATCGACATTGGCTATTGTGGTTCCTGCTGTCCAGAGTTTCGGTGGGTATAAAAACAACACTCGTTCAGTAAAAAAAAAAATGTTTTGGTAAACAGTAATGATGTTTCATTGTTTCTTAATTAACTTAAATACAGTTTCGTGGACGCCTAAGCACTCCCTATCATCTTGTGATTGCGAATGCATTAAAGTACAATTGCGCAGCGTGTCCTTAAAATAATACTATTGTAATATTTTTTTTAAACAAACACGCAGGTTTCTCGCTCAATGGAACACTTACGGCTGTGTCTCTAATAAAGGGTTTTGCTGTGTCATCGTGAAAAGCAGAAAGTCATGTGTGCATCACGTATATATTATCACAGCGAAGATTACTTTACGAATCTAATACTACTCAAGCCCTCCGATTAGCTTACTTTTTTTCATTTTGATACAATGAATGTTAAGTCATTGCTTTGCGGTGAAGCAGACAAAAGGGTATGCTTTGGAGTGTTCACTTAGTACAGAAATAGGCGCTTAGAGAGTACTTTATTTTGTAAAACCAAACGTTCTATTTTGGAAGGTGAAAAAATAAAAGCAACGTATTTAATATACTAAGCGAAAAAAAAAATCAGCGTCAAATTCGTCGTTCTTAAACTTAGGTGTACAACAACACTCCCTTTTCTCATCTGTATGTTTTTACCAAATTGTGTGAAGTTTCTCTTATACAATGACCGGAATGTTTTTCAGCTAGTGACTTCTGTAATTGCAATTTGAAATTTTCCACAGAATAAATTTCAAATCCATGAATGCCCGCAGGAAAGGTATGTGGCGAACAAAAGAGCTCGAAAACGTCTCCCTCAGGAGACAATTCGTCTCTCAGGAGCTGCTCCTCTGCCGTTCCCTGCTCGGTAGATGCGGAACATTTGATATTTAAATTCTTGGTACTTTTTTTTCTCCTCACATTTTGTTATGAGTGGATCCAGCGAAGAACGTCTTAGACGAAAGAATATATCCACCGGAATGCAGCCTACACCATAGGTACAATAAATTAAACGCAGAAAGCAGATGGGGGAATACTTTTCGATGCAGCGTAGCAAGAGTCCACCCCCTTTCGATTACTTCATTCGTAATATGCAGCGCCTAATCTCGCTGTGCACGAACGGACCATGTTTTTCTTTTGAGATCGCGATAGAATCCGGACAGGTAATCAACGTTCCCATGAATCACAGAAGCGCGGTTCCTTCATAAGTAAGGTGTTTTTCTTTAATACAGTACCAAAGAAATGGCAAGAAGAGAATTATACATCTCTTCATGCATTCCCTGCACCAATATCTCAGGCGCTGACTAGAAAGAAAACGCAAAAGTAATGCGTTGCCGTCCTTTAGATGAATGCGAAATGTGTAGTACAGGGGGTGCCTTAGGTGTTTTCAGTTGTTGTATGCTTTCCGGATAAATCAGAGGTAATAAAATCAAGCCTATGATGTTAACTATCTAAAGCAATGGTTTTTATTTGGACTTCAGCTCTAGCTGCGAGTTTTCATGTTACGCGGCAAAAAAAAAACGAAATATTGTAGCAAGAAACACCTTATATGTTAAACTTTTTTGTAAGTTGTACACATTTTAATTTTGTGTTTTGTCGTCCAAAGTAATCTGGGCGCAAACATACTCCCCGCATTTAATTATCCTGCGTCACCTATATTTAATTATGGGAGCACAATCAGGCGAGGCTCGTCCGTTTTCACCGCTATTAATTTCTGTCCGAAATTTATGGATGTTAAAATTGTTAAAGTCAAGTGATAAAGTATCCTTTAGGACTTAGTAGCTGAAACGTTTTCTGCTCAATTGTACTGACCATAGGCCCACACATTTCCTGTGTGGGCCTCGAAACCAAGTACTGACCATAGGCCCACACATTTCCTGTGTGGGCCTCCAAAACCAATTTAAACCAAGTTTGTCCAGACACCGCTTGGTTTTTTGCGCCGAGAGGGCACTGCGAGCGCGCACACAATTGCACCGGAACGCATACTCGGCGCAGTCGCCGGTCTAGACGTGAACGAACAGAGAAATTGAATATAGCCAGAGCACGGCCGCTCGATGGGAACAAGGTCTTCCCCCTATTCCCCTCTCCACAATTCTGTATTTGGAACGAACGAGCGATTAGGCGTGCTCCCTGCACAACCGCACAAGGTACCGTGGCTTCAGCTTGCCTATCTTGCAGGTCAGATTGACGCTACGATGAATTTGAAGAAACAAGGTATTTTCTGGGATTGTACCTGAAGTAATACAGCTCAAAACAGAAACATTTTAGCTCTATCTGAAGGGTGTTAAAATCATGCCGTAGGATGACACCTCTATTCTAGCAGTTTCCGTACAAGCATGTTTCCTGGCAGAAGTTAAAAAGGCACGAATCGCTTTTTTGGAGCCATTTCATCATGCGGAATGCACATTGCCCACAAACTTCTTTAGCCACAGAAGTCCAAAAAAATGCAATTTCTCACTCACTCACTCACTCACTCACTCACTCACTCACTCACTCACTCACTCACTCACTCACTCACTCACTCACTCACTCACTCACTCACTCACTCACTCACTCACTCACTCACTCACTAACGCACGCACGCACGCAGCCGTCATCTTCTCCTGAAGAATCTATCCTTTCCTGATTCATGCTTTTTTTCCCTCCATTGCGAACAGAACGTCCTTGTTCTGTCTATATTACCATGATTTATGTTATCTTTCCTCAATAGCTATACGGAATGACCTTGCTCTGCCTAGTAGATCTTTTCACGGGGCAAGATGCGTGGCCCGGATGGAGACATCTAGGCGGAACACCAATGGCGCAGGGGATGGGAAAGGCGTTTGCAGTAGGACCGCGCAGGCGAAAATAAGGTTGAAATCCCGATGAAAGCCAGCTTCCCGGCATTGTAGCCGATTCGGAATACGCTTAAGCTTAAAGGGAAATGTGCCGGAACAAGAAGCACCGCGAGGGGGGTTAAAGTGAAAACGACACCGCACATAACGGAACGCGCTTTCTAGATCAAAAATAGTCCTTTTTTGCTTCTCCCCGTTTTCATGGCTGCATGTATAATAGACCCTAAACTCGCAGCGATAGGCTGTACTCACTAGGTCTCTCTCTCTCTCTCTCTCTCTCTCTCTCTCTCTCTCTCTCTCTCTCTCTCTCTCTCTCTCTCTCTCTCTCTCTCTCTCTCTCCTTTATTCCGGGATATGTGCCATTCTGAAGGCAATATCGATCGCTCATCTAAACGTGCGTCGTATTTCTTGCTGAAACTCCTCCTGCTCGTTAACATGTGTTTTTTTTTATATCGTCCGATTTTTCTTTTTTTTGTGTGTGTGTGGCTTTAAACCAGTCATATCGCTCTAAAGGAGTAAGTGATGACGCATTTCCCTACAAGGCCATTTCCTTACAGATTACGTGTTGAAGCTGTTCAACAGCCCCGTACAAAGAACAGATAAAAACAAGACGATTTCGGCGTTATACGCGCCTGCCTCGTGGAGGCAATCACAATGCACCGCTTACTGCACTCGACATCACATTTAAACTTTGCTTTGATGGGCAAAAATATCGCAGTCTTCTAACTAGAATGACTGCGAGTCCCCACGCTCAACCGGGGGGAGCACCTGTTCTTTATTAGCGCAAAGCACAGAACCGCGCATTCAACGAAAAATCTAGGGAATTTTGCACTCACGCGCAAGAATTGAATCGCGAAGCGGTTGTATACGAGAGTGTTTCCAGACACATAGTTTCCGTAGCACGCCCTGCCTTTCGTATCGCGGCCTCTTCCTCGGCCTTGTGAACTATCCGCGGCCAGGACATGCCGAGAACTGCGAAGACGCTGCGCGCGAGGTCTCTCGTACGATACTGAACGCATGCACACCACGACGCGAGCTCCCGCGCGAAGGGCTCTCCCACCTATGGCTCTCCTACAATACTGAGCGCATGCGCATGCTCCTCTCGAGTGTTGCGGTGGCCGCTATCACGTATCTTTCCGTTGTAGAGCGGGTATTGTGACAGCTGCGTGACACCTACGAGATAGCGTTCCTCGCGGGGAGTTTTCGGCGCGCACGAGCCCCGAACTTGCGGCCAGTAACAACAGCTCCGCTGTTAAAAGGCGGCGCTGACGTCGTGAGCGTCCGAAATTTCGTCGTGGCTCCTAAAAAAGTGCTCACTTTCCATGGAACGTGCTATAAAATAAAACACGTAGGAATTAACTGTGGGGGGGAATGCGTCCACAATTATGTATTAGCGGAAGAAGAAGAAGAAAACTTTATTTCTGCAAGGATTCCCTAGTCCGGAGCTCCCGGGATGTGTTCTTTGCACTTCCGCGCTAGAGTCGGCCAGCCTTCTTTCCCATGAAGTGGGGGTAGGATTGGGTATGGGGGAAAGGTTAGGGTTCTGTGTGCATGTCCACAGAGTGTGATAGATGCTAGGGTAGTCCCCGCAGTTAGGACACTTGGTGTATAACAAAAGACGAAGACGGATGCGTAAGTCGCCGTCTTTTGCATTAACAGTTGCGAAGTGCCCTTCCTTGATAAGTCGTGTTTTTAATGAATAAGTGGGATATTTTGGGGGTCTTTTTATGTGTTTTTAGTTTAATGGTGGTGGTATAGTCGATAACTGACAGCCTTTATGCTTGAATAATTCATTGATCGTTTGACTGTGGGGTTTACCGCACCGAAACTACACTGTTAGGCACGCCGCAGTGAAGGACCCGGGATTAGTTTTGACCACTTGGGGATATTTAACGTGCCACAAATCTCGAACACACAGGCGTTTTTGCTTTTCGCGGGCATAATTTCGAATATTTCACGTTTTTCTTCAAAAACTTTCATGTGCTGGACAGCGCCTGTGTCGTCACCACTCTTGTTGTCTCATGTTTCGTTTGCGCTGGCCGTCATGAGCATTTTTCAGCTCTACCGATTCGCTACCTTATTGCGTGATTTCGTATTCACAGTTCATTATAATTCTCAGGTGCCCTTGAGATTCTGTTGTTTTGTTTACTTTTCTATTTTATTTACATTTGTTTTCTTTTCGTTATTTCTAGTTGTTGTGTTTTACACTCCACTTGTGCGCCGCTTACAAATGTAGTTTCCCCGACTACATTCCCCGACAAATGTAGTTTCCCCGAGGGGTCAACGGATGCACCTCGACCTTGCCGTCGTTCACGCTGTTGTTTACTGCACCAGAGCGACACTGAAAATCGACATTAGTCTATGTACATGGCTTATCTGTTATCTGAAACTATTGCGAGTTGATCAATTCTATAGAAGCTAAACGTTGGGCAAACACGGAGAGCTAACTCCACGTAAACCGGAGCAACTAACATCCTCCCCATTCAGTGTCCTGTGTGCATCATGTGCAGCTCCCGCACTCTCACTGGCACATACAGCAACCGCTGCACCTAGAACTTCTTGTGGGCCAGCGGAACACGTTTCTAGGTAACGCCCTTTCTTGCTCGAGCTGCCTTCTTTCGCTATGTTGGCTCAGTGGCTAAGGCATTGGGCTGTTGAGCACGAGGTCGCGGATTCGATTCCCGGCCGCGGCGGCCGCTTTTCTGGTGGAGGCGAAAAGCAAAAACGCCCGTGTGTCCGAGATTTCGGCGGACGTTAAAGATCCCCAGGTGGTCAAAATTAATCCCGAGCCCTCCACTACGGCGCGCCTCATCGCCTGCGTTGCGTTGGCGCGTTAAACCATACAATCAATCAATGCATCTTTCGCCATGTCAAACGACGTTCGTCGAGTTTTGTATCCCTTTCCGGGATGATTACACAAGAACTGATGCTGCGTGTTATCAGCCCTCCGGTTTCACTGGATATTGACGCCGGCGATTGCGAAATAACACTGTGACCCGGTGTCTTTTGACGACAAAGCCCTTTCAGTTGCTTTTTGCCCCAGTCGACTGCAAGATTACAGTTACTGTCTATCAGGACCACGTTTTAATTATCATTAAGCTTTCTCCGGCTTGGACGCTTGCAGTAAGCGCGGAGAAGCCATCGAGACAAATGCATAGTCAAATGGCGTTGCGTCGGTTTACGCCACAGTTACATGGTACAGCGTTTCGCTGATCGGCTTACGGCAAACAGCGATTTGAAGGCCTTCATCACGCCTCGATCTACCCACAGCTGCCGTCACGGCAGAGCACCATGCGGTTGGCGCGACACAGCATTTTGTTTTTTACTTGAAGCTGGTTGGTCCTGTGATGCACATGGCACGGGGCTAGATGGAGCGCGGGATCGCGTAACTGGGAATTTTGTAGTTGACAGTTCACACTACAAAATCTGTGCTTCTCGTTGCATTACAAACACGCACTGAGCCGTTCAGTCAAGAACCAGAAGAAACCTAGAAGAAGAAAATCAACAAGAAGCACAGCAAACATTAATCAGAGCACAGTACCGACTTTCACGTGATTCTGTATACCGCCTTCGACACTCAACTCATAGTTTCCGGACGTGTGCGATCTTTTCATCGTCGTTGCCGGGAGCACTTGCTTTCTGTTTTCGGAGTGACCGTCACGCCTTCGCAGGGCATAAAGGTACGAGAGTCGGAGAAAGATCTGCGGTAGTCGTAGGAGGCACCTGAATAATGCATCGCGGTGGCCGATACCCGTAGTTTCTCTCGGGAGGCTTTGAGCTTATATCAACCACCTCTTTGTGTTCCCGTTGTGTTTATTTCGTGGGATACTACTTCAGAAGTGCAATAAAGTCAGCACTTCTGTTGTTTTAGTCTGGCGCTGCATCCTGGCTTGGTGGCCTCATGTATAAAATTCTGGCTGAGCGCCATGTTCGTTGCGAGCGAACCTCGGTCGTGTTACGATTGGTATATTGCATTTCTAGGTTTTCTAGGCAAACAGACCGAATCTGGAGCTGAGAAATCAGTGGTCGCAGCTATTTTGTTGATTTATGTTTCGTTGGTTCTGCCATACAAACTGGTCTTTGGTCCAAGCTATTGGCTCTAGATCATATTGAAGAGAAATCTGAGATTTTCATAGCCACTACTCAAAAATGGCGTTTCTTTTCGTGCGGGAGTGACAAACGAGTGTTAATTCCGTTGATTTGCAGCAGTCGATATACCGTGATATGTCATGACGGCTGCCGTCAGAGTCTCCCGCCCGATTCACCGGTTCCCATTTTCTGCGAGAACACTCAGGTGCTTGTAATAGGTGCAGTCACAACTTTTCGAATCCCCGTCTGTATATTCAGGATCCCCTTCTTCAGCGCCGTATTCCGTATGGGCTGTCTCGACCCCAGTCAACTTTACTTTGTAGACTGTGGTTGGGAGTGACCTTCACGAAAGCCTACTCCTTCCTCATCGGGATGGCCAGCAGCGCCCACTGTGACGCCTGCGGGGCGGAAGAGACTATAGAACATGTGCTGTGTCGCTGCCCCGAATACTCGTCCGAAAGGAGCGTGCTTGCTACCGCGCTGAGCCGATTGGACAATCGACCATTTACGGTGGAAACTATTCTAAGTCATCGGTCTTCACCATCGACCTCGCAGAAGGCGACGAAAGCCCTTTTACGTTTCCTGAGTGAAACGAACTTGCTTGAAAGACTATAGTACCCGAAACGGGACTAGGGTGCGCGCTTTCCAACTCCTATCTCTTCCTCTTCTCCCCCCCCCCCTTTTTTTTTATTCCCTGAGCCCCATTCCCCCAGTGCAGGGTAGCAAACCGGGCTCTACACCTGGTTGACCTCCCAGCCTTTCCTTTCTTTTTTCTACGTCATTTCACGTCTCAGCCAAACGAACTGCGTGACACGCCGTTTTTTTTTAAGTCCGTAGATACCGATATGGCTTTTGCATCGGTAGTCTGAACACAGCCTGAAGGGACGTAACGGTTAAAGTAACACCGACCTTGTGTGGTAAATGTTCGTCGAGGCACGCGTCGATACAGGGGCGGTATTCTCGTAACTGTCCCTTTTGAAAACGTCCCTTTTGAGTCCCTTTCATCGTGACCTACTTCCGGTTAGGCAATGGGCGTTGGCAAGAGGTTTTGTTGCGCTTGCGTTACGTCACTTCCGGTTGTTTGGTTTTAGCCAATCAGGGCTCGCCAAAAGGGACACTTTTGAAAGGGACGCAAAAGGGACAAAACTCGAGAATACCGCCCCAGATCCCACAAATATACGCGCGCCGTCAATTCAAACTGAAATTGCGTTTTTGTCTTTATCATGCAAAATTGCTTGGAAGCCGCTCAATATCACGAAACTTGTTATCGCTTTTACAAAGTTAGCGTAGAATTGTCAATACAGCTTTTTGTTCCCTCATTAGAGACAGCTGAAAGCCAATATCACATTGTCTCTACCCGAGACGATTTTCGCGGGCTTTACCTTGTAACGTAAAAAAACGCAAACAATTTAAAAAAGGCGCTGGGAGTGGTGTCGGCGCCAATACCTTCGAAAGCGCAAAAACCGGACCGTTGAGGGGATTGGCAGGATTAGGAGCTCGACGGCTGTCTATTCCAATGTTTGCGCTTTCTCAATTGAGCAGGTTGGCTCCAGCACAAAAGAAAAGCGGTGGTGAGGTACCGCTTTAAAGACGACGCTCTTAGCTTCGTCGCTGACACTCGTTTTTTTCCGGAAATCTGCACCATTCTTGGTCGTCCTGCTTCCAATTAGACTCCGCCGGCGTCTGGAATTAGGCCACATTCTTTTTTTTTTCGAAGTTTTATTTTCATAAGAAGGCATGACATTGCCTTTCTTTGAGGGTGCTGTCGAAGCTGAAGCTGTTCAAAATTGTTATGAGGACTCGCAATTATTACGGGCTACGTGGGCGTATACTTTGCGCCAGCTGGCGTAAGGCGCGTTTGCGCGCGCTCACAACCGCGCACACACGCACACACCAAAACGTTTATATATGTAAATAAAACTCAGCATAATGATAGAATAGTCCGGGTGTTTAACGCTCAGGAACTACATCTGAGATATGGGGCGTGCCGTAGTAAAGGGCTCCGGATTAATTTCTACCGCCCGGAGTCAGTAACGTGAGCCGATATCTCGACAAACGGTCGTTTTCGCTTTTCGCCTCCATCTGAAAGGCAGCCACCGCGGCTGGAATCTAACCCGCTCCCTTGGGCTCAGTAGCTCAACGCCTTAGCCACAGAGCCAGCGCAGTGATTAGCTGCAATAATTGGCGTTATGCGTTTTTGGCCTCAACACCGCAATCACGGCGAACGACGACAGAACGGTTGCGCAGTAACAGTGGAAGCTAAACGGCTTGTCGAGCATGCCGGCTGCATAAGCGTGCGTTCCTGGGGAGGGAAGCAACAGAGTGCTATCACTGTAATAATGAGGAGACTGACGCGCGTGATGCGTGCTTGAAGCCGTAAATCTGAAAACGAGACATACGGCCAACAATGCGAAAGTCTTCGAATTCACGGAAACTGTTGTATACAAGGAGCAGTCACTAAATTGTCCCCGCAGCCTCTGCTCATAGACATTTCGTTTTGTTTATGACGCTGCTTTCCATTTCTTCCTCTCTCTCTCTCTCTCTCTTTCTTTCTTTCTTTCTTTCTTTTTTTTCATTTCTTTCTTTCTCTCTGTCTTTCGTTTTTTTCTTCTTTTGTTCTTTTTCTCTTTCTTTCTTTCCTTCTTTCTTTCCTTCTTTTTTCCTTTCTTTCTTTCTTTCTTTCTTTCTTTCTTTTTTGTTCTTTGTTTCTTTCTTTATTGCTTGACATGTTCCCGCATGGAAACGCCGGCAGTGACAAGAACAACCGGAAACGTGAAGTCGTCTCTAAGATGAAATGCTATCTGCATACAAAGATGGCAAGCAACAATTTGAAGTGAACACGCGTACCTCCTACACGCAACAAGAACTGAGACAGCGGCGCAGCAAGAGCACTTCAAATTTACACAGCAAAGACACGACGGCGGGTCAGGCGCCCCATCTTTTCATCGCCGCGGCCGGCTGTCTCCAGTCGCAGTGATGTTCCGTGCGGGGAATTCTCCCTTTTTCGGGGAATTTTTTATTTATTATTGGCCAAAAATATGTTTGTTCCCTCTTCCATAGGAACCAGTAAAACACGAAACTGAAATGGGCCTTCACAGGAGCAGTTGAATGGTTATTGTGCATCAGTATGAACTTCCACATCGCTATTTATATTTCGTTAGTATGGCCTGGTTATACACATCAACGCTAGACAATGGACTGCACGCGCCGGAGCATTGCGTAAATCCGACTAAAACCACAGGCGCCCGCAAACCGTTCGTGCGAACGAAACCAAACGGGTTGTCAGTGAATCGTTTGGTGAACACACGGTCCGCTGCAGAGAAAGGAGCAGCGGACCGGGCCACGAGCGCGACATTCGCAAGTTCGCGTCGTTGCCTTACAGGCTCCGCCGCAGCTTACGCTGCGCGTCCCCCGTACACGTAGGCGCTGGAATCGAGGCGCCACCTGTCGCTGCTCAATAGCGTCATGATGCACTACCTCGCTTCGCCTCTCCTAGACGGCAGCCCCATCTGAAGGGAAGGATATAAGGCGCGTTTGTCGTCCTTTTTGTGCGTCTGTTATAGCGCAGTTGGGAGCGCACTTCGTACCTCCCGTTGCGGCGGAAGAGTTCGTGGATCGAATCCCGGCGCAGCCACGTCAATCGAAGTTTTCTTGGCGTTGTCATTTCCGTGACGGATATGACGTCAGTGAGGTCCTAGTGGACCCCGGCATAAAACACTTTCGTGTTAGAAAGGGAAAGGGGAATCTATTAGCCGCAGGGAATTTTAGCAGTCTTGGAGTAAAAAAATAGTGTCAATAACCAAGACCTCGCATAATTATTACTTTCTTTCTTTTTAAAAGTTCCCTTACACTTCATGGGATTTGTATTGAAATGTCCGCAGTCGTGCTCGCGCAAGACTCAAGCACCCAAGACCGCCTCCAGTCCAGTTCATGAAACAGGAGGGAGCATACAGGTAACAGTACTCCATGAGAAAGATCTATTAAAGCCTGGAGCGACGGCGGCTGACACCGCCTGTTCGCATGTATTGCGGCGTAATGTACAAAAAAAGTATTTCGGGTGCGCTTTGGCCCCCCAGCGGTAAACAAGAGATAGCGCCCGCAGTCCCTGCGCTGAGCTAGAATTACCTAAATCACCCAAAAATGTCTCGTTCTTTTTCATACGGGCAGTTTTCACTTAGAGCTTTAGCATGATATGTAAGCATGCTGCTTGGTACCAAACGAGAAATGCATTATCAAATGCGGCTGAGCGGCAGATGTAGTGAAATTTAGTTGACACTGAAACTCTGTTTCTCTAAACGGCATCCACGGCAGGAAGGCTACGTTGAGTGGACATACGTGGCATTGACTAACGCTCCAAACCGAACCGGAATCCACGTAAAGATCTGTGACCGCAAAACGAGAATGCAGGGAAATTTTCAGGCAATTCTTAAGAAGTTTGCGGGGGAAAATTCTACAAAATAGACAATTCCTGAATTTAGAAATGGGATTTTTTCTTCCCAGTACGAAACATCACTGTCCAGTTCGGCGCCAGCACCGGCGCCGTTCCGCGCTTCCGCTACCATTCGGGGACCCAGGGCGAACTTTCCCCATTTCGATCACCCGATCATATCTTCTCACTTCACGGAGAGTTCGAAAAAGGCGGCAATGCATTCCCGCCACCCGACTCTCCTCGTGTTTTACGCGCTACAAAAGCGCGCTGAGATCGGGCGCTAGTAGTCTTGAACGCTTATCTCTTGGAATTGTGCTCCTTCCGGTAGGTCATAGCATAAATTGTGTGCCGGGTTGCCAGGTCTGGTGATTTGTCGCCAAACTGGCGACTTTTTAAGACACGTGGAGACGGAAATTTCAGTGTGGCTACTTGGCTACTTTCTCGCTCCTTTGATCATTGGTCATTTTGCATATTTCCGAGCCCTTCCGACGCCCCACTTTCCATAAAAAGGGCCTTATATGACTTTTCAGTGCATTTCAGCCGTCGAGACAAACAACATACAGAACAGAACAAACTTTTAAGTAGACGGCGGTAATCTGGCCAGGTCTAGAATACGTCCCAACGAATGAGTCACTCAAATACCCACCGTACAGCGCTTCTTACGGGCCCACATAAAAATCTGCCTTGCTCTTTTTATATCCAGCATCTGATGTCGTATGAATAGCGTCAAAGCCTTCAATTAACGCTGCTGGTTTAAAGTGTAAGCTAGGCTTCAATAGTTCACGGGAACATTAAATTTAATGCAGAGTGCTGGGAAGTGTGTATAACGATGTGTGATAGGCACGTAAATATAAAGAGGCAGCTAAAGTGGTAAAACATTGCGTGCCGCGAACGCCCATTCTAAGCCATTCATATACTGTGAATGTTTTATCGAGACGTGCATATTTTAGCTTTTTTGTATACAGTAGTCAACCACTGTCGCTTTCCCCCACCACAGAAAACGAATAAAATTTGGGATACGGTTTCCTACTTGCCGGAATTTCTGCATTTTTCCGCAAAGGTAATCATAAAGTACTTACTAGCATCGCCGTGCTGAATATGGTGACTTTTCTGACCTCTTTTAAAACAATCACTTTAAGGTGGCGACTTTGTTTTGCCACTTTCGGACATTTTTCGGTGATCGTTCCTTCTAAGGACCTGGAAACCGTGGTTGTGTGCATTGTGCGATGTCTACACTGTCCAGGAAGGTTTTTTTTTAGAGAAGAATTCCTTTTTTTCTTGATATGGCAGCCACCCCCACTGTCTATGACACCGCCCATAGTTGCGTTTGTCCCATTCCACTTTTACTGTCTAAGACTGCTGGACTGATTATGCAGAGGCACTCCCCCCCCCCCTCCCCCCCCCAATGAAAGCTATCCCAACATCCACTTAATCACCTCCTTCCCCCCGTACCTTGTGTGTGTTTAAGGAACACAAGAGGGAGGGGGAGAAGGAGGGAGAAGGCTCTTTAATGTTAACTGGTGAGATCTGCCCTGCTAGTGATAGGACTTCTACGCCAGAAGGGGGGTGACCAGAGTGATGATTGGGGAATGTTGGGAATTCCCGGTACAGCAGCAAGAGGGCCAACAAAAGTTAAAAACAAGATACAAAGAAATGCCGCTAGCAGAGTTCGGATAGAAACAAAATATTAAAAGGAAATTGTAAAGGTAAATTAGGATCCAAATGCGAAGTAAACGGTGCCAAGAAAAGCAAGAACCCCAAACGAAAGTAAAAAGTAATAGATAAACACCACAGCGCGAAGGGGTACATATTTCGTGACACGTGCACTGATTACGGTCCAAACAGATTTTTCCAGTTCAGTGTCTCGTAGGAACCGGAGCAGAACTATTGTTCTCAAGGTAACATCAGCACTTCCACCAAGTTCGAGCCTGCCAAGAAAATGACCAAGTTCGAGCCTGCCTCATTGGCGTTCACGAGACAGGGAGCTCGCTGCAGTTTTTCGCGCAGCAGCGAATCGGGGGAAGATGCACAACAAGCGATTTGCATTCTCCCACACGGCGCAAGTCAGGTACAGCGGTGAATCGTCCCAACGTATCTTGAACTTATAAAATTGAGTAAATGCTACGTTCAGGCACACTCGGTGCAGTACTCCTTCACACCGCTTGTTGAGGCCGCGTTGACAGTGGAATTCATAGTGCGAATCGATAGCCTGCAGATCTAGACACCTGCGATGAGGGTCCTGACGTTTAGACATTTGTGCAGTCCATCCACTTGCGAGGGTAAGGACGTTGTTGTCCTTTCGGGAGAAATGAAGCTGGATCGTGTTGCGCAGCAAGTGGTCTGGGCTGGTGGCTGCGTCAGATATAATATTACACCTTGTATGCCCGAGAGACCATGGCAGCCACTGAAGAATGATGTGATGACCTGCGCGCACTGCCAGTGCGTGACTTTTGGAGATTTCGCATACAAGCTGACTGCCGTTGTTGGAACGCTTGCGGGCAGCTTGTAAGGCGCTAGTGAGTCGATGGATATTACCCACTGCTGAGCCTGATGTCCGCTGATGCAATGAAGTCGGTCATCTTCACTTTTCAAGCGGTACCGTTCTGCCATATGGGATTTATGTGCTTTATGGGATTTATGGGTTTTATGGGCTTTATAACATTATGAGCGAGTAAAATCTGCTTCCCACCATGGTGGCTCAGTGGATAAAGCGCTGTCCTGCTGAGCACAGGGTTTGATCCCCGGCCGAGCAGACCGCTTTTTTTATTCAGGCGAAAAGCAAGAACGCCCGTGTTTTCGACGTTTTGGCGCCTGTTAAAGATCCCCAGTGGTCAAAATTAATCCGGAGCCCTCCACCAAGGCGCGCCTCACCGCCTGTATAGAGTTGGCGCGTTAAACCTCATAATCAATCACCACTTTAGTGACACAGTTTGGAGGCATCGCCTCGCGTACTAGGAGCTAACCATCGTGGCCAAGTTATTCCTGCCATGTCGTTTTTTTTTTTTTTTTGAATACGAAACCTTGCCCATTTGTTGTGGTGTCCATCTGCTGGAGTAATTATAAATGGGGCATTTATTACCACGCACATTGCTATGTTACGGCGCAGTGCTATTACACCCCCACAAAATAAAGGAGCACACTATAGAAGGGTTAAGGTGACAAAAAAAGATTCGAACTACTTCCCGCTTCCTTCCTGGACCTTCTTGACTTTCGGGTTTTGTTTCCATCTTTTATGGCGGTTACTGTTCATCGTTAAATTATATATATAGCGCATCGAAATCGAGAATGAAAGACTCTTTAAATGAACTCAGAAAGGAAAGCCAGCAGTCAAACATCCCGGGCCCTCTCCACTAACGTGAAACTTGAGGGGCGGTGAACCATGCAGTGTATAAGTGTATTCTTGGCGCCTTGGCGTTTTTTCTCCACGGCGGTGAACCGTTGGGAGTAGAGATATACAGCTTTGCTGTAAAAGTCGCATGTCTTTGAAGCACGAAGCGTTCTAGCCTAGGCGTTGGAAAACAAGTGTCCCGGTGTGTCCTTCTAGTGCGCGTTTTTGCCCACAGAGATGAAACCTTCTAGCACGAGGTGTTAGAAAACGAGTGTCCCGGTGTTTTAGTACCATGAGTACAGGAGACGACGACGACTGCAGGAGATGCCGACAGCGCGAGCCCTATAAGGGGCTTGGCCCCTAAAATCTAAGTAGGGTACAGACAAACGTTGGAAATTTTTCTTGTAAAAAGAGGCACTGCGATTTATCTCCAGTGGAGAGAAACGCGCGAGTGGGAATGAACCCACACACGGAGGTTCCGGTTTCGGATTCCAACCGGTGCACATGTTTCCTCATAAATTTCCTCAATGTTGCTATAAAACCTTGTATACGTAGTACGGGGGTAGTTTTAAAATATTGAAGACTTACCGTCGGACAACTAATTAAGCTCAAATAGCCCCGTGTACAGCGCACCGAAGTTTTACCAAGGAGTTAGGGTTAGTTTCGCTAGCGCAAGCCCGAAAAAGAAAACAAGAGAAACACTTGTTGCATTTCAACAGCGTGAGCAAGGTCACTGAATAAACTCTGCGCCTGACCAAGAGTTTTGCGCCGTGGCGTATCCATTTAGATAGGCGTAAGCTCCATTAGCTGGCAGAAACGGCGGAACTTGTCATCAGACACCGAAAGAGAGACGTTTACGATCGGAGTGATTTGTGCATCTCAGAGCATTGCTGGCCAAGTCATTTTCTCACGACACGCATTTCGCAGATCATTTACTCGCCTTCCCTGCAATAACTGTAGACTTGTTTACACTAAGCGCCGAACGAGCGCCGATTGAAAGTACGCTCAAGGTTGCGAAACTTTGCGTTAGTTTTTGTACCGTTGTGAACACCTATTGCCAATGGTTTGTTATTGCGTTCAGTGGAGTTCGACGCAACAACGTACAGCTTTCAGCGTTCGTTTGGATTCTGCTAAATAAAACAACAAAACGAAGTGGACAACCAAGCATGTAAGCGAACGTACCTCGGCCATACATTTCTTTTTCGAAATGCGGCAGTATGTGCCGTCAAACGAGTCGCAAGCAGCCTGGTCACAGCAGGAATTTTATTTATTATCTATAGCTCTTATATATTGATAATAATGCGACAAGAGAAAAAGAAGTAAACAGTGTGGGTGATGTCACGGGGCATAGGCGGGCAATGCCACATGGCGCCATGGCCGGTCTTCGACGATGACGGGCCATGGCGTTGTAAATATATTGTTCTCACCCACCATGGCTCATGTCGCATTTACCCTGCTGCCCAGTAAAAATATTATTTTAATTGCTTAACCACCGTTTACAAAATTTTCCCCAGCATGTACGAGTATTTCTTCGTCCGTCTGATAAGCCGTTACGACAAATACTTCAATTTACTCTCGCGGCATGAACATAAAATAAAAATAGCAAGTTCATGTTGCACTCCATGCATCTTCTGCCGTTTTGTAAATGTAACATTTTGTTATTCCAAACGCTTCCCCGGTATATGCTTGCTTAGTCACTATAAAGCACTACAAACCAGAACTCATGAAGACTGCGGACGAGACGTACTGCGGGATAATACCTTCCTGGCAAAGCGGAATGTCTATAAAAGCCCTTGTTTAAGAACATTTCCCTTTGGGACAATTAAGATGGCGTACTTCATTGTACAAGAAGGGAAAATGGTGGTGGTGTTCTTGTGATAGTTCTGGCCATTGCGAATAGAGAAGGAACTGTATATACAAAAACCACTGCAGCAGTCCTATGCAGGAGCTTGCGTGTATTCAATGTCGTGCTTCTTGATGGGGGGGGGGGGGGGGGAGGGGGGGGGGGGCGACGTAAAAGCAACAAAAAACATTTGCAACATTTACAATCGCTGTCTTTTTTTAACAATATGTTAAGAGTAGACCCGAAAAGTGGTAACGCTTGTATGAAACATCAACCAGAGTGTTTTCTTAGGGCTTTATTTTTGGGTGGTATCAATCATGCGACCCTTTTAACTGTGTCCTTATTTTTTTTGTCACTGCAGCAGTGGAGCCCAAGCCGGTACGAGATGCGCATTATTTGGAGCCCTAGCTTTGTTTTATTATAGTTTTTTTAGCATTATTATAGCATTTATAGGTGCTTCGCGGCTGTACATTTGTTTTATATGCGGAGTCGTTGCATGTCTTAATAAACTCTGACAATTTTTTGCGCGCCATATTTTTTTATTCGATATACTTTCAGCCCTTCAAAACTTATCAACCTGATATATCGAAATTGCTGGACTTGGCATGAAGCCAGTGCCTCAAAGGGCCTGTTCTTATACGTATTTATGTATTTCTTCTGTAGAAGACACGTAAGCGAAGACAACAAAAAGAAAATACACTAGGATTAGAATAAGCTTCATTTCTGGCGCTGGCAAAAAAAAAAAGAACTAAAAAGGAGGCGGCACATTTTTCCTCCAGCGTAAACAACGGGTGAACCTACGAACGTTCTCTGCAGAAATGAGCCCATTCGGCAAGTCGATGCGAAACAGAAGCCATGAAAAATGAATAAGAGAATGATGCTTGTCGCCAATAGCATGTTTTATTTTTCCCCTGCAAACAGAGCGAAGTGCCGCGTAAAGGGGCGCATTCTCCGTCACGAGCAAATCCTCTCTGGGAGTGAAAGGTTGAGCTATTTGTGTGCCTACTTTCTCGCATGGTAGGAGCTTTGTTTCGCGGGTCGCGACGTTTCATACCCTGCTATTGTCTGTCGTTTTGTCACCAGTTGCCGCGTGGGCCTTGATAAGCTTTACTGCGTCTGAACCGTTGTACGCAGCATCTGCGTGACTTTCGAGACAGCCTCCCGATTTTTCTGAGCTGGCTATGACCTCGTTGCTACGTTTGGTATTTCCTAGCTTGTTTTGTACCTAACTGGAGCAAATGTAGTTAAAAACAAGCAGGCTTTCTAGTTCTTGTGTTTACGAGAGAAAAAAAGCTGCTAACGAAATAACCCCGTACAGCTGTTTCCGAGTGCGGGTCAAATTAAAATGCGATGTGGGAAATAAATGATACAACACACTCAACCCACGTTATGACGAAGCCCTCAATACAGCAAAGTGACTTTGTTGCAAGCGGTATAGTTCGTTAAAAGCAGGATTTGTATATTTTCGCTGCGCGGCAGTAGGAGCAACAGAAATCAAAATAAAGGGACAATTCGATCAAAGCAATTTCGGGATTTCTTCATAGCGAGTGTTTACTGTATAAAATATTGCCTGAGCATATGGTCACTACGCTGCAAATATCCTCAAAAGACGATAGTGTTCTGCCACTCCTGCCACGTAAAGGCCTTTCTTTTCTTTCGCGCCAACGTCTCACGCTCCTCTTCTCCCGTCTCTCTTCATCCACAATAAACACAGTGGAGGCATGGTAACGTCAATTCCCTTTTGCCGCGTTCTACTGCCCGTGCGCTATCTACTGGAACCGTTTTTTCCTGTAGGACATCTTGGAATGTCGCCACGATATGCCTTTGGCAAGGAGCGACGTTACGCACTGCGTTATGTCATGATATCTTTTCTAACACTGTAAGGTTGCGGCGATGAAACGCTTAAGTAAAAAAAAAACGTCACAAATAAAGAGATATAGTTTTTTTGTGAATTTTGAATCCAATTTCTATGTTTTGCGTGCCTTCATAATAAGAACAAAACAGTAAGCCCAATTTCCTGCAAACTTTTCTGATTAGAAGTGTTTTCTGAATAGCTCAATCTCTGTTTAGAATTTTATCTGTTCAGAATTCCTCTGCTATATTTTGTGCCTGGTACTTTTGCCGGCGTGTAGGAGGTTGTCGAGAACGGTAATTTTTTTTTCTTTTCTGTTCTACTGATGATCTGAAACATGTGTTGTTTTAAGTGCAGTGACTCCCCTGAGTTTGTGATCTTTTGTGGACGTGTGCGGGAACAAGGACAGCTCGAGACGACGCGCTCAGAAAGGTTGGTCTCCGGCGGGATAAACCGGATGACTACAACCGCTGGGTGCGGGAAGAAAAGTACTGCAAGTCACGGATGGACTTTCTGCAGGCCACTGGACTGCATGCATATCTGCAGACTGGAAAAACCTATCGGTTTCGTGACCATCTGTGCTTTTGGGAGCCCCTCTCCTTCTACTTTCTTCTCTTTCTCTTGCCGTCCTACATTCTAACCTCTTCCCATGTTTAACCTCCTCTCATATGCCACGCGGCAAAAACACGAAGTTAAAAAAAAAACCACTCCCCTCAGTTGTGCAGCCCGACACAACCGGCAGCTGTAAACCTTACAAAAGGCGATACACATTTTTCTGCTTAGTTTTGTTCAAGATTTCATAGGGGTTTACGCAGCGATCAGAGATTACGATCTTACACCAACCGACAGCAGCTAGCTGCGTCTTTGCCAGCCTGCTTCCACAGATTGACGCTTTCCTTGAGGGGGTTGATTTCCATTGCAGGAAATAGAGAGGGCGAAAGTGAAAGTGCGAAGAATTGGGAAGGGGTGGGGCTTTGCGGTCTTGGTCTCATATGAAGAGCCTTTTTGGAGTCGACCGTTTTCGTTTCCCCATATAGTCCAGAGTCTCTGGCGGTAAAGCCAACGCTTTTTCATTCACGTCGGTGTACTCTCAACGAGCCTTGTACGGCGGCACCATTTGAAAGAAGAAATACAGGAACGATAGAAAAATAAAATGAAAAGGGAGGTAGAGAGAGGGTGACCACAGGTGGAAAGCAAGAAAGCAGACGCAAAAGAGAATGTCGAAGAGGTTGTGCGCAAAAACGAAACCAATAACTGGAAGCAGCCATGCGAGATCTCGGCTTCCAACTGCTTCTTATTGACTCCTTTCTTACCTATATTGCAGAATTTGGTCTTCATGAGCAATGGGAAACAAAAGCGGTAGAGATGGGGGCGCAGCATAAGGAAAAGAGAATGAATAGGAGGAGTCAGGAGCAAAGATAACAGCGATTTCTCAAAGCTCCGAAGTGCCGCCAAACTTCTCCACCTGCGCCGAAATGAAGGAGCACGAATGTGGCGGAGGCGAGCTGGGGCCTCCGCCACCGAAGCAACGTGAGCGCTTAATATGCCACAGCAAATAAGCGCCACGAGAAAGAGAATCCGAAGCGAAGTTGTGCTAGCGAGGCATTGATAAATGACCCCGATATAGGGAACATGTTCCCTGTACCAGGTTCTGTTTTCTCCATCATAAAGTGGCAAGGGTGTACACGTAAAGAACACTTGGAAGGAAAAGCGGGGAAAAGCAAAATACCGCACTAAACGACGGTTTTCTTCATAGGCACTTATATCGTGAAACGAGTTCTGAGCCTCTGTGTGTCTGGGCCCGCTATGTGGGGATAGGCTCGATGGTGGGCGCTCCTTCTCTTTCCCTGCTCTCTATTATTACTCTAATGTGTCCCCGCAAGCTTTCGCCGAACATGACGGTCCTTTCGGCGGACATAACGGTATTTGAGGCGCGCATTACATTTTGTTGACATTAAATGCAAGTGTTGTTTCCAGATACGATTCTCGGGTGATCGCTTTCGAGGCGTTGAACCTTTTTATAAAAACGATAGTCTTTCCTTGGGCTACTTACATGCAACGATTTGTCTGTCTGTCTGTCTGTCTGTCTGTCTGTCTGTCTGTCTGTCTGTCTGTCTGTCTGTCTGTCTGTCTGTCTGTCTGTCTGTCTGTCTGTCTGTCGATTCAGCCACCAGGCCAAAAGTTAAAATGAAACCTCGAAGGAGAAGTTTAAATAGGCAAAACTTTTTCAAACCACCACATGAAAAAAACATTCATATTTGCCAACATTGTTCAGCAAAAATAAAAATATTAGGCGCATTTGACGCACATCATCAATACATAAATGGTATTTGCATTGTTCTTTTAATTATAGATACGTTGTTGATCGATTGACCCGATAGCAATTAAAAATATCCGTTGAAATAACAGCTTGTTCCAAAAATAAATAGACAGCACGTGACGAGTTCGGACCTCGTTACGGCATTTCAAGTTCTAAAAGAACGAAAAGTTCCATTGGGTGGCGCGCGAAAATTGAATGCATTTTGGCAAGCCGCCTTTATCGGGGGAGTGAAATGGCAGAGGGGAGAGCGCGAGAGGTGGGTTGGGGGAGAGAAGAGTCATTCACGTGGCAGAAGCGGCGGTAGAATATTGTCTTTCGACGATATTTGCAGCGAATTGAGCCGATATTACTTTTTTTTTTTTTGTAAATCGAAACGAGGGCCTCCAAAATGCGAGACGAGCTCGCATCCCTAACAGCACCATAGGCAGCTGCTCTTCCTCGCGCCTAACTGACAATATACCAAGGACATAACGATACTTTCACTAACGAGAACTGATTTGATAAACACGCACTCTTTTTGTTCGCAGAATTCCTTCTTTTTTCACCCAATCAATCGGTTTATTTCCCAGATATACATCTGGAGGGGTCCAAGGGCTAAACGCAGACTCAACTGCTTGACTGGGCCCATGAACCCTTACACAACAGTGTCAGTATGACGCAGGAAACGTTGACCCTGCCTCAGTATGACGCAGGGTCAACGTTTGTGATTTCGTCTTCGCTGTTTTCTTGGAGTGACTTCCCTACAGCCCGAGTTGAAGTAGCAGCTTTCTGAGTAAAAAAAAATCTTGTGTTATGAGTGTTTACTTTTGCGAAGTACAAAACGCGAAGGATGCGAGAGAGAGAGAGACAGAGAGAGAGAGAGAGAGAGAGAGAGAGAGAGAGAGAGAGACAGAGAGAGAGAGAGAGAGAGAGAGAGAGAGAGAGAGAGAGAGAGAGAGAGAGAGAGAGAGAGAGAGAGAGAGTTTATTGAAACAACAGGGACGGGGTAGGGGAGAAAAAGAGTTAGGAGCTGTGGCTGGCCATCCTAGTCCGGTAGGCCGCATGTTGCAGCTGCCATCCTCGCCCGAGAGATCAAGGCTTCTGGTCTTCGAGCTGGCAGCTCTGCAACGCGAACTACCACTGCTCCAAGGTAGGCGATCTGGGTGGTGGAGGGTTGGTGGGGCACGTGGTGTGTTAGGCTCATCGCATTGGGGTTAGTTAAGTGGGTGCTTAGTATGAGTTTGATAAAGAATGAAGCTTGAGAAAGGATGAAGCTTGAGGAAAAGGAAGCGGCAATGAAAAAAATAGGAAAGAAAAAAACAAGAGGGAGAAAAAGAGTAAAGCGAGACAGTGGAAAACACCACCAGATACAAACAACAGGATGTACTCTTGGTTATTCAGTAGTACATATTAGAATAGCTGCAGCCCTAAAAGGAACAAAGACACAAATAAACGACAGGACGAGCGCATGGGACAAAACGAGGAATGGGCAGCACTCTTCCCATCGTTTTCTCGTTTCCTCGTGTCCTTGTTCCTCTCCGCGCTGTAGCTATTTCAAAAGAAGATGGAATTCAAATATACTGCCACTTTATTTTATGTAACGAACATTGACGCCATCAAATTATATAAAGCGTCTTTGCTTGTTCATGTATAACTACATGAGCATTGCACCATTTCTTGAGAGAAGAAAGGCCTACAAGGGCTTGAAATTTTGCTTTGACGAATTAGTGTGCTCGAGTTCCTCTGAGTTTACTGAATATCCGTCTGCTTCATGCGATTGCTTTTGTATTTTGGGAGGCATTGAAAGCGAAAGTGGATAAATAATTGCAAAACGTTAATTAGAACAAGGTGTTCATGGAAGTGTGTAAAGCTAACAGTCCAGCTTTGCATCATGTAAAGCTAAAGCCCGCAACCGTTCATCATGTCTGAGGTAACGACGAACTATTTCCTCAGGCGATGTCTTTTCAAATTCACTGTGATACATTCCTTTCACTGCGACGCAGTATAACCAGCCAAGGACATTTTCGTGATCTGCATCAGCAGGAAGCTCCCAGGCTACTACTGGCTACTGGCAACACCCAGGCTACACAAACAAACTACTTGCACCGCCAGGGATCGAACCCAGCCCCGAAGGGAAGCGGACCCAGAGCCCGTAGTCTTGCCGACTAGTCTCTGGTTTCACCCTTTGTAGAGCCACGTGTGTGAATTCATGACGCTGCAATGGTAATCGTTGTGGGTGTCGTTTACAGATTCGCAGGCCAACCACCTTAACAGCGTGGATTGGAGCTTTTTTTTTTTTTTCTTATCTGACATTAACTCTTATTTTAAATGCCATGTATGATGACACCGCTTTTTACATGAAGATACCAAATGTTCTAGGAGCAAAGCCCCTTAGGGGCTCGGACTGTCGGCATCTGCTGTCGTCGTCGTCATGGTATTTCGTCTCATGTAGTCACGGTACTTAAACACCGGGATACTCGTTTTCCAACGCCTCGCGCTAGAACGCTTCATGCTTCAAAGACACGAGACTTTTACATCAAAGCTGTATGCCTCTACCTCCCAAGGGCTTCATCTCCGTGGGCACAAACGCCAAGACACCAAGAATGCACATATGCACTGCATGCTACGCCCCTCCCCAGGTTTCAAGTAGTGGAGACGGCCAGGGCTTTCTTTTTTATTTGGTTTGTTTAGTAAGGAGAGCTTGGTATTTTTTTTAATGGCGTAGAGCCGAGGAATGCTTAGTATCCCAGCAGTTAAAAAGCGACAAAACGTGGAGAGGCAAGGAAACAAAAATACTAAAGCACATCCCGCGAGTGGCAATTCATGTCTACTTGGTGACCTGTCTTGGTTAGTTGGTGAAACAAGATAGAGTGGCTGTGCAAGTCATTCCGGATCAGGTACGGTTCTCATGGATTTTTGAACACACAACTTTTTGTAATAACGCAGGGACTGTAGTGTTGTGCAGGAGAGATAACCGCTGATAGGACATAATAGAGTAGGATCTTTACTTTCATTATTTCCTTCTTGTATTCTGTATACTACTCAACCCAGTTCGAGTATCTTTTCTCCTCTTGCGTGATTTTTAAGTATTTACAAGATGTTGCCGCAGAGCGATGCGATCTATTTACAACGGGCCATGATCGCTCGAGCAACAAACCCGTGACATCTACTGTTTCGTCGTCGTCAGCGATAGGTCCCATGTAGCTATGCGCCAGCGTCCACTTGCGCTGCTCGTAACAATACTCTCGAGCGGCGAAGTTTCCCTTCATAGCTAGGAAAATGGTATTTCTTCAGATGGCAGAAACCCGGCTCTATTGCGGAGCTAGGCCAAAGCTTCTTGAAGGGTGCCTTCCTTGTGTACTTCGACGCTCTCTGCTCTCTAGATGTGGTGAGCCAACGATAATGAGTCACTGGCAGAACCGCTGTGGCCTCAGCCCTGGCTGTTATGCAGATGCTCCACTGCTATACTCACTTTGCCACGAAGCTGTTGCGCCCAATAAGCGAACAAAGCGTAAACATGGCAAATGGGATTTCAGCACATTGCATGCCATAAATCCTTTCCTCGGCGAGGGTTTCTTCTTTTTTTGTATCTTGCTTTAAATTGGCATGTCCTGCTTCATTTGTCTATTTCTTAGCCGTTTCTACGCGGGTCAATTTCATTTCACATCGCTTTCTTACGTTTATGCCCTCATGCGCCTTTGTCAATGTCTTCTTCATTTCAGCTTGAAATGGTTTATTTCAGATAACATCGAACTTTTCAGTATTTTTCAATAATTTGCAGCCGAGCGGCACTTCGTCAGAGCTTTCATTCGTGAACACGGCCGTGAATAAAAACGGCCGTCTTTTCAAATCTAGTGTTTTCGCTTCGACAGCAGTTACGAAACTTGGTTTTCGCCGCAGTGTTTTCGAGACACTAGGTAAACGTTGCTGGAAGTTCTTTTCGTTATCAAGTTGGAAATACGACCCATTTCCTCGGTCTTTTGCAATTATTAGTAAACGCTCCCGAAAGTAGCATGCAATAATATGACGGTCGCAGAAAAAAACGTCGCTGAAGAAAGCGTCAGTATTTGTTAGAGCTACCCGTCTTCTAATGTTTGCTATTTTTATAGAACTGAACAAATTTTGGTTTTTCCTTTCTATATTGTTACGGAGGGTAAGTATCGTTTACTTCTAATTCTGTCACGACACCGTTGAGCAGCTTGCGAAAGAATGGGAATTCAGAAATTTTAGCGCCCTAACGACATTGCGGCAATTGACGTAGGGGCCGCGAAGAACGCATGGTGTTTTTTCTTCTACCGACAATAAATAATAACCCAAGGCTCCAAGGGCCTGTTTGATACTCAAATAACAAGTAGGTTAAACGGAACATTGTAGCGAAAACTAAAACGGCGGCAAATTTACTGTAGTGTTCGCGCCGGAACTTTTATATTCCACCAAATCGATCTATGCTTCGAATCGAGCAATATGCGTAAAGCTTCTGAGCAAGTACCTAGAAACTAGAATGTGGATAGGTTATCTACAAATATCGGGTTTTCGCCCTTGCTTCTGAATGCAGAACATCTGTATTGTTTTTTCTTTCGGCTAATTCCTACATCATTAGAGGCGAACTAATTACCTTACCACAACCAAGAAACCTTACCATTTCATGATAAGCCGGCGTTCCTCCGAGCACTTTTCTCGATTGCCTTGTTACGTGGGCACCATTTTTCATCACGGAGAAAATAAATGAGGTTAACATAGGCTTTTGCATCCGCCATTATCGCGTACCGGCACTTGTTAAAAAAGAAAAAAAGCGTTCTCTTGTTCTAACTACACCAGCCCGTTCTGTTTATTCCGTCTCTCCGTGCCTTCTTTTTTTGTAATAATCTACCCTGTGGTAGCTACGCTGGTTCTGGGGACCACTTCCCGGTGAGAAGGGCGTTTTCTGTCCGCTTTTTTTTTTTTTTTGTTCACGCTGCGCTGTACTCAGCCCAAGGGGTGGTAAGCGCACAAACGCACACAAGCACCCTGTTTAACACTCGCACGCACGTTAGGGACATCACGAGAGGCAAGGCGTCACCTTTCACCGTTTCCTATCTCAGCGCCCCTGATCGGCTGAAGGGACAGCCGGAATATAAAGCACCTCGATCAAAGAAGACGTGGAACCGGTGGGCTTTGAGCCACTTTTTTGGTTTGTTGGTCAGCTGCGCATAGAAAGCTTTACAACATAATTCCAGATGCTGAAGCACAAAAGAAAGGATAAACGAAGAACTAACACAAAAGAAAGTGATGAAGGCAGTAGCAAGGGGCAGAAGACGAAGGGGAGTTCCCTTCAAGTGCGATGGATTTGGGTACTCCAGCGACTCAGGTTTAAAACCACGTAAAACGTGGCTTAGCTAGACCCGACCCGATGGAGAGGGGTAGCGAAATAACTTTTGGGGCAGAGTTAGAGAGCACTAAACATCCCCGGAAAAATATCCAAATAAAACATATCTACGGTACCGGAATGCCATAATCTAAACCTGGGTAAAAGGTAAATCTCACGTGATAGTTTGCGCTGACTAATACGAGTGCCTGTTGCATATTCCACCTTAAACAGTAGTGTGATCAAACTCTTAGTCACCTTAGTCCGATGTAAACCAGCACATTACACATGATGAAAGCCGTATTGAGGCTGTATACGATCTTAAACGTTTCTTTAGAATGTCTGCGCTCTTGTGCCTTCCGTATAAGAAACTC